>NC_062217.1:131791584-132106306 GCF_902686445.1 Sciurus carolinensis
ATTTATTGGGAAATTTACATTCAGCAAACACCATTTTTACGACAGTATTCATGTTAAAGGATGCAGATAAAATTAGTTTAAAGCATTTTGCAGAGCTTTTCCTTAAGCAGCTGCTTTCTGTATTCTTCATTCTCCATTAATAACCTCCTCTGTTTCATCAGATGCAAGGCATTTTCCTTTTGTGGCTTAAACACATTTTCAAATACACACTAACATTATGCCACAAAAGCAGTTTATAATGAATAGCCCATGTTTTACAAGGTTTAGCATTTTCTTCTGTTGTGTATTTACAATGGCTACAGTAATTTATAAAGATTTCTCAAAGACATCTGTGAAAAACTGCTTTGTTAATGTATATCCACATTGCAAGCAATTTCCTCCCTATCATGTCAGCATTGTTAGAAACATGTGTTAGAGGTTGGCCCACAGGTCACCTCTCATTCAGTTGGAGTGTGGGGAGGGGAAAGAATAGCAGGACTGTAAGGCTCATAACGCAAGAGGGCTGCAATAGGCCTCCATGTAAAGTTACTTCAAAGTAGTTTTTCTAAAGTTAAGAAAAATCTGCTCAACTGTTTTCCAGAGGGGACTGTCCCATCAGCAATGTTTGAGTGATCAGTGTCTGCTATGGTTTGGATGTGAGGTGTCCCCAAAAGCTCATGTGAGACAATGCAAAAAGGTTCAGAGGAGGAATGATTGGGTTGTGAGAGTCTTAACCCAATCAATGATTTAATCCCCTGATAGGAATTAATTGAGTGTTAACTGAAGTGGTAGGGTGTGACTGGAGGAGGTGGGAATTGGGGTATATATTTTATATCTGGAGAGTGGAGTCTCTCTCTCTCTCTCTCTCTCTCTCTCTCTGCTTTCTGATCAACATGGGAGCTGCTTCCCTCTGCTATGCTCTTCCACCATAAAGTTCTGCCTCACCTGGAGACCAGAGGAATGGAGGCTGTCTTCTATGGAATCAGACCTCTGAAACTATGAGCCCTTAAAAGAAAAACAAAAACAAAAAACTTTTCCTCCTCTACAATTGTGCTGGTTGGGTCTTTTCATCACGGTGACAAAAAAGTTGACTCAAACAGTGTCTTTACATCTCCTCCAATGTCCAGTTTTTTTCCACTATTGTTTATTTTAGTCTTTCTGTTTGGAGTGTGGTCTGGCAGTTTCTTTTAAAAATGTGATCACCATATACTCTGCAGTCACACTCTTGGGAATTTATCTAAGATAACTGGACATACTTCTTCACATAAAAACCTGAACATGAATGTTCACAGGGTAAAAGCCACATCCAAAGAGCAACCCAGATGCCCTCAACAGGTAAACGGTCAAATTGTGATACAGCCTCTCTGTGGAAGACTACTGTGGCAGGCGAGACCCGGGGCCCAGGGTTACGCCACATGCATCCAAAGATGGCGACTGGCAGAGAGCCAAACGGCGTGCTGAATGCGCCTTGAGAAAAACAGGAAGCATTTACCATTGGCTGTACGATAATTAGTTCAGCCACCTAGCGCGTGGACAGAAATATCTTACATGTATGCTTGAGCTCGTGATCGCTTGACCTTTAATAGTAACATATCTGGTTACAATTACTTATGCATGAGACCGCTTACATATTGAGGGTGTTATCCGAATAAAGCGGGAGCTGCTTCATGAACCTCTGAGGTGTACGTGTCATTTGTCCCACTCGTTGGCAGCAAGTGGTGGCCCGTTCGGGGAGTGGTGAACGCTCAGGTAAGTAAAAGACAGTTTCACTAGCGTAATTAATGAGAAGGTTTCCCTATTTGAGTCAATGGTTGTCTTAAGGTTTTAATGGAAGATTCCCCTAGAGAGGGAATGTAATGAAAGGCTGTCCCAAGAGACAGCGAAGGACGTCCTGTAAGTAAATGAATATGTGTAAGGTGTTATTTGTGTTACCTTTTCTTGTTTCATTTCTGTTTGTTGTTGGAGCGATATGGACATTAATTCATTTCTGTTTGACTTCCAAAAAACCAAAATTTCAAGAATGGTTAAGAGAAGGGGAAAAGATATTAGAAACTGTAAAAGAAGAACAATCAAGTTGAGCTTCTAAAAGAGAAAGTAGATGTTCAGACCTCTGTGCCTCCGCCAGAGCAGTATTAACTCCAGAGATGGGAGTACAACCAATACCAACTTTGGTTGTTGGCCCATTACCTAAAGGAACAGTGGGACTAGTTCTGGGAAGGAGTTCTTCTGCTTTAAAAGGATTAAATATTGTCCCCGGAGTTATAGACCCTGATTTTACAGGAGAAATAAAAATCCTTGCTTCTTCACCAAGAGGTGTAGCAATAATAGCTCAGGGTGATCACATAGCACAATTGTTGGTCTTACCCAGCTACCATGATCAGTAGCCATCAAAGAATATTATTAGGGGAAATAAAGGATTAGGTTCTACTGGCCAAAATATGGTCATGTTAACATTGGATTTAAAAGATAGACCTATGACAAAGTTAGTGATAGAAGGCAAAAGTTTTGAGGGCTTATTAGATACTGGGGCTGACAAAAGTATTATCAAAATTACAGAATTGCCCAAAGCCTGGCCACTTCAACAGGAAGATCAGACTTTAAGGGGATTGGGTATGGCTTCCAATCCTAACAAAAGCGCAGCCATATTAAAATGGAAGGTGGCTAACCAGGAGTTATGCTCTGATACTGCCCGATGTAATGCAGTTGCGGGCAATCCTCAATGGAATCTAAACATTCTGACAGGTCAAGGACCATATGAAGGGCAAGGTAATCAGATTAATTTCCACCCCAGTGTGTGGAAATTAACTTTTAATCTATCATTATATGGATGATATTTTGCTAGCTCATAAGGAAAAACCTGTCTTAGAGCAATGTTATAATTCCTTACTAAAGTCACTGGAAAAATGGGGCTTACATATTGCCATTAATAAAGTACAAATGACAGACATCAAAAACTTCCTGGGATCTATCATAAATGCAACTATGGTTAAGCCCATAAAAATTACCGTTCGGGTGGACAAACTTAGAACTTTAAATGATTTTCAAAAACTTTTGGGTGATATTAATTGGATTAGACCTTACCTTCATTTACCCGCATCAAGTTTGGGCCCCCTGTTTGATATTCTTAAAGGTGTTTCTGACCCCCTTTCTAAGCGAGTGCTTACCCCTAAGGCTCGAACACCTTTCAAGCTTGTTGAAACAGCTATGGAAAAGTTTCATCTTGATCGTATTGACCTAGCTAAGCCTTTATCATTCATTGTCTTGGCCACAAATAGGTTACCCACAGGAGAGTTTTGGCAAAAGGGTCCTATTCTATGGGTTCACATGAATTATGCCCCTAACAAGGTCTTATCCTTGTATACTGAATCTGTGGCAGAATTAATCCTTAAGGCGTTAAAAGTATCCCTTTCCACCTTTGGTATTCAACATGTCACAGGAATTCCCTATAATCCTACTGGACAAAGCATTGTTGAGCATGCCCATTTAACGCTTAAAAACATTCTTTATAAACAAAAAGGGGGAATAGGAGCATCATACAGATCCCCAAAAGACAAATTATCTGTTGCTTTGTTCATCTTAAATTTTTTAAATCTCGATTCTGAGGGCTGATTGGCTGCTGACCATCATTCAGAGCCTAATAAAAAACATCTACCTCAAGTGCTCTGGAAGGACATTCTATCGGGACAATGGAAAGGCCCGGATCCGGTGTTAATCTGGACCCGAGGATCTGTTTGTGTGTCCCCACAGGACACACAGTCGCCAATTTGGGTGCCTGAGAGATTGGTCAAGGCCTCAACAGAGACCCCAAAACAGGAAGAAGATGAGGAGGCTTCTCCCGCTGATGGTGTTGGCGATTTCTCACCAAGTTAATGAAGGAGACTTGCATGAACTATGGGGGATAGTAAAGACATGGCCCTATCCTGTACCCCTTACCAACTCTTCTATTCTATATCCTCCTATTTTTACAACAATTGGCCACATTTCTCCAGTCCGCTGTTCAATGGGGAAAAGAATGGTTTGGGTTTTTGTCCGTGGTAGGTCTATTGTGTGTTGTATCTGTTCTGTGCATATAGTGTTTATACAAAATGCATATACATCGGCGCAGAGAAACAGCCATTATTCGCCAAGCTCTCATCGCAATTGATGCTGGCTCATCCCCCCAAGTCTGGTTAAATATGCTGGACCGATAGTCAAAGACGGGTAAGATTCATGGGGAGCTCATACCGACCTAAGACAGGAAATGAGGGTTAGAGTCTCATTGTCCAATGATGGGTAAGGATGTTGCTCTGCCATGGGCAACCTAAGACAGGCACAGTCTCTTTTATAAACAGAAAGGGGGAAATGTGGCGGGAGAGACCCGGGGCCCAGGGTTACGCCACATGCATCTAAGATGGCGACTAGCAGAGAGCCAAACGGCGTGCTGAATGTGCCTTGAGAAAAACAGGAAGCATTTACCATTGGCTGTATGATAATTAGTTCAGCCGCTTAGCGCGTGGACAGATATATCTTACATGTATGCTTGAGCTCGTGATCGCTTGACCTTTAATAGGATTGGATGGACATATCTGATTACAATTGCTTATGCATGAGACTGCTTACATATTGAGGGTGTTATCTGAATAAAGTGGGAGCTGCTTCATGAACCTCTGAGGTGTACGTGTCGTTTGTCCCGCTTGTTGGCGGCAAGCAGCGGCAAGCGGCAGACTACCAGCAATAAAAATGAATGAACTATTGATACATCAATCACTTGGATAAATTTCAGGGGAATTTTTTTTTTTTCTTTTCTTCTGGGGTTAAAAGGAAGGTGGACTTTGGAGAGACGGGGATACGGTTAGAAAGGGATCACCTGAAGAGTCCCTGAGATGATGGCAATCACCTACCTCATGACCCTGTTGTTTGTTAGAGAAACTTATACAGGTGATAAAATCGTAGAACTGAACACCCATGCATGTGCACACATAGTAAAAATGGGAAAATATGAGCAAGATCCTAGGATTGCGTCAATGCCCATATCCTGTTTGGGATAGTTTTGTAATTTTGCAGGACATTCTTATTAGAAGAAAGTGGATAAAGTGTGTCTGAAGTCTCTCCATATTGTCTCAAAACAGAATGCAAATCTGGAATAGTACAAAAATAGTCTAATCTTTAAAACAGTTAAGAAGAGAGTGACTACTCCATCACATCTAAATAGTTTATGAGGAGATGGTGCATCAGTTGTCAGATGCCTTGTAGCTGGTGAACCTGAGATCTTCCAGATCTCACTCATGATTTTGTACATCATCTTTATCAAATGATTTATTTTACATCCTCAGGGAAGTTGAAGATATACTGTGACCCAGAGAGTTTCCTCAATTTACCCCTTTCCTTGCTTAGCTATGTTTGTATTTGTTACTCAGTTTTATATTATTTTATCATACAGGATCCTGTTAGGGAAAATAATAAAAGAAAACGGAGCTCCTATTCTATGTTTTGTAATTTAATAAAGGAAAATGTTAAAGTAGTTATTAAAGGGTATTAGAAGGAAAAAGAAAAGTATGCTGGAGTGAAATAAATGAAAGAAGGAAATAAAAAAGAACTGACACCTGTAGATTAGTAACTTCAGTAACTATTCCTACTGGAAAAAGCAGTACAGAAAGGAGATGGTGTTTAAGAACCCTGGGCATCTAGTTCTGGACAATCTAGTTCTGCTGAGTCAATCTTAGGACTATAAAACAGGGACCCACTCTGCTAGTTTTCAGTCACAGAAGAACTCCCCTCATGACACATCAGAAAGGAAGCAGTTATGGTTTAGACATAAGGTGTCCCCAAAAAACTCATGTAGGAGACAATGCAAGAAAACTTAGAGGTGAAATGATTGGGTTATGAGAGCCTGAACCTCATCAATGCATTAATTTCCTAAATGGGATTACCTGGGTCGTAAATGTAGGCAGTTGGGTGTGGCTGGGGAGGGGGGCATTGGAAGCTTGCCTTTGGGATATATACTTTGTCTCTAAAGAGTGGAGCTCTCTCTCTGCTTCTTGGTGCCATGTTTCCAGCTGCTTTCCTCCGCCACACCCTTCAACCATGGTGTTCTACCTCACCTTGAGCCCCAAGTCTGCCATCTGTGGACTAAGACCCCTGAAATCACAAGCCCCAGAAAAAATTTTTCCTCCTCTAATTGTTCTTGTCTGGTGTTTTGGTCACAGGAGAAACAACAGTGGAAACTGGGAACACAAAAGAGAGGAAACCACTCTCAAAGTCATCTCAAAAAAGCAACAAAGTGGAAAAGACACTTTTCCTTTCCTGCTACTTTCTGATCTACCATGTTTGCATCTTACTGGCAGAATGCAGCTCAACCAGTAAGTAGCTGTCAGGTGAGCCTGGGAATTGTGTTGTAGACTATCAGACCCCGTGTCCTGGTCAAAATCTGGTAGAGATTGGGGCATGTGAGATCGGAGAAAACATAGGAGAAAAATAGACAATGACCTTTCACATTTACTTACATGTAAAGAAATGGTGATAAAATGGAGAAATATTTCTATAATCACATGTAAAGAGAATAAATGAGACAAATATAAACGTGATATGGCATGCTTTAGGTTCTGAGTTTGCACCATGGGGTGATCATCAGTACATCTGTTGATTCACACTGTTGAATATACAACTTAACATATACTTCCTTTACTGAATGAAGGCATACCTTCAGATGCTGTCTTCAAACAGAGGGGTTTAAGACTTTAAGGAAACATAAAGATGTTGTAAGAGCATTTGAGTCTGAGTTGTTGTAATACTATAATTTCCAGTTCTTCAGCTTCTGTATATACATTTTCTTAAAATGTGTATATCCAGGAATGTTCATTCTGGAAATATCTCATTTGTCTTCTCATTTTCCTTTTCCCATCATGCTTTTTACCAGTATATACAACAAAGGCAGAACTCTTAATATTTACTCTGGTGCATTACCCTGAAGGTCACAAATTCACATTCATGTATCATTTGGAGGAGAACTTTCAATTCCCTGTAAACCCTTAGATACCTATTTTTCTATTACTCCAGATCACTTTCTAGATTAATGAAAATATTTTGAAGATATTACTGTAAATGACACAATTATTAATACCCCTTCACTAAGACCCATATTAATTAATGGCCTAAAGTGTTTCCTGTTTTCTAACATTAATTTATACAAAATAAGTTTCTATTATAAAAGTAGAATTTCTGCATAAAATCATCTATGGTATCTGGGATTTATTGTTCAATACTTTAGGAAGCAGTTTTATATATTTAGGATAAAGATATTTAGATTTTATTTTTTATTTACTTAGGGTTAGGATCTTGGTTATAGATAGAATCTCTAATTTTGTCAGGTATACAAATAGTTTTTGTCAACCCTAAATTAAAATTAATATATATGTAATTATTATCAGGTATCACACTTATTATTTCTTCATGTATCTGGTTAAAACTTTTCTAGTTTATTTAAAAAAGTGAAGTCAGGCAGAAATTATGTTATTTCCAATTTCATATGGTTATTTTGGCCTCAATGTCACCTAATTTCAACTCAATTTTTGAGGGTGCTGTAGGTAAAAACTTATGCTACTTTGATATATCTTGCTTACTCCACATTGTATTAATTTCTACAAACTGAGAAAAATTATTTCTGACAGTCACAAATATTTCTGCAAGACTTATAATAGGTAGTACTTTTCTTTTAACAAACTGAGTTTCAGATTGCACCTGATTGTGTTATCTGACAATTTCTGAAATGTTTTTGATGATACATCATTATCGAATGTGTGATGTGTAGCACAGGAAGACTTCAAGAATAGAGCTGCATTGTTTTGTCAAGTGCCATCCAAACCCACATGGGTACAAATTATCTCATTTAAAAAATCTATCAGAAAGAGAAAATAGAAATAGTTGTAACTAAAGATTCTAGGAGTACATTTTTTATTATTTCAATCATATACTAATATTAAGAATACTAATTGTGATCACAGGATATTCTAAAAATGTTCAGTTTAAAAAGACTATATTGGAGAGAATTATGATGGAAAGATAAGTTAAAAAAAAACTTTCAATGATAAAAATATATTCTTTGAGGACTCAATTCCAATTGCCTCCCTCTCCAGGGACAGTTTAGGCTTGTGTGTAGTGGCAGCTCTGCTGAGCTAGTCCCTGAGTTAGTCTTTGAGATCTTCCTGTAGTTACCCATACTTTCAAAGTTAGTGTTTTAGTAAATGTACTATCCCTAACTCCTGCCTTATTGTGGTAAGGTTTCATATTCTTATTATATCTCATGACACTTACAATATGTGAAAGACCAATAATTGTTCAATATGCATTGATGGAACCAGATGAAAGAAGACTAATAAATAAAATATTCTTGAATTAAATGTTTTGAGAACAAACACATTGCAGAATCATAGTTATGGAAAGGGCTTTAGGAATTATCAACTCTACCAACTGTTATCCCCTCTATAACCCTTAATAAAATATTCTTTTTGCTTACAATTTATGTTTTACACTTACACACTGAATCAGGAAGCATTGTCTAACTGCTGTTGATTTCAATTGCAGTTTTCACATTATCAATCCAAGAAAATCCTATGCTGCTTTACATCAAGTAAGTCTGATAGGTCAAAAATATAAAACAGAATAAGATTAAAACACTGTAAAATGGCTACACTTAAATGTTTAAGAAGTTGTATAAATGTGTGTATTAAACTAAACAGAGGAAAGATGAGATTTCTGCCAAGTCTGAATGACACAGTGTCCTCTCAACTTTTGAATTTTCAAAGCATCCCCTGAAACTCCAAATTTCTTTTATGCAAGAATAAGTGGATAGCAAGGTTAAGGCTTCAGAATGTTATTCTTTTAATATTAATAGCTCCTTTAGAAAACTAGTACTTTCAAATTGCATGGCCACTTGTCACCTGTTTATGAGACTTCCACTGACTAAAAATTTCAAATAGGAAGAAACATCATTTTTGGCAACCTGATGCACATATGAATTGTTCACTTATTTATATAAAGAAAGGATTTATGTATAAACAGGATCATATCACAATTGACCTTTTATTGTGAAATGTAAAATCTCAACTGTAAACGATCTGACTTATTGAAAATCTTCCCCAACACCTAGAAGACAAAACAACTCATAAGCAAAATGATCAGGTGAACTGTTTAAAAGTTCTAGTTTGTTTTTATAAACAAGTAACAAAAAGGTGGATTTTTCTTGTGATGACTTCATTGAAATAAAACTTTATTGAGTTATACTTTATAGTGAAGTACAAATTGAATGGTTTCTAATAAACTTACTATGCAAGGATCACTACAATCAATTTGAAAACATCTAAATCACATCTAAGAAGAAACCTCTATCCCTTAGCAGTCACTCCTCATTGGCAACTATTAATCTTCTTTTTGTTCTTACCTATTTTGGAGATGTCTTAAAATGGAAGGATACAATATATAGGCTCTTACGAGGAGATTATTTTACTAAGCATCAAGTTCTGAAGGATCATCTGTATTATGGCTTGTATCAGTACTATTTTTCTTTTGTAACATTTTATCTTATGTGTATGCCATATGTTCTTTATTTATACAAAAGTTAATAAGAATTTGAGTTATTTCTAGTTTGGACTATGAGTAATGCTTCAATGAGCATCAGGTTCCTGTTTGTGTGTGTGTGTATGTGTGTGTGTGTGTGTGTACATGTTTTCATTTCCCTTAGCTATACAGTTATATGTGGAAATAATGTGTAACCCTGTTTTTGACATTTTGAGGAATTACTATACTGTTTTCTGAAGCAGCTGCACCACTTTTCATTTCTACCAAAAATGTATAGGGAGTTCCTGTCTCAACACCCTCACAAAAACTTATTGTCTGTCTTTTTGATTATAGTCATTGTAGTAGGTACAAAGTGGTATGTCATCGTGGTTTTGATTTTATTTCCCTCATAACTAATGATGTTGAGTATCTTTTCACATATTTATTGGCCATTTATATAGGTTTCTTTTGAAAGTTTATTTAGATAATTTCCTCATTTAAAAAGTAAGTTGTCTTTTTATTGTTGAATTACAAGAGTTCTTTATATATTCTGGATAAAAATCCTTCATCAGATATAGAATTTGCAAATATTTCTCTCCCAAGAGATGTATCACTTTTCCAGTTTCCTAGAGACATCTTTCTAAAGTCAAATTTTCAGTTACTATGAATTCAAATTTATTTATTCATTTTTCTTTCAACATGCTTGAGTTTTGACTCACATTTAAGAAAGCTTTTTCTAACTCAAGACCATGAAGATTTACACTCCTATGTTATATTTTAGTATTTAGTACTTTTAGTTGTTATATTTTGTCTATGATGTATTGGTTGTTAATTTTTGTGGATGTTATGAAGTTTGAGATGTAGTTATGTTCTTTTGTAAATGAATATCCATTTACTCTGGCACCATTTCTTAAAATGACTGTTTTTTTTTTCTCTCTGAATATTTTGACATGCTTGAAAAAAATCACATGACTTTAGATATTTGGATTTTATTTCATTCATAAACCTGTGTTTACTTTATTATATTTTTTATTTATCTTTTAATTTTTTACAGACTGCATTTTGATTTATTGTACACAAATGGGGTACATCATTTTCTATGGTTGTACACAATGTAAATTCATACCATTCATGTAATAATATTTTGTCTTCTTGTATCCAATACTGAAAGTGGATTATTGTTGAACTGTTCATTTCTCCCCTTAGTTTTACTTGATGCATTTTGGAGTCTGTTTTCAGGAACATATCTTTATAATTGTCATATATTGTTGATGGATTGACCTGTTTGTCCATATACAAAGGTACTTCCTCATATCTAGTCTTACTTTTGTCTTACTTTGTCCACGCCATCCCTTTTATTTTTACAGATTACATGATATGTATTTTCTGTCATTTAATTTTCAAACTATTTATTTCTTTGAATCTAAAGTGTATCTCCTGTAAACAGCAAATAGTTGGATGTTATTTTTTAGTATCATTATTCTCTTTTATTTATTTATTTATTTATTTAATTTATTTGGCATCAGGGATTTAACCCAGGGTGCTTAACCACTGAGCCACATCCTCCAATGCATTTTTAAAATTTTGAGACAGGGTCTCTCTAAGTTGCTGAAGCCAGCTTAGAATTTTCAATTCTCCTGCCTCATATTCCCAAGCTGGATGCTATTTCTTGATTAAATGTGACTGTTTCAGGATTTTGAATGGATTGTTGGATTTTTATCTATTTTGGTTTTATGTGTTTCACTTCTTTTCTATTCCTCTGTTCCTGTTTTAACACTAATGTAATATTTTCTAGCATATCATTTTAACCTTTAATCACTTTTTCACTGTATTTTTGGTTATTTTCTTAGAAGTTAATTTGGGGCTTTGCATATCTATCTTAAGTCATCAAATGTATACTCAGCTAAATTTAATGAGATAGAAACTTTACTACCATATACTCTCTTCCCCTCTTGTGCTATATATGTAGACAGCTTACTTCTATATATAGTAAAACTCAATGATGCAGTGATAGAATCATTAGTTCATTAAATTTTATATCTTTTACAAAGCCTAGGGAGAAAAAGAAGAGCAAGTATACATTTGCAATGTAAAGAGTTATCTTTGTCATTTTATTCATCCTTTATGATTATTTCTGTTTGTTCCTTTGAATTCAAGTTACTATCTGATGTCATTTCTTTGTTGCAATAGAATTTTACTCCCATTTGACCCATTTGGATGTTATTGTCAAGTATATTAAATTCCATATGTTAAAGTATCAACAGTGCAATTATATACATTTTATTTTGCTCATTTACTTTTTCATTCAAATAGGTAAGAAAAGACTATAAATAGGAATGGTACTGTGTTAAGAATGACCTACATGGTTATATTTAGTTTCCTCTTGTTTTTTGTGTGCAAACTCAAGTTACTCACTGGGGTAATCTACTTTCAGTCTTGAGAACTTTCTTTAGTAATATCTTATAAAGTAAGTGTAACAGAGAAAATGTTTTCTCTTTTTCTGTTCCCTTCTTCCTTCCTTCCTCCTTTCTGTGTGTTCATTCTTGCTCGCCCCCCCCCCCCCACATTTCACCTGCTTTTTGCTAAATATAAAATTCATGATTAGCAGTACTTTTTCCCCCACTTTTTGCATTTACTATCAACCTGTCTTTTGACTTCCAGTGCTTAGGAGCTTCTCATTGGAGCTCCTATTATATAATGAGTAATTCTTCCTGCTATCAAGATTTTTTCTTTATCTTGCAGAAATTTTATAATGATATGACTGGTTTGAATCTGTTTGCATTTATCACATATGAATTTTGTTAGGCTTCTTGGGTGCATTAGAGTTCTTCCATATTTTTGCTACTTTTTCTTCTGCTGATACTCTTATTATGTTTTTATTGTGGTGCTGCAAGGTATTCCACATTTCTATCAGTCTCTTCACTTTTTTCTTATATTCAGATTGATTGAATCATCTCTATTGAATTATGTAGTCCAAGTCAGTCAAGTTTGTTGATTCTTTTGCCAGTTTAAACATACTGTTGTGAATTAATCTTTTTATTCATTCTAAAAAAAATTTGGGGGGGCAGTTACTGGGAATTGAACCCAGGGGTGCTTAACCCCTGAACATCATCCCTCCCCGTTTTTGTTTCTCATTTTGAGATAGGGTATTGCTAAGTTGCTTAGGGACTTGCTATTTGCTGAGGCTGATTTTGAACTTGCATCCCTTCTGCCTCAGCCTCCTGAGCTACTGGGATTCTAGGCAAGTGCCACCCTACCTGGCTTTACTCTAACAATTTCTGTGTTTTAATTGGTATATGTAAATCATTCACATTTTATATGATTGTTGAAATAGTTGAATTATTAAGTTCCTTTTGATAGTCATTGAAACAGCTATAAAACGTCCACTGCATTTGCTTTTTTTCTTTTTTTTTCAACATTTTTCTACCTTCTTGGGTCTTAAATAAGCATTTTATGTGACTCTAGCACATCTCTCTTATCAATAAGTTTTTAAAAACATTTTTTGTAATGGTATTCTTAGGGTTGATATATACGTTTTTCAAAATATTTTATTTTTGAAAAATAGTTTTAGACTTACTGTAGTGCTAAGAGGCAGGTAGAGATTTCCCATCAGCAAAAAAGTTCCTACACATTCTTAGCCTTCTTAATCAGTATCCTCCACTAAAGAGGGACATTTGTTACTACTGATGAACCTGCACTGCCACATCACATACATCTGAAATGTATATACTTTACATCAGGGTTCTCTCTTGGTGTGTACATTCCATGTGTTTGGACAATGGTGTATAGACATGTAACCACATGGAGTGTTTTCTTTGTCCTAGATATCTTCCGTGCTCCCAATATTCTTTCTTTTCTTCCTTCCTTGGAAACCTGGTATTTTCACTGTCTTCATATTTTTTTCCTTATCATGATTGGCATCTATTTGAAATTATACAGTATATAGTCTTTTAAGATTAATTTATTTAACTTAGTAACATATATTTAAGTTTTCTCCATGTTTTCTCATGGCTAGCTAGCACTTTTCTTTGGGATAGTATTCCATTATCTGGATGTATCACTACTTATTTATCTAATAAAAACCTTATTTATCTAATAAAAACCTTCCAGGTTTTGGCAATTATAAATAAATTTGCTATAAACATCCATGTGAAGATTTTGTGTGGTCATAAATTGTAAAAGCAAAGTGCACCTGCTGTACAGTATGGTAACAGTGTTGTTTAGTTCTGCAAGAACCTGCAAAACTGTCTTCCACTTTGCATTCCTGGCAGTGACTGGGAACTTCCTGATCATCTATATTCTCATAAGCATTTTCTGGTCTCATGTCCTGGATTTTGGTCAGTATACTATGTGTGTGATGGTATTTCATTGTTGCTTTAATGTTCATTTTCCTGCTAACAGATGATGTGGGAGTTCTTTTTACATGCTTATTTGTCCTCTGCTTATCATCCTTGATGAGTTGACTTAGATCTTTAGTTCATTTTTTAATCAGGTTGTTTGCTTTGCTTCTGAGTTTTAAGAATTCTTTGTGTGTTTGGAATAACTGTCCTTTATCAGATGCATTGTGCAATTATTTTCTTCTAGACTGTAGCTGTCTTTTCATTCTCTTGATAATGTCTTTCACCAAGAAGAAAATTTTAATTTTAAAGGAATCTAGCTTATCATTTCTTTCTCTTATGAATTGTGCCTTTGGTGTCGTATCAAAAACATCATCAACAAACCAAGACCATTTAGACTCTTGTATTAACTTTTAGTAATTCTATAGTTTTTGTATTTAGATCTGTAATCCATTTTAAGTTTTGTGAAGGGAATAAATTTTGTTATTACATTAATTTTTATTTTTTTCTATTCGTTTATTGCAGGTGCATGTCCAATTGATCCAGTACCATTTGTTGATAAGATAATCTTTTCTCCATTGTATTCACTTTGTTGTGTTGTCTTAGGTTGATTGATTATATCCATGTGGGTATATTTGTGGATTCTTTATTCAGTTCCATCAATTTATCTGTTTTTTCAAGACCAACTTCTGTTGATTATTTAAACTATGCATTAATTCTTGAATGAGGGTATTGCCAGTCAGACCTCTGACTTTGTTTTCTCATTTAATATTGTCTTGATTATTCTTCATTTTTCACCTCTTCATACAAAATTTAGAATCAGGATGTTGATACTGACAAAATCACCTCTGGAGATTTTGATTGGGATTGCATTGAATCTACATATATACTTGGGAAGAACAGACATCTTAATAATATTGAATCTTCTATTCAAGAGCAGGGATGATTTCTCCATGTATTTAGTACATTAGAGTTTTACAATTTTCAGCTTACAGATATTGTGCATATTTTTTAGATTTATACCTATGAATTTCATCTTGGGTTTGTAATGTAAAAGGTATTGTGCTTTTTTAAGTCTGAGTTATGTTCTGTCATGTATAGCACATTATTTTTTATCCATTCATCTGTCAAAGGGCACCTAGGTTGGTTCCATAGTTTAGCTATTGTAAGTTGAGCTGCTAAAAACATTGATGTGGCTGTATCACTGTAATATGCTGAGTTTAAGTTCTTTGGATATAAACCAAGGAGTGAGATAGCTGGGTCAATTGGTGGCTCCAGTTCAACTTCTCTGAGGAATATCTGCTGTCCAGAGTGACTGCACCAATTGGCAGCTCCACCAGCAATGCCAACATTTACCTCCCATCCTCACCAACATTTATTGTTGTTTGTATTCTTGAGAATTGTCATTTTGACTGAGGTGAGATGAAATCTTAGGGTCATTTTGATTTGCATTACTCTAATTGCTAAAGATGTTGAACATTTTTCATGCATTTGTTGATCAATTGTATTTCTTCTTCTGTGAAGTGTCTGTTCAGTTTCTTAACCCATTTATTGATTGCATTATTTGTTTATTGGTGTTAAGGTTTTTGAGTTCTTTATTAGTTTTATAGTTCTTTATTAAGGTTTTATTAGTACTCTATCTGAAGTGCATGTGGTAAAAGATTTTCTCACATTCTGGAAGTTGATTGACTTTTTAATATTAATCTTTTATAATTACTTATTATTCTAGTAGTTCTTTCGGGTTTTCTACATAGATAATCATGTAGTTCATGTTACCTGCACACACACAAAAAAGTTTTATTTCTTTCTTCTTAATCTGCATACCTTTATTTTTGTTCTTGTCTTTATTGCATTGGCTATAGTATTGTCCCTTCTTTTATTACTGATATTAGTAGTTAGATTTTTCTCTTTTTTCTTAGTTATCCTGGCTTAGGGGTTATCAATTTTATTGAAGGTTTTAAATAATTAACTAGGTTTTATTGATTTTCTCTGTTGACTTAATGTTTCTAATGTCATCGGTTTCTAATTTTTACTATTTATTCATATATATCCCCACTGAATTTAATTTTCTCTTCTTTTGTGTCCTAAGGAGGATGATCAAATGATTTATCTTAGCTCTTTCTTCCTTTTTAGTGTGTGAATTCAATGCCATAAATTTTCCTGTATTGACTTTATTCCATCCCCCATTTTGATACATTTTATATTTATTTTCATTTCATTCAAACTATTTTTAAAGTTTCTCTTGAGATTTCTTCCTTGATGTATGTTTTACTTAGAAAAATGTATAGTCATCCTTATTTCATGATCTTCCAGCTATCTTTCTGATATTGTTTTCTAGTTAAATTTCCATGTGGTTCAGTGGTTAAGTACCCCTGGGTTTAATTCACAGTACCAAAATATATATGAAAAACTTAAAATTAAAAAGCTGTATTTTTCAATTTTTGTAATAAACATTTGGCATATAACAATTATTTTAGTAGATTAATGGAGTTATTGAATTCAGCCATTTTATTGCTGATCTTATGACTGCTGAATCTATTCATATCACATATTATGGTGTCAAACTCCCAACTGAGTGGATTTATTGTATTCCTCTCTGTAGTTCCATCAAACATTTGCTTCATATATTCTGATGGTTTCTTGATAAGTGCCTACACATATGCATTCTTGCAGATTTAATCTTCTTTACATCTGCTAGCTTTCCTTACTTAGAAGTCTTCTCCATTTGAATTAATAGAGTTATACCCACTTTATTTTAATTATGGTTACCATCATATATAATTCTCTATCACTTTTAATCTGATTGTGTCTATTCTTCCCTTTAGTTTTGCTAGTTTTTTAAATATATTTAAGGACTCTGATATTTGGTACATACATTTTATAATTACTATTTCTTCTTGGTGGGTTGATATGATCGCCCACCGCCCGCAGGCAGTGGGCGATCACAACGCGTACGCTTTTCTTGATCTCAGGAACCAAAAAGGCTTTATTCCACAAGTCTCAGACTTATAATGAGAACATCAGCCTATTAGAGAGTAGACTACCAGGGAAGTCAGCCTATCAAGGAACAGTCTCCAGGCAGATACCAGGATCGCCTCATGTACAACAGACAACCAGAGTTACTTCCTAAAACTTATATATGAGTGCAGCTATGTCTGGCAAGCTGGCAGGCGCCATCTTAGAGATCAGGCCACGGTGTGGCTCTGGGGCCCTCAGAGCCCGCCCCTGACATCTCCCCTTTATTCTTTAAATAAAGAAAAGATGACTTGGGACCATGCCTGTCTTAGGTTGTCCATGGCAAATTACATCCTTACCCGTCATTGGAATTCTGACCTCCAGGTGTCAGAACCCTGTCTTAGGTTGGTATGCATTTCCACGGATCTTACCCGTCTTTGACTACTGGTCCAGCATGCTTAGCCATACTTGGGGGGATGTGCCTGTCTCAATGGCTGTCAAAGTCTATACTATAGCCCGTTGATGACATCGGGCATCTTGGCGAGCTCTGATTTGGCTGCGTATAACATAGGCTATCCCTAAGCAGAAAATAATCAGAACAGCTACTGTTCCAGCCCACTGTTTTGTCAATCCCAGGGCTTTAGATAACAAAGAGAACATCTCGGATACCGATGTAACTGAACCCTGGTGGCATTGACTCTGAGTAAGCAATAGGGGTGACACACACTGCTCTTAAAGGATAAACACATCCCAGTCCCAAAAGTTCTTGCAAGATATCCACTTGTTCTTGTAGTAAGTCCACTCTTTGATTTACAAGGAGTAAGCCTGCTGTTAGATGTTGGTTTAGGGTCTCTTTAGTCTGTAAGGCTGCAGCTATATTTTCGGCCAAGTGATTGACTGCTGTTGCTGTAGGTATGGCAGTTGCTAGTGCTGCTGTTGCAGAAACCACTATTGCAGTGACCATAGCCGCTGTGATGCCAAATTCTCTCCTGTTTCTTGATAGTAACACTGGCAATTCCGCATCTGTAACAGAGACTGGGACTGGTAGGAAGGTAGGAACACACATTAAGACTGCCAGCGGGAACCTAGAAGCATTCCAACATTGAGAGATACATAGTTGAACTGTTCCTCCTAAGAGACTAAAAAGAGGTTGTAAGTTAGTTCAAGGGGAGAAAGGCTACGAGCATCATGGTCATCAGAAGTATGTTGGTCTGAGTTACTTGTTTGTAGCGTTGGCACTGGTCGAGTTAGTTGCTCAGGAACCCAGATAGGCGATGTTTTATCCTGTGGAAACACACAAACCGAGCCGCGGCTCCAGTAAAGCACCGGGTCTGGGCCGTTCCATTGTCCTGTAAGAACATCCTTCCATTTTACCGTCGCTCTATCATGTTGTTTATGATTGCCATGTCTCTCAGTGGCAGAGCGACCCTCATTATCCAGAGTTAAAAAATTTAAAATAAAGAGGCAAAGAGAAAGTTTATCTTTAGGAGACCTGAAGGTCTCCCATATTCCCTCTTTTTGTTTATAAAGAGTATTTTTGAGGGTGAGATGTGCACGTTCAACAATACCTTGTCCTTGTGGGTTATAAGGTATACCTGTGGTTAGAGTTATTTCAAATTTAGTGAGAAATTGGTTCTTACCAAATTTAGTTTTTAAAGAAAAATTTAGACTCTATAACGTAGTACAATACTCTGACAGTTGCTTAACCATAATCGTATAAACCCCTATTTTTAAGACTAATTGTTCTAAAGAATAAAACTTAATAGACACAAAGCTAAGAGTAAATTAGTATTTCCAAGAAATCCTTGTCATTTTACCATATAGATTAAACTTTTGGTTTATATCAGAACATTAGTATTTCACCTTAGGAAAAACCTTAAATAGCTTTAGCTGTCTCACATACATACAACAAACTTAGTTACACACAAGCTTGTTGAAACTTCGCCTTTACTTACACATAGACTTTCTTAGCACTTACTTAGACCCTCATGTATTTCATCACATAAGCACTTTCTTACCCAGAAACATTTCCTTTTCCTTTTACTAAATATATTTCCATACCCAGAACCTTTATTTTCTCTTTCCTGTTGACCCCTTTTTATTCACATTCTGAAACAACTCTTATGAAATTTCTGAATTTAGATAAATTACTCTATTTTAATAAGATTAAATATTTTGTTGTTTATAGTACTCTAATTGAAACACAGTTGAAACTTTTGGGACCCTTTGTATATAGAATTCCACTTGTTAGGACATAACTCTTAGTAACCTTGTTTTTAGTTTAGTGATGACACAAAACAATTTTCTGTACAAACACATTTGAGTAATCCCATGCATGTCAATTCTAATTCACTTATTTTCTTAAAAAAAAACCCAAGATATTAGACAAGTGTCCTGAACAGTATTTGCCAGCTTTTTCTTGTTGGAGGAAAGTCCTAGAAAAATTGATGTTAGACATTTTATAAACATCAACATTTTATTAGTTTGACCACCTAGAGACCTGCAAGTTATTTTCAAGACATTTTACTTCTATTAGTTTACCCAATTTAAATCGAACCTTTTTAAATCACGTGAATTAAAAATATTTGGATCCATATTTAAATTTTAATTTTAGGAGTGCTCAGTTTTGATACAGACAAAACATGACATTGGACAGCACGACATACACATAACACAAAATCAAAGGCCTTGAAACTTTATAGGTGAATCTCCATTGCAATGTAACAGATGTTCAAGAACTCTAGTTGAATTAAAAAAAAAAAATAGAACTGATCAAAAAAGTCATGAGCTCAAAAAAAAAAATGTAGAATTCAAAAAAAACAAGAAAAATGAAGCAGCCGTTAAGTACTTTAGTGAAGCACCATAAAATTTACTTTTGCTGGAGTTCAGGTAAGACTTTTTGCTCTTTTTTTTTTTTTTTTTTTTGGGGGGGGTTTGAGACCGGTCTCCTACTGAGCCTTCAGGCTTTCTCTATTTACATTTCAATGTAAGCCTTGACTGAGATTTGGATCTGAAAGGGGAGAAAATATTCCAGCAGAAACTTGATGCCTAGGGCATTTTAACCCTTAATCCTGGTTAGTAATCAATTCAGGTTTGGACGCAGAAAATTGTGAAACAATTATCTCCCAATACTTGTGGGACCTGGGGCTACTATGTCATACTCCTTACTAGGACATGCCACTGATGATTGGGCTGGTTACTCCCTCCACACCGGCATATGTGGGACCTCATGGCAAGAGGACTAGGTGGGCTGGGTGGGGCGAAGTTGGAGGAGGAGAAGGAATTAGCATAGAATCGCAAGAAAGAAGAGACTTGAAGATAAGGAATCCCTTTCCATCTGCCCGCTCGCTTGGGGAAGCTGTGTGCCAATATCTTTGGTAGCCACAATCCACCTTCCCATGGAGCCATCTTTCATCCCTGCACAGGCCAATTTGTTATCGGTAGTCATTCCTTCCCAAAATAACATTTTAACATTTACCGGGAAGGCCCTACAGGGAGGGGAGAGATTAGAGTTTGTGAGTTTCTGGAAGGAGATGCAACGGGGAGGAGCCGGCGGTTCTTTAGGCGACGGCTCTTTGGGGAGAAACTTGGAGCCCCCTTTGGGAGGTCCTGGAGAGAAGCAGGCCTTAAGGGCAGATAACATAGGGCAGACTCCTAATGGGGGACCCTCCCCTAAACTGATTTCCCTCTTCCTAACAAGTTGTTCCTCACACCCAGTTTCATTTTCCTTGTCTGTCTCCGATCTTATTGATGCCCTTTCTGATGCTTTAGACCTTTCCTCTTTTATTTCCTCCAAAACCTCTTCCCCTTGTTTTATGGCCTCTCTGCATTTGGTTCGGGCTGTTTTAGTTTCAAGAGGAATTCCATTGGCCCGGAGCAAATCCTTTAAGGGACCTTCCATGCGCATTCGTGACATTTCAGTGCCCATATTTCTCTTTTAAACTAACAGAATGCAAAGCACTTTAACTAGCAAAACAAAAGAGAAAGCACTTACAAACACTCAATCTCCTTCGCTTATCCCTCGAACTTTAACTCGTCACTTCCCGTCGTCGCTTACCCGTGAACTTTAACTTGTCGCTTTTCCTGCAAACTTTAACTCGTAGCTTTTCCCACAAACTTTAACTCCGTTGCTTCCAGCAAACTTTAACTCCGTCGCTTCCCGCGAACTTTAACTAGTCGCTTCCCGTGAACTTTAACTCCGTCGCTTATCCAGCAAACTTTAACTCTTGGCTTATCGAGCAAACTTTAACTCATCGCTTACCCTGCGAACTTTAACTTGTCCCTTACCCTGCGAACTTTAACTCGTCGCTTATCCAGCGAACTTTAACCTGGCCAGACTGTACTTTACTTTCCCTGTATTTACCTGATCAGTTTCTTCTTTATAACTCGAGGTCCCGGGTTTCGGCACCACTTATGATCGCCCACCGCCCTCAGGCAGTGGGCGATCACAACGCGTACGCTTTTCTTGATCTCAGGAACCAAAAAGGCTTTATTCCACAAGTCTCAGACTTATATTGAGAACATCAGCCTATTAGAGAGTAGACTACCAGGGAAGTCAGCCTATCAAGGAACAGTCTCCAGGCAGATACCAGGATCGCCTCATGTACAACAGCCAACCAGAGTTACTTCCTAAAACTTGTATATGAGTGCAGCTATGTCTGGCAAGCTGGCAGGCGCCATCTTAGAGATCAGGCCACGGTGCAGCTCTGGGGCCCTCAGAGCCCGCCCCTGACAGGTTGAGTCAGTAATTGCTGTATAATGCTGCTTGTTTCTTATAGAATTTTTGAATTAAAGTTTTTTTAGTACAGCCACCTAGTTTTATTTGGGGCCTATTCACGTGGAATATGCTGTTCCATCCTTTCACTTTCATGCCACAATGTCTTCAGATAAACATGAACCTTATAAACAACACACAGTTGGACCCTAGGTTGGTTCTTGTGTGCTCATTTGGTTTCTGGCATTCTGTTTTTGTTTTTATTTTTATTTATTTATTTTTGTAGCCCATTCTTCCAATCCATGTCTTTAATTCATTTGCATTTAAAGTAATTATTAATGTAAAAGGATTCATCATTGTAATTTTACATATGTTTTTACAGAAGAGTCATTTATTTCTGTACGTTTTGTAGCTTTCCCCACCTCCTCTTTCTTCCCTTACTGCCTTCCTTTGTGTTTTGTTGATTTTTACTGTAGTGACATTTTAAATTCCCTTCTCATTTGCTTTTGTTATTCTATAGATATTTTCATGTGGTTACCATGGGGATTACATAAAATATTCTAAAATTATAACAATCTATTTTAAATTGATATCAATTTAAATTCAATCACATTCAAAAACCCTATTTCTGTACAGTTTACCCCCTCACTTAATTTTGTCGATGTCCCAGATTATGTTGTGTGTACCCATTAGCATATAGTTATGATTATTATATGCACTTGTCCTTTAAATCCTGTAGAAAATTAAAAACCAAATTGCATGCACTGCTCTACCTAAATAAGTAGATAGCAGCAGCATTTGTTCAAGAATAGTGACTGTACTTGTACTTCAACAGGTAAAAAATAAAGTATTTCTCATAAAAACAGAGATTAAGAATTTTCAAATAAGACAAAGCAGAGAGTGGGGATAGCTATAGAAGTTCATATGGTATAACATGGATCCTCTAAATATTCTTCAGGGAATAAAAAGCAAATGTAATGCAGATTAAAACAAACTATAATAGAAATAAGACAGCTTTTTGATTTAGGAAAAAAAGCTCATATTCATGTCCCTTTTTAATTATACAATATGATAGTCATATATATGTCTTATAGTTTAAGCATCTTTTTAAAATCAGACATATAATTTTGCTTATGGGTATCTTACACTGGTCTATTAATTAAAAAACATTTGCAAATTCTCATAATTATTGCTAGTTATTACACAATACAAACCACTCAATAGCATTAAGAGTGAATTGGTTTTAGGCCACATAAAATTTTATCTATAAATTATACATGTTTAGCAAAAAGCAGAATGCATTTGAGCATTTGACATTCAACAAACCTAGAGATAAAAATTCTAAGCAAAATCTAAATAAAAAATCTCTCACTCCTATTTTTGTTACACTGTCATAAACTGATACATGAGAACATATTTATTTTCCTCTCTGCTCTACTGCAGAAATAAATAATTAAAAATAAAATATTAAATATGATACATGATAAGGATATAAAAACTGAAAATGCTTATTCATATCTGAAACTCATACCTTGACATATAATTTGGGGAACTTCTATTTCAAGAGCTAAAATAAGAAAAAAAAATTTAACTCTCTCTCCTCCAACGCTGTCAACATGAGATTGAAGATGTACACCTATGTATATATATTTATATACTTCTTGAGAAATAGTTCTTCATCATTAGAAGTAGTATCTTATGACTATAAGAAAAGAAAAAGAGTAAAAGATGATTCTGAAAAATTCTCTAGAATAGAGGAATCCAGCTCCCAGAGCATACCTGGGGGAAAGCAGCAGGTGACTTAGGAACAGTTCTTCCTAGCACCACAAAGCAAGAAGGGCCACAAACAAGCATGTATAGCAATTAACCCGAGCCCTTCCTTAGCCCTTTAACCTACATGAAGTGATTAAAACTGTGTTATTTCTTCTTAATCCAAACCAGGATTTTTTTTTAATGAATATATTCTCTTATTTGGAAGGGCTAGAACTCCTAAAAGATCTGTACCCACAGGAAGGCATGTGGTAGAGTCATCTGCTGTCTCCTGCTGGCCCTCATTTCTTCAAGAAGTCTTCAAGACAAAGTAAAGCAGAAGCAGGTTTCCAATAAAGGAAAAAGAATCAGTTTGACAACTGACTAACTCATCAGCAAAACTTCAATAAAACATTGGGTTGAGGATCACAATTCTGAGGAACTAATACTTTAATCTACATTACAGATGATTACTCATGTTTCCTTAAAGGTGGGAGAATTTAAGTTATGGAAGAGTTAACTCCTAATGAAATCTCTAAAGCCTAACACAGGTTACACAGATACAAAACCAATCTAAAGAAAAATCAGAAAAATATTGATGATGGACTCCAGGGAACACAACACTGAAATCCAAGAGAAGAAAGAAAATAGCATAAGATTAATAAAAAAAAATGGGGAAAGTGGGGAAAGAAATCTCACAAGGGAAGCAATTCACCTAGAAACAATCCAGACCCAGAAGGAAAGTTGAAAGAAATCAACTCACTTTAAGAAATATGCTTGATTCATTTGACAAATATTGAGTTTCTATTTTGTTGTGACAGAAATATCTAGGTGTTGGGGACCCCTGGTCCCTCTGACACTGTCTCCATCAGATTTGCTAGATATTCATTGCTAACACTCAAGCTTCTGGCAGCAGCATAGACATCACAAGTTAAAAGACACCGTCCCTAGCAAGTCTTTCCCTACTTTAGATGCCATCTGCAAGTGCCCAAAACCTCTCCTCTCTCTGACCCACTGGCCACAAAGCTAGGGGGTTCCCATAATCCTTTTGCAGGTTTGATTATTCTCTAGAATGATCACAGAACCCAGGAAAGGGCTATTGTTATTATCACAACTTTATTGTAAATAATTCAAATCAAGAATAGTAAAATGATGAGACACATAGGGTAATGTCTGTAAGGAGCCCATCGAATGAGACACCCATGCCCTCTTACTATGGAATCATGGTGTCACCCTCTGAATACATCCATGTATGCACCATCCACGAAATTCCATCAAGCTTCTGTGTCCAGACCTTTTACTGAGCTTTCATTCCTGTTTCTTGACTATATCACGTAAGGAAAGTCGTACTCTTGATTCATACACAAATATAATGTTACCCTTACTGTGAAAATTTCTACATGTCCATTCATTTATTCACACCATTTTCATTTTAGCATAGCAGATGCTGAAGTGTTCTTGTTCTGCCTGCATCCACACTTCACATCTGAGTTGCCCATTTCCCCAAATGGAGAAGAGTTCTCTGCTCATGGCAACAACTACTCCCTGCTCAGAAAATTTTCTTTGAGAGTTACTCACTCTCTCAAGCTTAAGCCTCTTTATGGGTAGACTCATCCAATGATTCATTATGTTTAAAAACAAAGTTCTGGACCTTTGGCACAGTCCATTACCATTTTAAAGGGATATTCTTACTCTAGAGCTGAGGGATCAGTTTATCTCTCAGTTGCAATTACATTACAGTTCAACTTCTCTCTCTGTTCCATTTTTCTTCCTTGAGTGCACTCCCAGTAATTCTCCTGCACAAAAATTTTCATCTGAAATTCTGATTCCAAATATTTCAGCCTAAGGCATTTTTTTTTCTAGCAAATACTATTACTTTTAATAGGCAGAACATCCATAGACTCTAGCAGGGCTGGAGGAAGGCAATTACTAAAATGTTTCTGGTGGAAAACTAAGTTATCAGTCAAAGGGATGGCACTAGTGCAAATTCTCAGTGATTTGAGAACTGCAGGATCATTAAGTGTCAGGACTATAGAATGGAATGGCTATGGGTAGGTACTATAAATACATTAGAAAAAGGCAATGAGGGATAAGGGTTATTAAAAACTTTAAGGCAAAGTGTTAAATGAGTCCTACTCGGCAATTTGTAAAGAGACTCTTTTCTGTGTTCTAAGGGAAGATAAAACTGAGCATCAAACCAAGATTTTATTATAAAAGGAGTGAATCTTCAGAGAAATCTAGAATGTCTATTCTAGAAAGTGTCTTTCATCAAAGATTGGTCCAAGCAGAGACGGAGTGGGACTCTAAGACTTGGGATTGGGTAGTCTTGACTGAAGCTTGTGAGAGTCTTGAAACTCCAGAGCACTGGAACTCAGAGTTTCCAGCAGAGTGATCTTGAACCACATTGACACGTGGAACTACAGCCCATAATTTGAAGACTCTAAAATGGTTAATTCTTTGAAAACAACACAAGTGTGATATCCCTTCCGGTTACCAGACATATATATAAGAAATCACCAAAAGGAAGTTCTTCATTGGCTAATGGAGAAAATGCCTACCCCTCAAGGAACTGCAGGGCCAAGCCAACACATACTAACACAACATAGGTTGAGGGTACTGAATAAAGGGGGCCATAAAATTCGATGATGAATTTCTTGGTACGAAAACCATATCCAAGAACACAGGAATAAATGACCTGCCAAGGGCCTGGAGAGACTGTGCGAATGACTCTTGATAGTTTGGAAATATTGTAATCTATACTAAATGGGGCAGAAAATCTAGAGCCTACATGGAAGATGGTGAAAGAAGGAAAAACACGGCTTAGAAAAGTGGCAATATTACAATTGGCTATACTGTGTGGGGCCTGAAGATTTTACGAGTCGTGTTTCATGAGTGGGCTGGATAATACTTCACTTACCAAAGTACTAAGGAGTGAACTGGTGAGGAAGGAAAAGCAGCAAGGAGAAGCTCAGTGGTAGTTACCCCATAGACAAAGGCTGAAGGTAAATAAGGAAGTGAAGCAACTCAGCTCTCTAGGATCCAAAATAATAGAGTTCAAATTGCAGTACAAATTATTGGAAGCAAAGTATCCATGATTTTGAAAATTTGAAAATAATGTCACAGTGCTAGTCAATGTTTGACCCACAGAAAGCTATGGTTGGGTTCCTAGAAGCCTGAGAAATGGTCATCCAATATGGGTATTACTTAAGTTATACAACAAGAACTATCGGTAATGATTACTCAAGAGAATGAGTGTGAATGCATTCATAAAAATTAGGATTTATTTTGCCCAATTTCCAAACAGAGCCAATTTTTAGATTCGAAATCCATTTTTAATTGTTCTTTTTAGATGTACATGACAATAGAATGTATTTTGACATAGTATAAATAGATGGAGTATCACTTATTCTAATTAGGATCCCATTCTTATATGATGTGGACATGATGTGGAATTACCCTGGTTGGGTATTTATTTATGGACATAGGAAAGTTAGGTTCAATGCACTCTACTGTATTTCCTATTCCCATCCTCCCCTCCCTTCCCTTCATTCCCATTTTTTTTGTCCTTTTTTTAAATTTTATTTATTTTTTAAATTTTTACAGACTACATTTTGATTCATTGTACACAAATGGGGTACATCATTTCATTTCTATGGTCATACACAATGTAGATTCATACCATTTGTGTAATCATACATGTACATAGGGTAATGATGTCTGTCTCATTCCACCATTTTCATACCCCTCCCTCTCATTTCCTTCTACATAAAGTTTCCCCATTATTCTCTCATTCCCCACTCCCCACCCCCTTTATATATCATTCTCCACTTATCAGGGAAAACATTCGGCCTTTGTTACTTTGGGATTGGCTTATTTCACTTAGCATGATATTCTCCAATTCCATCCATTTATTTGCAAATGTCATAATATTATTCTTTATGGTTGAATAGTATTCCATTGTGTTTACCAGAGTTTCTTTATCCATGCATCTGTTTAAGGGCATCTTGGTTGGTCCCACAATCTAGTTATTGTGAACTGAGCTGCTATAAACATTGATGTGGCGGCATTACTATAGTGTGCTGATTTTAAGTCCTTAGCACCAATTTGCAGCTCCACCAGCAATGTAAAAGTATGCCTTTTTCCCCACATCCACGCCAACATCTATTCTTGTTTGTGTTCTTGATAACAGCCATTTTAATTGGAGTAAGATGAAATCTTAGAGTTGTTTTAATTTGCATTTCTCTAATTACTAGAGATGTTGAACACTTTTTCATATATTTATTAATTGCCTGTATGTCTTCTTCTGTAAATTGTCTATCCAGTTCCTTGGTCCATTTATTGATTGGGTTCTTTGTATTTTTGGTGAAAAATTTTGTAAGTTCTTTATAAATTTTGAAGGTAAGTCCTTTATCTGAAGTGCATGTGGAAAAGATTTTCTCCCATTCTGTAGGCTCTCACTTCATGTTCTTGATTGTATCCTTTGCTGAAAGAAAGCTTTTTAGTTTGAGTCCATCCCATTTATTGATTCTTGCTTTGATTTCTTGTGCTTTGGGAGTCTTGTTGAGGAAGTCTGATCCTAAGCCAACATGATGAAGATTCGGACCTATTTTGTCTTCTATTAGGTGCAGAGTCTCTGGTCTAATTCCTAAGTCCTTGATCCATTTTGAGTTGAGTTTTGTGCAGGGTGACCATTCTACCAAAGGCACTATACAGATTCAATGCAATTCCATTTAAAATCCCAATGACATTCCTCACAGAAATAGAGACAGCAATCATGAACTTCATCTGGAAGAACAAAAGACTTCAAATAGCCAAAAAAATCCTGAGTAGAAAAAGTGAAGCAGAAGGTTATCACAATACCAGACATTAAACTATATTATAGAGCAATAGTAACAAAAACATCATGGTATTGGCACCAAAATAGACAGGTAGACCAATGGTACATAATAGAAGACACAGAGACAAAACCACATAAATACACTCACCTCATACTAGACAAAGGAGCCAAAAACATACAATGGACAAATATAGCCTGTTCAACAAATGGTGCTAGCAAAACTGGAAGTCCGTATGCAGTAAAATTAAATTATACCTCTATTATTCCCATTTTTGGAAGGAGAATCTTGGTCTCCATGCAAAACATTCTTGTAACAACATTGTGAGTGTATTAGATAAGTGTTTCCTCAGATCTTTTCCAACAGGACTGAAGAACATTTGCTTGGCCAAGAGTAATAGGAGCAAGTGACCCAACTAAATATTTTCAGGACTGTTGCCCAGAGGGTCCAAGTTCACACTGATACTCAGCTGTGCTAGGCATCATCAGCACCGCATTTGCTGTCATGGTTGTGGTATCTTTGCTAAAGTGCAGGTTCCAGCACATGGGATGTAGCCATTGAATTGGCAAATGCATCATTTTTGGTCTCCACATGTACCCCACAGAGTGAAAGACAACCTGTAAATTTCAGGAGTTTTCACATCTGACCAGACTTAGTCTCACAGCCTCAAAAGTAAAATTGGCTATTGTATCTCAAGCATCCCTTCATTAAGAAAGAAGAGGAAAGCACAATATGCCCATTTGGGTTCTAATGGTTGCTTACTATACCCTTGAGAATATTGTTTTAACTCATTTATCAGGTGATTAGGAAGAGAGTTTAGAGAAAGAAAGGGTTACAGCACATGGTGCTGACTGAGCTGCAAGCTGAGCAGGCAGTTGGCTCACACTGCCTAGAAGAGCCTGTGATGGTCTGCGGAAGAGCCTTGGGAATAGGAGGAAACTCTATGGGATGTTTATGCAACTCTCAATAGGAGAATCACCATGTGCAGGTCTCTGTGGCAAGAATAATGCTTCAATTAACTATAAAGCATTCACTCGACCTATGTGGAAAGTAACTCACAACAAAAAAATCATGTAAGCCACTTCCTTACTAAATACAATAAATCACTATCCTGATTTAGTTTTTCATTTTGCCTCTTTTTGTATTACGTTGGTTCTTTTCAACCTAGAATAGTATTATTTAAAGATTAGAAATCGAGCTACAACAAGACAATATGTGTTTGAGGCTGCCATTGGCAGCAGGTACAGTATGAACCAGAATACAGTATATACAGATTTCAAGGTTATTTATCACCAGCTGTTTTCAGTGAGTTTTCTAAGTATGAAACCTGTCTTTTGCTGTTGAGTATAGAAAATATTTAAATATAAACTCTGTGAGTTTACTTATTTTTTTTAAAGCCATTTAGTGTAAGATTAGGCACTGGTCAGTGATTCGATGTGTAATTGCAAATGTTTACAAGTGCTAAAGAGAATGCTATCTGAAAGCCCCGATGTTTACTGTCAGCTCATATTGATTATTCAGCACTTGTGGTAGGAGACGCATCTTAAGAAGCTCTTAAAGCTTAGGTTGGCTTATAAATTTAGGATTTGTGGAAATTTGGTTATTGTAAATATCATTGAATTTCACTCTCTAGTTCAATAAGAGTATTTCTAGACTGAATAATTTAGAAGGATATTGAACAAAATTGAATTTTGATGGATTACTGATGAAATAACTTGTAAAAATTCCAGGAGAGAGGCCTGATCTCTTCCATTGTGGGAAACACTTCTCGGTGTTTAGTTCATAAAGTTAAGAAAACAGTGAAATTAGAACAGCTAACATACTGAGCATCTGAAAGAAATTGAAAATGTAAAATGTTTGAAATTATTGATCAAATTATTCTTTGGTTCTTCACTTTGATAAGCAAATTGTTTTAACCTCTATATTAACTAAAAGATGATGAGATTCTGCAGTATATTAATCTATCTTTAAATACCAAAATTTAGTTCTTGTTCTTAGATCTCAGTTCTTGATTAGTAGACTCAGTAATAATAATAATAAAAGCAAGCATTTACATGGAGCTTAGTGTGCCACTGTTGCAAGCACTTCAGAACTATCATTTAGTTTAAAATAACTGCACACAATTGATACCATGTGTTACTTGTTTTAAGATGACACACTCTAGGCACAGACATTTTCTGTAAATGCCCAGAGTTCACATAACTGCTAAGTGGTAGAGTTGATTTAAACCTAAGTGATCTGGCTCCAGTGTGAATCCTTTCAGCTGGTTGGTAAACCGGGAGTAAAGACATGGATGTGTGGTCAGAATATCCAAATGCCCTCCAAAATTTCTTTGCTTCTGTTGAAAATAGCCAGTGCCATGTTTTAAAATTAGACTCCTTTAAAAGATTCAAACAATTAAATAACTAACTCAATTAAGCAAGCAAAAACAAAACACATTAAATTCTAGTGGAAGGAGAAAGAGAAATAAGAATTATTTTCTCTGCTTATGTTTCCATCTATTTACTTTAATTTTTGACAAAGTCACAATTCATATATCTGTTTTCTTTCTATCATCTATCTATCTATCTATCATATCTCTAATCTATCTTGCAGTACTGGAGATCAAACCTAGGGCTTTGCATATGCAGGTAAGTGCTCTACCTGTGAGTTGCATCCCCAGCCCAGCAATTTTAAATATTCCACTTATTCCACTTACACCTGTATTCCACTATCTACCTACTTGAAACTATGTGTGTGTGTGTGTATGTAAGTATGTGTGTATATATATACACACATACTTACATACATTTCTTTACAAAAATGAGAAATTAAAATATTTTCCTTTGACTTCCCCTTAATCCATCCCCCAATTTTTTTAGTTTTATAATTATATTTACTTTTGTCCTTGATGACTTCCAAATATATTTAAATGCATATTTCTTAATATTATACATCAACTTTAGTTAATATTTTCTGTCTCTAGGCTGTCAAAAACAATGTCAAACTTTTTTTCCTATTCCTACCCATGTATTACAGCATCCCAAATGTGATACTTACTAACAAACCAAGGTCTGTCACACATACATTCTTTTTGCTAAAAACAAGTGTTTCAGTGCTTTATCTATAAGGTAATTCTAAAAACTTAAAATGCATAAACAACATTATGTCTATTCATGAATTTCATGTCTTTATTTTCTTCAAGTTTCAAAATTTATGTTTAGAGAAGCTTCTTAATTATTTTTTTCACATAGGATGAATGAATGCAATGTATAATATTTTTCTTCTATTTTTATAGTTAAACCATAGCATTCTAAAATTAGTTTTTATTTTTCTTTTCTTAAGATTTGTACAGCATTCTCCTATTATCTTCTATCATAGACTTATTGTGCAATAGCATCATTTTCATTACTCTGTTAATTTTGCCTTAAAATATACCATATTGATTTTGGTATCTTAATTTTTTTTTTTTTTTAGATGCAGGCCAATTTTTATTAGCTTTAGCAATTTGGTCAGCCTTTAAAAATAAATTGGCATATCATTTTTCTTTTTAGAGGCCATTTTAAAAATTTATTTCATCTTCTTCCTTATCCTTCTTTTAAATCCTAAACCTTCTTCTAGATAGATGCTGAATTTCCTGTATCTACCCTCCTTTTCCATTTCTTTTGTTTCTATGTCTATGTCTGGTTTGTTTGTTTGAGAGCTGTAATTTTTTCCACATTGTTTTTTATTAGAGCATTATAGTGGTACAAAATGATGGGATTTGTTGTTACATATTTGCACATGAACACAGTATAACAATATAACAATGAAATTTGGTCAATATCACTCTCCAGCTCTTCTCCACTCCCTCCCAAATCCCACTCCCTGGTCTCTTTCCTCTACTGAGCTCCCTGTGATTTTCATGAAATCTGCCCCCACCTTTCTTTCTCTTTTTCCTTTCTAGCTTCTGCATAAGAGAGAAAACATGCTACCCTTGACCTTCTGAGTTAGGCTTATTTCACTTAACACAATGATCTCAAGTCCCATCGAGACTTTTTTGTGACTATAAAAGTGCCTTGTTTTCTTCCCATATGAGGAAAAAATTGTTCCCACTTACATAAACAGTTGAATTTCTCCTTTAGATGAACCTTTCCTTTATGTAAAATATGTTTCCTTATAAAAACTTTCAGATTTTAAATAACTGGATTTACAGAAGGTTTGCTAATGTAAAGAATTCTCTATATACTACTCAATTTCCCCTAATGTTCACATCTTCCATAACAAAATGATATATTGATCATAATGGGAATTAACATCCTGATAATGCTATTGACTGAAGTTTATTTGACTTTCATCAGTTTTTCCAATAATGTCTTTTTGCCTGTTTCACCATCCAATCTGGGGACCTAAGTCAATTTTAGTCATTGTGTCTTTTTAGTGGCCTCACATTCATGCCAATTAAAAAACAGAAACAAAAACAAAACAAAATTCTTGAATTTATTTTTAATTGACTTGAAAAATCATATTTATGATGTACAATGTGATGTATTGTTATATTTATGTATGCAATCTGAAATGAATAAATCAAGTTAATTAACATATCTGTCGCTTCATTGTACTATGATTTTTGGTGATAAGAATATTTTAAATCTACTCTTTCAGCAATTTCCAAGAGGGTAATACATTTTTATTAACTGTACTTTCCATGGTGTACAGTTTTGCAGGCTTTCTTTTTTCAGGACCTCAATATTTTTAAATATTCAGGCATGCTGTAGAATGTCCCTCAGCTCTGGTTTGTCTAATGTTTTGTTGTGATTAGAAATGAGTCATAATTTAGGGGGATGTTACTTTTATAATTATATCAACTTTTGTCCTTGATGACTTTCAAATATAAATATAAATTAAAATATAAATATAAATTCCACAGATGTCCCTCCAGTTTTATCATTTTATCATTCGAAGGAGCACATGGTATTAAGATAGCACTGATGAACTTAACCTTCATTACTTGAGTGAGATCTGCAAGGTTTGTTCACCTAAATTTACTATTTTCTCTTTCCATACACTTTATTTCTTAGAAACTGGAAACAAAGTCCAGCACAATTTCAAGAAGACAGAAATTGTGCTTCAATCCTAAATGGAGGAGCATCTATTTGTGGTCATAGTCTTAAGATCTCCATGATAACTAATGAATATGTAGGGAGAATTAGGTTGAGGCCACATCAATATCCTGTCTCCCAAAAGTTTTTCCTATTAATTTTAGCACTTATTGGTGAATGTTGAAATTATTTCTGTAATCTACAGGTAATTTTCCACTTTCCAAATTTGTATTGTATGGATATACATTTTTCTTTATCCATTCATCTCTTGATGGATATTGACACTGATTGACAAAATAGAACAAAGCAAGATTCCATCACATTTCTCAGGAGGGTGCACAATTTAAAACTTACAAATTTTTTATTTCTAGAGTTTTCTATTTAACATTTTGGATCATAATTGACCATGGTTGACAAAATAAAATCATGGATAGAGCAGGATAACTATTGCACACAAATATAAAACTGCTACTTCAATAATAGTGTAATCTTCCTCTGTGAAGTATCTGCTCAGTTCCTTAGCCTGTTTATCGATTTGGTTCTCTGTGTTTTAGGTGTGAAGTTTTTTGAAATTTTATAAATTTTGGAGATTAGTACTCTATGTGACGTGCATGTGGTGAAGATTTTTTCCCACTCTGTAGGCTCTCTCTTCACATTATTGATTGTTTCCTTTGCTGAGAAAAAAATCTTTTTAGTTTGAATCCATCCATTTATTGATTCTTGCTTTTATTTCGTGTGCTTTGGGAGTCTTGTTAAGGAAGTCTGGTCCTAAGCCAACATGATGAAGATTCGAGCCTCCACAAAGGAACGTATACAAGTGATGAACAGATATATAAAAAAATATTCAACATCTCCAGTAATTACAGAAATGTAAACCATAACTACCCTAAGATTTTATCTCACTCCAATTAGAATGACTATTATCAAGAATACAAGCAACAATAGGTGTTGGCGAGAATGTGGGGGAAAAGGTACACTCATACATTGCTGGTGGGATTGCAAATTGGTGCAGCCACTCTGGAAGGCAGTATGGAGATTCCTCAAAAAACTTGGAATGGAACCACCATGTGACCCAGCTGTCCCACTCCTAGATCTATACCCGAAGGACTTAAAATCAGCCTACTAGAGTGACACAGCCACATCAATATTTATAGCAGCTCAATTCACAATAATTAGATTGTGAAACCAATCTAGATGCCCTTCAGTAGTTGAATGGATAAGGAAACTGTGGTTTATATACACAATGGAATATTATTCGGCCATAAGGAAGAATAAAATTATGGCATTTGCAAGTAAATGGATGGAGTTGGAGAGTATCATACATACTAAGTGAAGTAAGCAAATCCTGAAAAACCAAAGGCTGAATGTTTTCTCTGATAAGTGGATGCTGATACATAACCGCGGTGCAGGGGGATGGCATAAGTGAAGAATGGAGAAATGTTGGATTGTATAGAGGGAAATGATGGGAAGGGAAAGGGTCAGGGGAAGGAAAGATGGTAGAATGTGACAAACATCATTACCCTATGTAAATATAAGATTACATGAATGAAGTGACTCTACATCGTGTATAGCCAAAGAAATGAAAAATTGTACCCCATTTGTGTACAATGAATCAAAATGCATTCTGCTATCATGTATATCTAAATAGAACAAACAAATGATAAATAAATAAATAAATAAATAATATTGTAATGTGAAGATTCAAGATTCTGGGAGGGTACCTATCAATTAGGGGAACAGACCTAGAGAGGGTAGTTAAGGCTTCCTTAAAACGGTACATTGTATATGTTTTTAAATTGCTAATGATGTACACAACAATTTCATTTTATTTTTAATTCTAATTTTCTTGGTTAACAATAAGGTTAACATCTTTTCATAAATCTACAGGCTATTTTTATTTCCTGTTGTGAAATAACTAATAATATATTTAGGTCATTGTTCTAGTGAGTGATATATAATTTTAATTTATTTTTCCTATCACAAGATATGCTGTATATTAATTATTTTGTAAGTTGCAAACTTTATCTTGGCTATTTTGAAAATTTTTAACTTTATGATAGTTAATAAAGAAAAAGTTTAAGATTTTTTTAAAGTTAAATATGTCCTTTTAAGTCATCTTACATAAGAGATATTTCCTTTATCTTTCCCTATTATATTTTATTCTGATGCTTTATTTAGTTTGGGATGTGAAACAAAGATCTAAATATACATTTGCTAAATATATGTAATTGTTACAAAAATAAATTGGGTTATTTACTGTTTTAGTACTGAATTTTCTTTTGCCATTTTTAAAAGAAGAAACTTCCAGCATATTTTATCCATATGAGTTACAAACATACTCCAAGAAAAATACCTTCAGTCATTTGTGTCTGGAGGTTTTAGTAGTGAATGCTGTAGTAGACAGAATTTCTAGGAATGATTCCATGATTCCATGTCCCTAATCCTTAGAGTACTTGAATGAAATATCACTCCAATGATTATATTATCTTGTATGCCATGATCAACTTTATGAAGCATGGGCTAATTTACTCTTACAAATGCTTTACAATTAAAGAACTCTCTCTGACAGAGAGCCAAAGAGGAATGGAAAGCAGAAGGCAGAAATGGAAGATGAATAGGAAGATAAAAGAAAAAATGTTAATGATGGTTCGTAGCAGACAGACCTGAGGCACCATTGTTGATTTGGAAATGGATATGGACACTTGAGAAGGAACACAGGTGGCCTCTAGGAACAGGGATGATCCCCCTGACCAACAACCAGCATGGAAATCTGAACTTCATAATGATATAGAACTGAATTCTTCAAACAACTTGAATAACTTGGGAATGGATTCTCCCACTGAATGGATTCTCCAGCATTGTGAAATCCTGAGCATAGAAGCCAGTTAAGCTATTTAGACTTCTGATCTATGGAAGTGTAAAAGACTATTTTTAGTTTTGTTGGGTATAATTGACAAATAGGAATTGCATGTACTTCAGATCTGCAACTCAATGTCTTAATTTCACATCCATTATGAAATGATCACTCCAAATATGCTAATTAATATGCCTATTGCTTTACGTAGTTACCTTTGTGTGTATATGTGACAAGAACACTTAAGATCTAGGCACTTTGATGGGTCTGGGATTGTGACTCAATAGTAGAAGCACTTACCTAGCAAATGTGAGGCACTGGGTTTGATCCTCAGCACCACACACAAATACCTAAATAAAGGTTCATCAACAACTAATAAAAACGCTTTTTAAAAAAGATCTAAGCACTTTGAAAATTTCAAGTATACAATACAATACTATTAACAGTAGTCAGTATGCTGCATATTAGAACAACAAAATCCATTCATCTTGCATAACAAACTTTGTGCTCTTGGACCAGGATGTCCCCATTTCCTTCATCCTTCACCCTGGCAACCACTATTCTATTCACTTCTATAAGTTTCACTATTTTAGATTCCCCATATAAGTGAGATCATGTAGTGTTTATCTTTCTGTGTCCAATTCAACCACATCATCAGAAATGGCAGGATTTCTTCATTATAAATATGAATAATATTCCATTGTGTAGGTATTTATATAAATACTACATTTTCTCTATCTATGCACCCATCTACAGACATTTAGGATTTTTCCATTTCTTGGTTGTTATTAATAATGCTGTTATGAATATGGGGAACAGATATTTCTCTGGTGTCAGATTTCATTTTCTTTAGGCACATATCCATAAGTAGAATTGCTGTATTACAAGTTAGTTCTGTTTTTATTTTTTGAGAAATCTCCATACTGTTTTCTATAATGAATGTTTTCAATCTACAGTCTCACCTATTAATAAGGATGGTCTTTTTTTGAAACCCTTGCCAACACTTGCTATCACTTGTCTTTTGATAATAGTCATTCAAACAGGTATGGAGTAATATCTCATGGTGGTTTTGATTTGCTTTTACCTGATGTTTAGCGTGATTGAATATCTTTTCACGTACCTCTTATTCATTTGTGTTTTATTTTAAGTGTCTATTTAGATATTTTGTCCATTTTTAATTCAGATTATTTTGTTGTTGTTATTGCTGTTTTTACTGTATTAGTTCTTCATGCATTTTGTATATTTACCCCTTCTCAGATATACAATTTACAAATATTTCTTCCCATTCTTCAGTTTGTTTTTTCACTCTGTTGTTTTCTTTGTTGTACAGAGATTTTGTTTGATGGAATTGCTTTTGTTTACATCTATTTCTGTTGCCCATACCTTTGGTATTATAGTAAAAGAAAATTGTTGATAAGACCAATATCAAGAAGGTTTTCCTTACACTTTCTTCTGGTAATTATACATACTTTTATATCTTTAATCAGTGTGTAGTAAATTGAACAGAGATAGAAAATTAATATAAAATCTCTTTCTAAATGATGTGTTTATATTAGTATCCATTTCAGGTAGTTTTAGTTAGCATTCTAATGTCACAATGATAAAATTTAACATACTTAGATCTCTCTTGTCATCTTGCATTCTCCAAGTATAGGTAAGAGTTATTGCCTTATCTTTCCTGATCAATTCTTCAATTGTTCATAGCACATGTAAACATACATCCTTTGTTCCATCACTTATGGGAACAGTACCAGTCAAAGAAATTTATTAGTTTATTCTTTTTTACAACTTTCTTTCCTTCTTTGAATCTCTTCTCTCTTGTATTAGGAAGTTGACATGTATTACTCCTTTAGTAAACAAAATTAAGTTTTTCTTTCTTACAGATTCTGAAGCTTGAAAGAAATAAAGAATATAATTTGTTCTTTTGTAATATATTTTTACTGCACAGTTCAGAAGTGTACTTATATGAATTCCTTTCTTGAGTACTTGAATATCATGATTTCTGTGTACTAAGGAGAGAATATCCTTAAATTCAAATATGAATGTATATTCCTCCTTTACTGTAACCAGGTGACTCAATAACCCTGCCCCCAACACACAAGTTGGGATTTGGATCTTAAATGCCCCCAGAGCCTCATGAGTAGAAGGATGGTCCCCAGTTAATGGTGCTACTGGGATGGTGCTAAAAGTAGTGGAAATTTTAGGAGGTGGAGCTTATTGGAAGGAAGCTAGGTAATTGAGGACATGACTTTGAAGAGGATCCTGAAGCCCTAGCCCCTCCTTTTTCTCTATTTGGTCCCACCCACCATGAGGTGAGCATCTTCCTCTGCCATGTGTTTCCACCATAATGTACTGCCTCGCCACAGACTCAAAGGCAGTAAGACCAAGCAACCAAGGACTGAAATCAGGAACCAAAATAAATCTTCCCTCCTGTTAGTGTATTTTTCCCCAGGTTGCAAAGACAGAAAGCACATGCACACACACACACACACACACACACACACACACACAAATATGTATGTAAATATTTTTCTGTACTTCAAATTTCTCCTAAAGTCTAATCTGAATGTTCCATTAATTCCTCTCATTCATAAAAAAAATGTACTCTTTTCTATTATCTGTCTGTCTGAATCAATCTGAGCAGCCTCAGACTGACTGAGCATAATAGTCTCTAAGACTATTATGAAACTATTTCTGGTTAGAGGGCATCTCTTAACCACAGAGACGAATCAATGCATTTGTTCTAGATATAGTATTTTGTTTTCCTTTGGATATTTTGTTTTACTGGCATATTAAATTAAGAAATTTTAGGTAAAAATTCTGAGACTTTACATTTTGAAATGTCTTTAGCCTGCCAAAGTTCAAACTACAGGTTGGTTGGATATTGAATATTTTATTTTGAAAATTATTTTCTCAAATCATATATTCTGTCCATTTGATGAATTAGAAGTTTGAAAACTGTTTTAGACACAAAGTGATTCAGTACTGCATAAAATATAAAGTTGTATGTCTGGGCTGGAAGGTAGGGGAATACCAAAGGGACCATGCAGATCTGCAAACAATGCTGAATACTTAAAAGTGAAGTTTCTACAATGGCAAGTCCAGTGAAGCTCAAAGGAGGTTGGTATGAACATTCAATTATTGGTGCTCCCTAGTTCTAGGTTTAAGAGATTAAATAACCTCAGGACAATTCTTTAATTAAAGTTTTATTCTTCTACATGTTAAGATTAAGCAAATATGACTGTAAAATAAAAGATGACCAATGAGCAAAGAATGCAGCACTAATGACAGCCAATGGGGATTAAAAAAAAAAAATATCTGGCCCCAACATGAAAATAAGGTATTATATTTATAATATAGAGATAGCATAATTACATATTAAATGTTTAATATATGAAATATGGAACCACAAATGTGGAGTATCAACAGACAACCGACAAATATAAAGGAAAATAATTATCGAAATGAAAATAAAATTTATTTAAATGTAAAAGCTAATGGTTTTTACCTCTAGTCAGGATACAGATAGATGTAGGAGAGATTCATGGGCATGGGAATAGTCATAAAATTTGAAGTAAAATATTGTTTATTTACATTTAATTTTATCTATTTTCTTTGGAATTTTTTCCACAAAAGTAGTTTCTTTTTCCTCTAATATATAAAATCTGTGGGAAGGAGCTAGTGCTGGTTGGATGTGGGCTCCATGGTCATCAGGAGGGGAGGGACCTCCATCCACTTTGAGAATGGCAGAGTCATAATCTCATGAGGCTCCCATCTCATGCCCCGGGATATTACTCTCCAGACCACATTTCAATAGTGAGGAGGGAAAACGAATGAAGGGCCATTCTTAGATTCTTCTCTCATCACCACACAAATAGCAAAGCATGCTGAGAAATGTAGCTCTTACTCCCCAAAGGAATTAAGGCAATTCAGTGGTAGAAAAAAAAAATCTCTCAAAAATGATGCTGAAACAATAGGATAAACTTTGACTCCTTTCTTCTACCAAATGCAAAAATTAATTTGTGATAGGTCATGGACTTATATATGAGATGCAAACTATGAAATTTATGAAAGGCAACAAGGAGAGTTTCTTCTGGACCTTTTAGTGTCAGAGGGTTCATAGAGTAGTCAGACACATCACTAAGGGAAAAATAAAGCAAAATGATAAATTGGACTTTTAAGACCCTCCACTTTAAAATACACTATTAGAAAACGAGAAGGTAAATATAGATGGGAGCACTGTACTTTAAATGTATGCTCATTGAATAAAAGAATAAGTAAAACTAAAATGAAATAAAACCCCAAAATCAATGGAATAAATTATTGCATTTGTAAATGTCCACTACACCTAAATAGGAAATAGGTATAATATAAATTTGAATTCATCCATCAGTCACCATGCTTGGAAAATGATATATTGTACTCCTACAGAAGAGAAATTAGACACTTGATCTTGAAATAAAATTATCATTTGATTTTATCCCTTTCTTTTCATTGTTGTTATTATTACCACATCAGGTTGAAGTCAAGGTTAATAAATATGATCCACCTACTATTACATTATTTTTATTTGTTCTTTGTGCAGATTTTACAATTCTATTAAATTAGTATGCAATTTTCATTAAACTTGTTTTTAATAAACATTTAGGTAGTAGTCAGGATTTTTGTATTATGAGTGATGCTTCTATAAACATCCTTTGTGCTATTTATGCTTTGTTTAAATCAATAGAGAAGGAAAAATTCTACAAATAAAATTGCAGAATCAAATGAATTTGTCTTTAAGCTTGGATGTACAAGTCATCCTCTTTATCACCAATATCACCAAAATTTCTGTTATCAATTTTGTACACTGATCAATCTATGACACAATAATGGGACTGCTGCTAAAATATTTTTAATTTAAAGCATGAGGATATATTTTTGTTTCCTTTATTTGGGGGAATTCCTAGTTTGTGAACTATGCGGGCTATTTCCTCTCCTATCCTCCAAGGTAACTTTCTGTTTTGCCCTCCAGGATCACTTTGCTAGGCACCTACTATTGGGTTTCACCCATAAGATGATGGCAGATATTGGAAGATAAATGTTTCAGGAATTTATTTCCCCAGTTCCCATTGTGTAAAAATGACTTGTGCTGTCTGAATCCCTGACAATGTCTAAACTATTTTCAGAGTAGAGTAGTCTTCCTATATAGCTACACTGTCTCTAAATTTGAGTTACTACATTTTGCCCCTGTAGTCCTAGAGATGGTAACATTTCAAGTTTTGTTTTTTTTTGTACCAGGAATTGAACTCATATTTTAATGAGGAGGGCTTTTAAAGTCCAATTTATCTGTTTGTTTTATTTTTTCCCTTAGTGATGTTTTTGTCTACTCTATGAACCCAGGGGTGCTTAAGCACTAAGCCACATCCCCCAGCCCTATTTATTGGTTTATATATTTGTTTATTATTTTAAGACAGGGTCTTACTAAGTTGCTTAGGACCTCACTAAGTTGCTGAGGCTGGCCTCCAACTTTCAATTGCTAGGATTATAGGCATGCACCACTGCACCCAGCATTAGCAGTTTGATTGCTAGTGATTCCTGTAATAGTGTCACATTTTTTGTAAATATTTTGTTTATACATATACATAATGTAACAGTTTCTTATCTTTCCTACCAAACTGATCACGCATTTGAAGAAAATAGTTAATTTGTTTGGTGAAGAGATGTTATTGATTGAATTGTGTCCTTAAAAAGGTATGGTTGAAATCCTATCTCTTGGACCTATGAATGTAGTAACCTTTTTAGGAAATAAGATATTTACAGATATAATCCAGTTAAGATGAGTTCATTAGGATGGCTCCTAATCCATTATGACTGGTGTCCTTACAAGGAGAGGAAAGTGCCTTCTGAAGGTAGAGACCCTCACTTCGAAGGTACAGACATCACTTTGTGATGACAAAGGTAGAAAACAGAGTGATATAACTGAAAGTCAAGGAATGCCAAGGATTGATGACCAGTAGCAGAAACTGTAAGAAACAAGAACGGATTCCACCAGGAGTCTCAGTGGGAACATGGCTCTCTTGATACCTTGACTCCAGACTTCTAGCCTCCAATACTGCAAGATAATAAATTTCTGTTATTCTAAGACACTCAACTTGTATTTGTTCTGCAGCCAAAGAAAACCAATGCAGGGCCAGAGGGGCATAGGTAGCACATTAGGGATCTTTGCCATGTGGCGGCCTCATATAAATTACTATAATATTGTCAAAATAAAGTGAATATAGGTTTTCAAGTCTTTGGGAATCAAGAAATGTAGACACAGAAATTCCTACTATCTTTCTAAAAATGTGTATGATCCTATCAGAGATGATGGCCGTGGCTTTGGAGAAGTTTCAAAGTCAGTGGGAAATAAGACTATGAGCTCAATACCAGAGTTTGCAGAACAGTAGTAGCAAGCCCTCAAACTAACAGGAGTGGTGTGGAAATATTGGGGACCTGAGATATAAGAAGAGATATTTGACCTGACACATAAAGCTCCCTCTTGTTTTCCAATAGTCATGTTTCGAGGTCAAAACTTGAATGAAAGAAATCAGTTACCTAAGGAAAAATTTAGGAAAGCAACAACTCTCAGGTATTAACCCAGCTTGCATAATACAGTGGATGAGTGTTTCCTTATATTTTAGGAAATTCTAAAACTTAGAGAAAAAAACATAGATCTTGACCAAGTTAATAAAGCTTAGACAAATTTAGCATCCCGATGGTCAAAAGAGTCACTGACACTTTATCTCTATGGTTTGCTAGGATCATTGCAACACTCTCTTTCTTGTGGTTAAGCATGATCCCTGACCACAGCGACTCACAAATATGAGAGAAGTAGATTTTATTACAAAATGCACCATAGTAATCTTCACCTTAAAGAGAACACGCATCACTAAAAGAAGGACAAGATTATGCCTTATAATTCCACCAAAAGTCATCCCTGTGGGTGGGACATTCAATAATCAGGTGAAGAAAATCAAAAGACCCAAAGCAGCAGTGCTCTCGAAGTTGCTAACTCTGCTGCAATAGGCACATTAATCTGATCTGCAAGAAGACACATAAGTCAAAATAGAGTGTGACATTTGCTATCTGTGAGGTAACATGCAGGATGAACTTCATGATTGCTGTGATTCCCCTGAATTCCACCTGCCTGCTGAATTCCACTGGGGTGATCCAGGCAGAAGTGGAAATTGTTTAAATCACAGGTTGAGTACAATGAGTTTAGGAAACCCCTGATAAGGGCATCACTAGCAAACTTGACCAATCATATATCCCAGAGAAGATAATGCTTTTATTATGATCAGGAAACAAATCTACTCTCTAAACCAGAGGGAGATACTCTCTCTAACTTGATAAAATAATCCCATATGTACAGAAACACCATGGAGAATTGTTCCCAACAGACAATATCATCTACTCTGTAGAGGATAATAAGGCTTTCCTGCCTCTGAAAGACAATACTTGTTCCATTAGAAAACATTCATGGTGGCAAGGGTGTAACTGTGCATAGACTTTAAAATTTATTTCTTCTTAAATTTTTTTTTTTAAAAATCATGCACTAAGATCAAGTGAGGCTCATCCCTGGAATGCAAGGATGGTTTAACATCCATAAATCAATAAACGTAATCCATCATGTCAATAGACTTAATCAGAATCATATGGTTATTTCCATTGATGCAAAAAAAGTGTTCGACAAAATACAACACCCCTTCATGCTCAAAACACTAGAAAAAATAGGGATAGTAGGAAAATACCTGAACATTGCAAAGACTATTTATGCTAAGCCCATGGCCAACATCATTCTTAATGGAGAAAAACTGAAGCCATTTCCTTTAAACACTGAAACAAGACAGGGATGTCCTCTTTCACCACTTCTATTCAACATTGTCCTCAAAACTCTAGCCAGAGCAATTAGACAGACTAAAGAAATTAAAGGGATATGAATAGGAAAAGAGGAACTTAAGCTATCACTATTTGCTGATGACATGATTCTATATTTAGAGAATCCAAAAACTCCTCCAGAAAACTTCTAGACCTCATCAATGAATTCAGCAAAATAGCAGGCTATAAAATCAACACGCATAAATCTAAAGCATTTTTATACGCAAGCGATCAAACAGCTGAAAGGGAAATGAGGAAAACAACTCCATTTGCAATAACCTCAAAAAAAAAAAATAAAATACTTGGGAATCAATCTAACCAAAGAGGTAAAAGATCTCTACAATGAAAACTACAAAACATTGAGGAAAGAAATTGAGGAAGACCTTAGAAGATGGAAAGATCTCCCATGTTCTTGGATAGGCAGAATTAATATTGTCAAAATGGCCAGACTACCAAAAGTGTTATACAGATTCAATGCAATTCCAATTAAAATCCCAATGATGTACCTTACAGAAATAGAGCAAGCAATCATGAAATTTATCTTGAAGAATAAGAAACCCAGAATAGCTAAAGCAATCCTTAGCAGGAAGAATAAAACAGAAGGTATTGCAATACCAGAACTTCAAATATACTACAAAGCAATAGTAATAAAAATGGCATGGTACTGGCACCAAAATAGACAGGTAGATCAATGGTACAGAAAAGAGGACATGGACGCAAATCCAAATAAATACAATTTTCTCAAACTAGACAAAGGTGCCAAAAATATGCAATGGAGAAAAGATAGCCTCTTCAACAAATGGTGCTGGGAAAACTGGAAATCCATTTGCAACAGAATGAAACTAAACCCCTCTCACCCTGCACAAAAATCAACTCACAATGGATCAAGGACCTTGAAATCAGACCAGAGACCCTGCATCTTATAGAAGAAAAAGTAGGTCCAAATCTTCAACTTGTTGGCTTAGGATCAGACCTCCTTAACAGGACTCCCATAGCACAAGAAATAAAATCAAGAATCAATAACTGGGATAGATTCAAACTAAAAAGCTTTCTCTCAGCAAAGGAAACTATCAGCAATGCGAAGAGAGAGCCTACAGAGTGGGAGAATATCTTTGCCACTCATACTTCAGATAGAATATATAAAGAACTCAAAAACTCTACACCAAGAATACAAATAACCCAATCAACAAATGGGCTAAGGATATGAACAGACACTTCACAGAAGAAGATGTACAAGCAATCAACAAACATATGAAAAAATGTTCAACATCTTTAGTAATAAGAGAAATGCAAATCAAAACTACACTAAGATTCCAACTCACCCCAATTAGAATGGTGATTATCAAGAATACAAGCAACAATAGGTGTTGACAAGGATGTGGAGAAAAAGGTACACTCATACATTGCTGGTGGGGCTGCAAATTAGTGAAGCCACTCTGGAAAGCAGTGTGGAGATTCCTTAGAAAACTTGGAATGGACCTACCATTTGACCCAGCTATCCCACTCCTCGGCCTATACCCAAAGGACTTAAAATCAGCAAACTACAGAGATGCAGCCCCATCAATGTTCATAGCTGCTCGATTCACAAAAGCCAGATTGTGGAACCAACCTAGATGTCCTTCAATTGATGAATGGATAAAGAAACTGTGGTATATATATACAATGGAATATTACTCAGCTATAAAGAATAATAAAATTATGGCATTTTCAGGCAAATGGATGAAATTGGAGAATATCATGCTAAGTGAGATAAGCCAATCTCAAAAAACCAAAGGACGAATGATCTCGCTGATAAGCGGATGATGACACATAATGAGGGGTGGGAGGGGGGCAAGAATGGAGGAAGGAGGGACTGTATAGAGGGAAAAGAGGGGTGGGAGGGGTGGGGGGAGGAAAAAAATAACAGAATGAATCAAACATTATTACCCTATGTAAACATATGATTATGAAAAAAAAAAAAAGATTGATTTGAGTACTAAAACTACTTAGTGCCCAACCTATTAATGCAAAGGTCAATACCAAGCACCTCTCTCCTCTCCCTACATATTAGAACAGTTACTTGGACAGCAAGCTGGTCTGATGATACCAAATCCTTCTACCTTGGAAAAGACAGTGATGCTTCCTCATGGGGTCAGATATATTCTTGTATGTGTATACTCTTTTGCCAGTATTCCATCATGAATTTCCATTACCAGGGTATTTTACACAATTTCACATGCAAGGATCAACACATACACACAAAATTCTCTAGCATTAACATGTACCCTATTACTGAAGAGCAGTTGGAGTGATACAGGTCACTTACAGCTCTAGTTGGGTAAACCTCTTATGTTGAAATTTTATCCTAAAGAATGAAGTATATATCTTAAACTGGCTCCAACATTTGTAACCACTTCATGTATGTATGGAATACACAGTTTCAGTAACTAAATGGAGGTCAATGAAGAGATTTTTAATTCTGGTACAACCTTGGTATCAATGTATTTAGAAGTCCCTATGTGTCCAGAAAGAAGAATATTTCCATTATTAGGAAAATAGTTATGGTTACATTTGGAAGCTGGAAGTACTCCCTGGGCATTTGGAGTTCCTTGTGTTGCTAAAGAAATGGGCATGAAAGGAAAGTTACCTTAGGGACGGGGGTGGGGGGCAAGATAATTAGTCCTGATTATAAAGCATAACCAAGGGTGCAAGATGTTTCAGCATGGAGACCAAGGGATTTATAGAACACTATATATTTCTTTGTCTAATAGTCTTGATCAATAGTACACTACAACAATACAATAAAACAGATCAACAAAGACTCTGCTCCAGCAGAAACAAAATTTTCATAAAAATTCCTGTCCAGTGAAAGGGCCAGCAGAAATAAGGGAATATGGAATCCCCTTGGAGAAGGAGGAGAGAATCATCAGTGCAGATATGATGACTATCTACTGAAGCACAGACAACGGTGCCTGTGCCCTATCATTCATGTTTTCCTCATTTTATCTTGAGTATCTTATGATAAGAATACTAGATGCGGCTAATATTTCAGGTTTCAAGCAGAGATGTGATGAAATGAATAATAAATACACCATGATAAGTTGACAACTGATACATCGTTTTGTTTTCCTTGTTTGGTAAATTTTTACTCTGAACAAAATAAATTAGTGGATACTAAGAGGAAAATTGGGAAATATTGTCAGGTGTATTCAAGTGTTTGCTTTCTTCAGGTTCACTTTTCACTAGTGCAACCTCACTGTGGGCCTTGGGAGACTGACTTCAAGGGAAAACTTTATGACCCCTCTTGCCCTTTAACTTCTGGCTGAGTTTGGCCAGTGAGAGGTACTGGCAGTATATTAGAGGGTTGGAAAAGACAGAGGATGAGATATTTAATCCATGACTCTGGCTCTGTAAAGATGCCACAGAGGGGCTTTGTCTCCCAATCCAGTGTGTCTGATTCCCTATAAGATGACCAACAAAATAAAATAAAATAAAACCAAAATGCTTTCTGGGCAAAGATAAGTATTATTATCCTTACTGTGGAAACAGTGACCACCACAACACAGAATCTTAGCATTCCAAATAAGGAAGTCAGGGAGTGTACCACTTTTAGAGTTTTAGCTCTTGGTAGCTTTGAGGTGGATTTCCAAGGTTCACTGGGCAGTGTGCTTCCCATTCTTTAAGCAACATTGGCTTTGACTTCTTGTTAAAACAAAGATTTCTGGGGAAAACCCACTTGTTTCTGATTCAGCAGATCTATGGTGAGGTCTGAAATATGAATTTCTAACCAGTTCCCCTGGTCAGGGGCCCAGACTTTGAGAACTGCATACTAAGGTATCACAAATGTCTCTAATTGGGAGGATTTCACAAGCTTGGGGCATGCTTAGGTGTTTTAACACCTCGTTGAGGGTAAGTCTCCCAAAAAGTCTGTGACTGACAAGGCACCATTATTCATATAGAGAAACTAAATAATTTTTTCTCCTAAGGAGAGTTGTGCCATAATTTTGAAGTCAAAATAGGAGTTGTGGTCTTTAATTCTCTTCACTTCTTTTAGTATGTATGTGAACTTTTCAGATGGTCTAACCTATATGTTATCTGTTAACCATGACTTATGTAAGAGAAAATGAGATCATACTTATAAATATCTTAGTTGATTGTGTGGTACAATCAATGCCCAAGAAACATTTGCTGTTGTTATTACTGCTGGTATGGGCTCTTATATAAGTTACCTTATTTGTACAATGTGAATAGCAAAGTTATCTTGTTAGGCTTTCATAAGTAAGGTTAGAGATGAGATTCAATGTGCCTTGTGCAAAACAGGAATTAAATAAATGTATTACCTATCTGACTGTCATGAAATTCCATAAAGAATATTTCTCCAATCTACAACTGCCTAAAAATTTCTTCCATTCTTTTTTCTTATTTCTAGATTATATTCGACTCAGCCAAAATATTAAAAATGGTGCTTGGAGGAGAGAAATGACATTAACTTAGGGACAATTAGAAACATAATGGAACTAAAGGGTATTATGTTAAGTGAAATAAGTTGGATGCAGAAAGACAAGCATGTTCTCTCACATATGTGGAGCTATAAAAGTCAGCCTGAAGGAAGGATGGAAATGCAGAAGGGTGAATTTGGTCAAATTATATTGTTATATTATGTTCATGTATGAATATGTAACAAGTCCCATGATTATGCATAACTATAATGCATCAATAAAATTGTGAAAAAATAATTAAAAGTCAGCCTGCGTATAGAATAATGATTAAGTGATTAGGAAGAGTGTGAGGGGATTGGGGATTTAGATTAGATTAGTCACACTGTGTGCATATGTGGAAATATCTCACTGAACCCCGTTAATAAGTATAATTAAGAAGTATTAATAAAATTTAAAAAAGATAAAATAATTACGATCAGTCACATTTTTGTTTTAATTCTTTATGTAGAGTCAGAAATCACTAACTTTTTCTGGCCAGCTTTCTAAACTTGTGGCCCAACTATTTATAGATATTTTCTTTGTTCTTCTGCACTAAGGAAGACAACTTCATGGTCTATACCTTCTTCAGGAAGCCAATATCTTAATATTGTTCAAATGCAACAGAGAATCGCCACTCTCTTCCATTTATGAACATTTTCAAAATCACTGAAATACATCAGATATGCCTTTCAGTCAACTATGCCATTCAATCATTCCAATAAGTAATGAGATTCAATTCTTACAGGAAGAATTAGGAGGGTTTGTGGATTTTGCACTTGAAAATGAATTCAGAATGTTGCAGTTTATCTTATTTTGAAGATAACAAGGGTTAGGTAAATTTTAGCATAGTTAATTCTAGCCACTAACCTTTTCTCAACTTTTGTCTTCTAACAGTGTTCTGATTTCAAAGAGACAAATCACAGCATTAGGAAACTGAGAAAATAAACATTATTTTAACACTGGATGAACTAATATGGTGAGAACAAGGTGAAAAGTCAAATTGATTATTTACTAAAGCAATACAGGGGTCAAAAAAAATCAAAAAGTAATATATAGTGAAGAATTGCCTTTGATTTGAGAGCCAGCAGATACCGTATTTTGTTGTGATTTTGTTAACAATGATTTTATTATTAATCTTAATCTTTTTAACCTCTGGGTACTTTTTATTTTCTCCTAGTAAAAGAAGGAAGAGTAGGATGATATATAACATCCCTCCCCTATTAGGTCTAGGATTATTATATTAATTTTTTCACAAATATTTTTCATCATTACCACTCTAGGAAACCTGCCAGATACTAAGAATTTGGAGAAGGTTATAATTGTGTTACAAGATAATTATAATCTAATGGGGGAATCCAACATGTAAAAGAAAGAAATATGGCATGAAATCTACCAGTTGGGAAGGGCTTCACAAACAAGGTTAAGTATAAGTCCCTCTTGAACAGAGACGGAGGGAAGATCTTTCAAGCAGAGGAAGCAGCAAGTTCTGGTCCATAGAGTTGATATCAGGTATCAGATATCTAGAATGGTAGACTTTTTGTAGGTACTTGATAATTTTTTTTAAAAAAACTATGTAACAAATTCTGGAAAATAGAGCGAAAATATAGGAGTTGCAAGAAATGAGTCCATAGAGAGTTATAGACACTATGTGCCAGGTTATATATATTTTACCTTTGTGGTCAGGAAAAACCAGATAAGTAAACATGATTGGATTTGGGTTTCAGAAGTTCCAGTGAGAACTTTTCTGAAATCTTTTTTTACAGTAAAGTACTAGTAAAGCAGGCAAGTGTATATTGCAAAATTTTAAGCAAAAATTAAGGGTATGATTTAGGATTAGGCATGGTTCACATGACAAAAATATACAAAATAACATATTAATCAAGATAGAAAACTATTTTTCCCTTAATGTTTACCAAGTGCCTAGTTTGTCAATGGAGGTTCAAAATGATCCTTCATGTTCTCAGGGCCACAGTCTTGGTCTATTTTTTGGTTCCAGGCTTCCCAACTGCCATTCCTAATGCCATCTTTTTTTTTTTTTTTTTAAATTATGTCAGTTGTAGCTCTTGCTACTTAGTCCTGATTTAATCAGAAAGAAGAGTAAAAGCAAGGAAAATAGCATTCTCCACTCAAAGACAGCAGTTTATGTGGTCATACCATTCCCCCAGGACACAGAATTTTTTTCGCATGGCCGTGAGAAACTACAAGGAACATAGGGATATATAGATTTTATACTGGAAGCCATAGTTCTATCTAATATTGAAGATTCTAGTGCCTTGAAAGACAGCAAGCATTGGCAATGGGGGAGGGCAAGAGGCAACACATTAGATGATGATTTTGAATAAGTGTTCAATGTCAGATGTGAGTGTGAGGAATTAACGACAAATTTGTTCATGATTCCATTCTGCCTGATCATGTGAGAGGTACTACCAAATTCAGTGAGCTGAGACAGGGTGGAATGGGAAGGATCTGGTTTTATACGTTGTGTGAAAAGATAGTAATATATAATTGCCATGTAGTCATCGAAAAAAATAAGAAAGTTAAATAATTTGAAATGGAAATTAGGAAATGAGTGAGTAGGCATGGTATTTATCCAAGGTACAAGGCTCAGAAGAAAGTTTGTACTTACTCCCACTCAATACAATAGAATATGTTATATGAGCTCATTTATGTTTCTTGGCATCATTACCCAACCTTTTTCCACCTCCATAGACACAGGCATCCTAGTCATTCCAAGACACGTACTTAGAGTTCTCCTCATTGAAATGTCTGACAAAGATAATGGTCACTTTGAGCATTATCTTTTCATTTTGCTGATATCATCTGTGAACAGTTTAATGTCTTATTTTAAAATGTAGGTTAATCTTTCTCATATTTTATACTTAGTGGAAGACATTAATTTTTAAATAGAGTCCCCTGACTGTAACACAGTTAACATTTTTATTTGACTTACACATAAACTAATTTGGCTGCCAGCCAAACCTTTTCTCTATTGCAAATACAAACTTCTGTTTAATTCCTTGAATGTGTGTGTGTGCATGTTTCCTTTTCTTCCAGGAATCAGTTATTAAATAAGCCCTGACTCTTTTAGAAGGTTGCTACACTAAAATAAATAGAATTTAAGTGCCCCAACTGGGAGAAGCTATTTTAGAGTTCATTTATATCAAAGCCATCCCAATTATGCTTGTGAGTCCATGATTGTTTATTTTTTATCTACATTTGAAGGGACAAGTGTAAGAACTCACAATTGGTCCTTCAACTCAAAAACATTTGGTTGAGACAGCCAATGAGTCTTGCTATGTGGAACCTGGTGTGTTTCATTACTCAGAATCCTACACTGCAGTGGTGGCCTCTGCATGTGTTGCAATCTTTTCTGGGAAATCACCATGTGTAATTGTATACATCCTCCAACATTTTTAAGATTAGAAACATCGAAGGTGAGAAAAAATTAGATTTAAAAGACTTCTAGCCTTTACAATACTTACCCACAGAATGTATTTTGATTCTGTGTAATTACAAATATAAGAGAATTTAGAATATGTAGGAGGGAAGTTGATAGCACAGATAGATCAATAATAGCTTCGAATGTAAACTCTGATTCAATTAAAAGTCACAAAAGATATTTCAGTAGGCAGAAATCGGTAGGAAGATGTGAAATCTCTCTACAGTGAGTACAGTCTACTATGATTAATGATCATATTCTTCCCAAGATCGAATAGATTATCATTCCATAAGTCTGGAAAACACTTGGGCAAATTGTCCTGACCTGGTCTGTGCATGACTATGGTTCTCAGACATTAGTGTGCATCAGAATCATCCTTTTGAAAGTTTATTATTATATAGATTGCTGTGGCCAGCCCTAGAATTTCTAATTTATTTAGTTTAATATGGAATCTGCATATAGGTGTTTATAAATTTCCTGAATGAAGCTGATTCCACTGGCCACTGGTCCCTTTGAGCATGGCTGCTTTATCATGAGCCACACATAGGATGGACAAAATGCAACCAACTGCCCCTGAAGGAGTGCCGGTTTGATTGGTTCTATGAATACCAACTTAAGGTAATATATCACGTTTTATGCTACATTAACCTTCTTATTAGATTTTATACTAAATTTTTTTCTCTCAATAAATTTTCTGATTTTCTAAGAAAGAGAGCCTCCTGAGATGTTTCTTTTAAACTTGGATAATTTGTGTGGTCTATTCTGATTCAGGTAAAATAAATTATATGACTTTATTTCCCTCAGTACTATACATAATTTTAAAAATTTTAAGCCTTCCTTTTAGTTTTTTAAGTAAACAAACAAGAAGGATGGGGGTGTTGCTCTGTGGCAGAGATTGTGTTTAGTGTGCACAAGACCCTGGTTCAATTGCCAGTACCCAAAATAAGGTAAAATAGAACAAAACATTTTATTGCATTTTTAGAGACATATTTGATTTAAATCATTGGATAAGCATAGACTTTTTTAAAATATAGTTTTGCAAAATTATTTCTTATAATAATGGTTTATGTTCCTTATTATGAACAAGGGTCATGTGTTTCAGAGAAAGGAGTCTGGCCTTTATAAGGCTGAAGCATAGTAGGCCCTCCTACCACCAATGTTACATTGAATTCTTTTGTGGGGGGGTACCAGCGATTGAACTCCGGGGTGCTCAATCACTGAGTCACACCCCAAGCCCTATTTTGTATTCTATTTAGAGACAGGGTCTCACTGAGTTGCGTAGCCCCTCACTTTTGCTGAAGCTAGCTTTGAACTCATGATCCTCCTGTCTCAGCCTCCCAAGTTACTGGGATTACAGGCATGTGCCACCACAACCAGCTGTTACATTGAATTCTTGATCATCCCATTTTGAATGATATTTAGACTTTGAAGAAAAACAGGGAAGTGACTATTTTCTCTCATGTCTGTCAAAATCTTAATAATAGTTAAAAAATAATACACACCAATGTAGATATTAGGATAAGCCTGTCTTTAAGTCTTTCAAATTAACTGGTTTGCTACAATATAATTTAAAAATGATATTTTAAAAGAACTGGAGAAACTGATACTAAATTCTGTCATTGGTTACATAGTGCCTCACTGTGCATGATGCATTGTGAAATTCCAAAAGACTCCAGCTAGGGCAGTTTATGTAAATAATCATCTTTTTAAATTAGGGTAAAAAATAATGAACTCAATATCAAGGACTGTTGTTGCATTCATATAATATTAAGGAGAGGTAAGCAACTTGGACTCCATTTTCTTATCGATCTTTTTAAGCACAGCAGTTCCAGGTGAGATAGTTTTCATTCATCTAAACCGAATATTTAGTGAGCACCTACTGTAGCCCACCATTTTTCTGAGATCTGGAGAATAAACAGAGAAGCAGCAAGACACGGTATGCTCTAGTAAGTTCTGGGGAAGGTAGTGAAAGAAGAAAAGTATGGAAATAAGAACATCAAGAGTCCCACCTGTAACAAAAACGGGCAATAGGACAGAGGGATGCATGCCACATAGAATGACATTCATGTCATCAGTGATCACACCTGAGCCAGAAAAGAGTAACAGGGAGGCAGAGGAAGTGCATTCCGGATAGAGGGAATGCTTGGGGCAACAGCCTTAAGGCTTGTGGTCCTTATACCAACAAACACATCTAGCAATTTTGGATCATAATGAACAAACAACTGCACAGAAGATGGAGTTGAGAATTACTGGCATCAAATCATACATGGGATTATAGGTCCTGACAGAAGGTTTGAATTTCATTAGAAATGCATGAATAACCCACTAGATTTTTCTTTTAAACAAAAAATGTATGCTAAGATTTAAATTGTTAAAAATTACAACCGATCACAATATGAGGGACATAAGAATTACGCACCCAAGTAAAAGGCTAAGAACAATTTAGAAGTCATAGTTATCATGATATAGTAGAAAGAAAGAAAAAACATGTAACATATTTTTAAATGAAGAGTCCCAAAATAAAATAGTATTAGCTGATTTTAATAAGCCACAATGAATCTTATGCAATACTTTAGTCATCATTAAATCAATATTAATTATGTTTATTCCTTACCATAAATATCTTGTTTGACTTTGGGATTAGAAAAAAATGGCAGTTTTTTAAGATTATTCAGACTTTATGAAAATAAATCTTGCTATAATTGGTCTCTGTACAAATGACGTTGCATGCAAAGCAATACAATTGTACACACATGAACATCATTATTACATTGTTACAATTGATTAAAGATACATTTCATAGTGGGTACAAGGAAATTTGACCAAATTAGCATCACTCTTTCCATTATATGAAATTATTTAATAACTTGTTTGCTGATTATCAATAAGCTAATCTCAATTTATACCCATCTATAGCATTTAATGCTCCTTACCATATTTCACTGAAACCCCAAAGTGAAATAAAGACCTCTATTATGAAGTTGATTTAGGCCTTGTCTATTCTAAACTCTTCCATGAAAAATGATGGTGATACACAGTGTTCTCCTAGTGTATCTTAGAACCAGGAATAAAAGTGCTTCCTAAACAAGAATGAGTTATGGGATTTAATTCCAGCTTTGGCAATGATTCATTGGATAACCTTGGAAAAGTTACTTCAACACCCTCTTGTGGTTTCCTAATAGTAAATGGGGATATTAACCATTTTCCATGGAACTCCTAAGTTTGACTTATGAGAGAGCAGTTGCTTACTGCAAATTTTGAAATACAATTGCAAACTTTGTGATAAGCTCAATATCTTGTCATATATACAAATAAACAAACTAAAATATATAGATTACAGATAGGATAACAAAAAACATTTTAAGATTTTTATGGTCCATGTAGTAGGTTATGGACTGCATACCAGGAAGAAAATAACATGGTTATCTCAAGAATATCATTTTAAGCCAAAGAGAAAATGACCACCTATAAGAATCACAAGAGAGGAGACCTTATCTGTCTGGTTTGGCATTTTGACCCACCACTGACCTAGTAACACTGTCTAGTTCTTTGGTCATTCAGTGCTCATTTACTTTAGTGAATATTTACTGAATTTCTTTCATATCTCAAGTACAGTTCCAGTGCTACAGAATGAGAGCAAACAAAAGCTAGACATATTTTAGAGTGTTAGTTTTCTGTTACTGTGACAAAATACCTGACACAATACACATAAAAGGAGGAATGGTTTATTTTAGCTCACAGTTTTGGAGTTTTAATTCATATTTGTTTAGCCCCTTTGTTCTGGGCTTGTAGTAGCACAGTCCATCATGGTGGGAGCACGTGGCAGAGGAGATTTGTTTACCTCATGGTGATTGGAAAGTAAAATTTAGAGAGAGAAAGTGGTGCCAGGGTCACAATATCATTTTCAAAGCACTTCTCCAATGACCTAACTTCCTACAACAAGGCCTTGCCTCTTAAAGGATTCACCACTTCCTAATGATGCTACAGTCTAGCCTTACCACATGGACCTTTGGGGAACATTTCAGATACAAACTATAGCAATTAGCATGGATAAGATAATATTATTAATCTCAAATACTGTATATGGTAGTAGGGAAGATAGGCCATAATAAATACAATATATTATATAATATTGAGCTGTAGAAAGCACACTTGAAAATTACAGTGTACACTATGAGATAAAATGTCAAAGTCTATTACAGGTATTATGACTAAGGAAGATCAAAATCAAAGAGTGGTCTGAAAATATAAGTAATTGAAGCAAGACAATATAGAGTAATATATTCTAGCAAGTACAAAGGTCATGAGTTGGGAAAGACTTTGGTATATTTGAGGAATAACTAATTCTTGTGGTTTTTGATAAGAACTGAATTTTATCAAAGTACAATGGGAAACCATTGCAGAGATTTGAGCATGATCTGATTTAAGTTTTTAAAGATCACTCTGACTTTTCTGTGACAGATGGACTTCTGGTGACCAGTAATGAAACAGTGAGACCTGTTAAGACATTGATTCAGTAAGCCAGGCAAGGGGCCCTGGAAGTTCTTGTGGAACTCACTGAAGTGGTTAAAAAGTGCTCAGATTTATCAAGTAGATTTGATTCTACCTTGCAGTTAGAATTAGTAGGATTTCCTAAGGATTCTATGTGAGGAACTGTGAAGATTGAGTTTGATGGATTCTAAATTCCATGTCCTGTGTTCCTGGATGGATGGATTATGATTTGGAGGATTATCAGGTTAGGATGAAGAAATAAACAAGAACAATCAATTATGGAAAACGTTATAATTGAGAAGCCTTGGAAAAGTCTAAGTGGAGATTTAGAATATATGACTCTAGACTCTGTGGTGATATTAGGGTTAGAGATATAAATTTCCTAATTGTTATTATATAGCTGATATTAGGAGATGGTGAGGTAATTATTATAGAATATGAAGAAAAGGAAACAGAGAAGGCAGAGAAATTCAACAAAGTAGAGTGAGAAGAGAACAGTTAACTACTATCTTGGTAGTTATTCCCTGGTAGTCCAGTGTTGCAAATTCTCCTGGGAAATAGTGCTAGCATGAATTAGACATGGGAGAAAGACCAACTCTTCATATTTATTGCTTGTTTTTCAGAAACTATTTCTCATTGGGTTTAACATCATCAGAATGGATATAAAGTGCCAAAGATGAACACTAGCAAAGAAAATGAAAGAAACGAAGTATCAGGAGTTGGAAAGCAGAGGTATCATTTGAGAACTATCAGACCAGACACCTGCAATCCTGTTAAACAGCCTGTTTAACTTATTGAATTTTAAAACTGTGTACTTCATATTTTGATGGAAATTTGGTGGGAGGAGAGAAGGAACAGTTGTGATAAGGGATGTCATTGGTGCTGGCAACGTGGAGTTTCCAGGTTAGGGACTGTGAAATAAGTGATTCCTTTGGGAATTTGTAAAAAAGTTGGAGATGTTTAGAAGAAAGCGGAGATAGAAATCCTTTTTATTTTGGTAGTGGGGATTGAACCCAGGGGTGCTTAACCACTGAGCCACATCCCCAGCCCTTTGTATCTTAGTTTTAAGCAGGCTCTTGCTAAGTTGCTTAGGGCCTCCCTAAGTTCCTGAGGCTGGCCTCCTGCCTCAGCCTCCTGAGTCACTGGGATTACAGGCATGAGCCATCATGCCCGGCAGCAGCAAATACTTATTGGAGAGTTTTATTTTTATTTATTTATTTATTTTACAAAAAGGAGCAGAGAAATAGGGACAATCTCTGGCAAGAAGTGTTTCATTGTTGTTTGTAAGATTATGTAAGAAAGGTATATTCCCTGATGAGCATAAACCTAAAAAGAAAGACAAAGAGAAAGGTGACTGTTAGATCCAGTGGCTTGCATTGGCAAAACACATCAGAACAGATTGTATTCATTATGGGTTGCCAACAATGGCCCATCCTTCCACCCGGGTCTAATTCATTTTTCATTGAAATTATTGTAATAATCTCAGAATTTATCATGCTACTTCTTCTCTTATTTACCACAGACTTATTCCAACACAATAGCCAAAGCGATCAGTGTGAAATTTAAATTTAGATCGTATCATTCTTCTGTCTGCAATTTAACAGTAGCTTCTCATTTTGCTTGGATTAAATTCAAATCTCATAAATTGCTTCCCTGCCTTTCGAGGTCTAGTCCTCACCACTTCTGCCCCCTTCCTGTCCAGTGCTCATGCTCAGCTCCATCTTCACTGGGTCATCCTATGGAAGGTTGAACTTGCAGGCACACCCCTTACTCTAAGCCTTGTGCTGGCTCTTTCCTTGTTCTTTACTTCCCCACATCCACCCCTGGAATGTCCTTTTTTTCCCTCTTCTTTCCCTCCCTCCCTCCTTCCCTCTTTCTTTCTTTCTTTCTTCCTTTCATTCTTTGAGATGGGTTCTCACTACGTTGCCAGGCTGGTCTCAAACTCCTGTGTACGAGTGGTCCACTTGCCTCAGACTCCCAGGTAGCTGGGAGTAAATGCATACCACCACGTCTAGCAAGGTCATACATTTTAGGATACATGGTCAGCACAGTTGCATATTTTTCTTTAACTACACAAAGAAATGTAGGAGCACATGTAGATTTAACCTGGTTTGGGGTTTCCTAGAAAATAAATAAGAAGAGGGGGATTGGAAAATAATAGGACTGAAAATAATGAAGTCATCACAGAGCTGGCCTATGCAATCCAAACTATGTTTGGAGCACACATCTTGGGTGGCAAAACCGTGCTAGAGTAAATGGAAGATCTAGAGGAAGATATTGATTCAGGGATGTGAATCAAATGAAGAGAACACGGCAGGAGACTGGGATGTTCTGAACTGGAGGTGCAATATCAATTGTAATGGTAAGTCCTAGGGTTGGACATCATGGCTGAAATTCAAGGGGAAGATAATAGCACTAGAGTTGTGGGGGTTTGAGAATGGTCAGGAAGTTAGATTAACTATATAACAAGTGGTAGAGTGAGTTGTAAGGGTAAAACAGGGAGGAGAAAGTGGAAAGAAAAATAGCCATATCTTAAGGGAATTGCAGGGCGTATCCCAGTTTTGAGAAAACACAAGAGTAAAGGCATGTTCAGAGAAGAGTTGGAGGATACAGGGAAGGTTTGCTAATAAACAGACACATCTCCAGCAAGCTCTGCAAGAGTTCTGAGCCATCTGTAGGCAGAGCAGAGTCAGGTTTGAGGTACATCAGCCCACAATCCCAGGGGATGAGGCTGACATAGGAGGCTTCAGCTCCTCTCAGAGGCTAAGGGCTCCAGAGATGCAAGACACAGTCTGGGACAAAGTCCGCTCTGGGATTTGTCCTCAGAGCTTTTTAGAGGGAAGTGGATATTCACCTTGAATTGTAGCCTATTCTTGGTCATGAACTTCTTAGTTTGGAGCAAAAGAAAGGGATCTATCAGGAGAAACGGAATAGTAAATTGGTCATGAGACTGAGGGATTCATGTAGACTTCAGTTTCAATGTTCCCAATAGGCAGAAAGCTTTGTTCTTGATATACTCTTCTGGAAAGCAAAACCTACTACCAGCTTCTATGGGGAGAAGTGAAAGGAGGAAATAAAGAATGGAATGAAACAGAAAAAATAAACATAGTTTTAGTCAAAAAATAGCATCCAGTGGGTATAAATATTCACAATCTTCATTGCACTGGTAAGACACAGTGACCAGTCCCAGAACCCAGTTCTGATTTCAGTCTGGTTTGATGACTGGTACCCTTCTGCTGAACAGATTCTTGAAGTACCTGAATCATGCAATTAAACTGATGTGCAAAAGGGTTAAACGTTAGTTGACAAGTGTAAAATATTTCAAGGCTCCTGCAGAAGAGACATCTATAAACACTAAAATTATCTTGAAATGACTGACTTACAGGTATTATTTTCAAAGAGCATGATTATTTATATAGCAATGTTCTGGCAGAGAACCACACACCACCTGCTTTCCTCTCCTTACAAACAGGCAAAATACCGACTACGTTAGTTTGCAATTAACCACTTTGATCTACTTCTGGCAATGCATTCTTCATCATCTTAGTATTATAATACAAGTAGCACCTCTGAATTGAAGGTATTTAACTAGAGAAAAGAACATAAACACTCATACACAGAGGGACCACTAGCAAATTAGAGCAAATCAGCAGCAAAGTGTTAAGAGACTGCTTTAGAGCATTAAAATACAACTTGGCTTAAATCAGTTCAACTCAATTTCTTTTATACTACAGCTTAACCCATACTTGCTTTGGTCTTAATTTCTAACTAAAGTTAAGTGATTTTGCATATCACTGGCTGATGCCACTATGAATAACACAGCATGAGTTGATGGGTAAACATAATTAATAACCTTGTGAATATATTTTGAGCTAAGAGGAATATAAAATTTGGAAAGGAAGCATATCAGAAATTAGACATTCAATTAAGGTAAAGGTAGAGGCAAAGTGAAGTTGGAATAAAAATCTCTAATGCTGACTAAAATCAGGATCATTTGGATAAAATAATTGAAGATGGAAGGAAGGTACTTATTATGTCTATAATGCTGTTCCTAAAATGCAATGCCAAAATAACCAGATAATATAAGAAAATGGTATCTAAAATCCATTTCTGCTTGTTATTCTGAAGAATAAAATAAATAACAATATTGAAGTGGGCTGATGTTAAGTTACAGTGATTAAAAACATTTTATACATGTACATACATGTTGATATACATCCTATCAAATGCTATATATATACTATGTATGGACATAAGTGTCTGAAGTATAAAGTGTTATATTACATATATTTATAATATATGTTACATTTATATGTAACATATATACATGCTCTATATTATTTCCTGTGTAATATACTATAGAAAACAACTAAAAAGACAAAATCCATTACAAAAAACATTTTCCCCTGTGTGATGGATTCACTCAAAAAAAAAAAAAAAAAACCTTGGTTGACCTCGAACTCTAACAAAACTCTCAGAGAGTCTGAATAATGAAGTTACTTCTTATAAGCTCTAAATATGATAGAACATCCTTTGGTGATCAGAATGGAAACCATATGAAAATGTCTGGGGAGAAAACTTGACATTGAAAGCCTGAATGACCAATCCTGAGCTGTTTATAGTTATGTTAATGACAAGGGTTCAGGTTTTGGAAACTTTCATGAATTTGTAACAGTTTTCATGAAATATAAATTTCCATGAAATAAAAATTTCAATGAAATATTCTGTTTTCTCATGAGAACAAGCACAATTATGAAAGTCTCTTTTCATGCCAACAAAAATTTTACTGGAAAATGAAAATCACAAGACTTTTAAATGGTAAATATAATTAGACAAACAATACATAATGAATATTTCTGGCATTAAGGGAAAACTTGCATTGGCAGAGTTAAAACCTAGCAATCAGACAGACAAATCTTGATATGGTTTGGTAAAATTCCAGAACTTAAAGGTGAAAAAATAACCAACAAGAGGTCAAAATTTCATGAGGAGGATAAAGACCAAATTGTCATCAGATATTTATCTCATTGACAATGGTGTTTAAAACATGATAACTTCAACATTCTTTCAAATCCATGACTAGCCTCAGTAACATTCATGTACAAGGACAAAATAAAACATTTTCAACTTAGAAAAAAAGAGTACAAAATGTTTATATTCAGCCTTGATTTGCCAAATAAAGAGGAACATAGAAAAAGAACGTGGGAAATGGTGACTAATTGTGGGAAGTAACACCAAGGAGCAAGAGTAGGGATGGGAATGAGGACAGAGAAGGAGCAAAAGACAACTTAGGAATGCATTTTTTTTTAGTAAGTTATCAATTATTTTAGTGATGTAAGTAAATGCACTTATTTTAACTATAGTATCAACAGATTTTTAAATATGTCTAAAACTATGTAACTAACATTCAGTTAAGATAAAAAGTATTTCTAGCATCTGCAAAATTTCCTTTGTGGCTCAAATTCTACATATATCCCAATATTTTGATTACTGTTATCATTGATGAAGTTTGCTTCAGTTTGAATACTTTCCATGAACCTGCATTCAATATCATTAATCCTATCTTCTGTCATTAAGTCCATTCAATAAGCTCTTAATTTCAGATATAGTGCATTTGGTCTTTTGAGTGTTGAATTTCAATGGTTTTTATAATTCTAATTTTTCTAATGAAATTCTATTTAACATTTTGTCTGTCTTTTTAAATATTTTCATTAATATATTTAGAATAGTTATTATAATATCCTTCTTTACAAATTCCCATATCTGAATCTCCTCTGGGATTTGTTTACACAGTTAGCCCTGTGTATTTTATTGTGCCTTATAATATCTTATTGGATGTCAGATACATGAAATTATGAATAAAAATTATAGAGACTATGAACTATTCTGTTCTCCAAAGTAAATTATCTCTAGTTAAGATCTTCTTTATCTTTTAGAGAATTGTTTTCAGGCTTCAGTAGAGCTGGTCTATTTAATTTTGCCCTTAGTCTTAGGGCTTGGACTGAATTTTCAATAAAAATTTGTGTTGTTTATAAAGCTCTTCTAACTTTGTAAGACTTGAACTCTTAACATTTTCTTTCCTATGATGGCAGAATCTGAAATCTCCAATGGGCTTCTTGGCTTTCCAGCTGTGACTTTCCATTGAGTTTCTTAGAGTTATACCTTGCACTTGCATAGCTTATGAGTCAGATGACAAGGGAGGGGAATCTTCAGGCACATTTTGAGTTTGCCTTTTGTGACTCTCTCCATTTGAACATTTAACTCCACTCCCACCCCTACCCCTCTCAATTTCCAGCTTCTCTTGCACTCCTGATATCTGATTTCTTTCTCCTCAGTTTGGTAAAACCATCAGTTTCTTCCCAGACTTTATTATTCTGAAACATAGTAGACAATCCACATACATGTGAAACACATCTTCATCTTTGGAGGATCATATTACCTATAGTTTTGTCTGTTTTGATTGGACTCCAGTGACTTCAGTTTGAGCTTTTAATTTTTATCTCCAAATTTTGTTAGTTTTATTACTATCACCTTTAGGATTTTTTCAAAATCCTGTATTTCTAATTAGTTGACAGGTCTGATTTCTTTTGCTTGTGTAATATCTTCCAAAAATCTTTGGATTATCTCCCACCCCACTCAATCCACTGTCACTCTCCTCATCAAAACTTTGATCATTAGCTCCTGTCTCCACTGATACTTCTCTTTTAGCAGCAGACACCTTCACATTCATCCTGCCTGTTCTTTACATTGCACTTGGAATGTATACTTCTAAACTGAATATTAATATTTTAATTCTTTTCTTGTTCCTACAATTCACTGGACAATTAATTTGGCAATGATTTTTATCCACAGTGTACACTGTAATCAAATTCATTTAATTCAATTTTAGGACATGTGACATCCAATGACCTGGATATTTTAGACATTTTGGAATACAAGATAAATAAGATCCAATTAGAGGATAGAATCATCTGGCAAATGTTTGATCCAACCTGAGGGGCTTCTCCTAAGTAGGAACTGAGAAACTATTCCAAGGAAACAATACCAAATATTGTTTAGCTAAAAGGAACAGCAGTTGAACTTAGAAAAGGAAGTCAAACTAGAATGAATGAAAACAGGTTGGGAAACCATATCTAGCTGCCTATATAGAAACTAGAGATCAGAATAGTGTAAGAAGATAAGAGTAGGTAATCTCCTTATGATGGTCTTCATTCAACCACTGAAGAAGAGTTGCAAAACTTGGTTTATTTCCTTCAATGAAGATGCTGAAAATGCATGTATTTTGCCAAACAGCACACCTCCACATGGTTTCCAACTTTCTCCACAAAAGTGTGTATGACAGACACAGCTTAATTCTCAAAATCACTAGGGTTGCAAGAATGTGTGGCCTAGAAGACAGGTGATGCTGAAAAGTAATTACTACATATTTTGGAAATAGTATTATTTGGACTTCACACTCTTAATGGTTTGAGTACTACACTACACTAGACAAATTTTGAAATTCTCTTACTTGTGATGGCATTAACAAAATTCGATCTCTGAAGACCAACTGTATCTTCTAATCAATCATTTAAAACTTAAGACTATATGAATGTTCTTTCTATATGTATGATCTTGAAAAAGTACAAATTCTTTGAAATAATTCATCTTAATGTGACTATAACAGGAAGGCATTTAAAAATAAGTATGTGAGAGAGAGAGAGAGAGAGAGAGAGAGAGAGAGAGAGATTACCCAGTTGTTAAGAGCATTGAAGATTTTGGGGTTTTCTTTCAAATAGTCATATGTATTTAGCAAATAATTTTTATCAAGTATTTGGTATCTTGTTTTAACTTAAAATAAGTATGACATCTTCAAACCAGAGACCACGCTGATTCTTAGAAAATGTTCCTAGGCAATATTTCACTGAAACTGAAATTTTGCCAATAGTTGATCCTATAGCAACAAAGTGACTTTTAAAAATACTTTTTATATTGTTTTGAGGAGTATTTGGTTCATGGAAATAGTGAGCAGAAGGTACAGAGATTCCTCACATCCTTTTGGCTCCATATATGCAAAACCTCTCCTGTCAGGAGGTTGGTGTATTTGTTACAATCAATGAACACAGAATGGTATATTTGTTTTACAAATATGCAAAGTCATTTTTTGTACAATTATTACTGGCATATCATAATCATTTGAATACCATAATCTATATTAGAATTCACTATTAGAAAAAAAAGAATTCACTATTAGTAGTTTACATTCTATGGATTTAGACAAAAGTATAATGACATGTATTCACCATTATGAAATCATACGGAGTGGATTTTCTTCCTTTAAACTTCTCTGTGATCCTCTGATTCATCCCTCCCATCCCTAATCCCTGGCATCACTGATCCTTGTACTATCTTCATAGTTTACCTTTTCCAGAATGTGTATCATATAATATTAACTTTTTGAGATTGGCTTATTTCAGTTATTAATATGCATTCAAATTCTTCAATTTCTTTTCATGACTTGATCACTTTTTAAAACATAATTTCAGAATAATATTCCATTGTCTGAATGTACCACACTTTACTATTGAAGGGTATCTTGATTCCTTCAAGTTTTACAATTTTGAGTAAAGTTGGTGTGAACACCCATGTGCTGATTTTAGTGTGAAAATAAAATTTCAACTCTTTTTGGGAAATACCAAGAAATTATTATAGAATCATATGGTTAAGAGTATGTTTAGTTTTGTAAGAAGATGCAAAACTCTTCCACAGTGTTTACACCATTTGCATTCCCACCAGCCGTGGTTGAGATTCCTAATGCTTCACATCTTTGTCAGATTTTGTTTTTGTCACTGTTGCTGAGGTTGTACCACAGTTTGTTTAATCATTCACCTGTTGAAGAATATGTGGACTTTGATTAGTTTTTAGCTAATAGAAATAAAGTTCCTAAAAGAACTGATTTATTTTTATTTTTTAAATAACATTGAGTTTATTATCTGTTGTGTATAAATGAAATTTTTCCTTTACACAAAGATAATACACATTGTTTGTAGAAAATTAAAACAATAAAGTAAGATATTTTATGAGGACTTTTAGTTCCCAATAATTGTACTATGCTTTCCTAGGCTCCCCCACTCTCAAAATGAAACTCTCAATTTCATCTACATCTTGAATGTGAAAAGTTATGTCATAAATATTTTCAAACAAACTTAAGGGGAGCTGAGAACAGGCAGAGGTGATGATTGCCTAACTATGACTGACTGACCCATTTGCCAATGAAACTGAATCTCTCAACCATATCAAATTTATAGAATCAACAAGTATGTGAAAAGGACTACTTCTTATCTTCCTCTGCAAGAGTTCAGAAAGATTGATCATTACTTGCACTGTTTACCACCTGAGCATGGCCAGCAGTGTGACACACGAAACTTAAATAAGGTGAGAGTCCCTTAAAACCACCCTGCCCACCATTTTCACATTTCACTTGGTGAAACATACTGACAATGAGATCAAGAACAGAAAATAGCCAGGTGTGTATACTTTTACAGCCGATGCACCTAGGCCCATTTTCAATAGAAATGTCCACTGGTAACCTTGTTTGAACTCCCTTTCTTTCCACTGACCTCTACAAACTGATTTAGATTTACGTGTGAACATAAATTTCCACTCCTCTGGGATAAATATCCAAAAGTTAAATCTTTATGCCATAGGATAATTACATGGTCAGTTTTACGACAAACTGCTAAAGAGTTTTCTAGAGTACCCATACTATTTTATACTCCCAGTAGTAATGTTGAAGTCATTCAGTTTCTCAGCATCCTTACCGGCATTTGATGTGGTCATATTTTTAAGCTATTCTGATCCATGCCTGATGATAATTCACAGTGGCCCTCATTAGACTTTTCCTGGTCAATAGTGATACAGAAAATCTTTCTTATGCTTACTTGCCATCTACATATCCTTTTAAGTGAAATATCTATTCATGTTTTCCCCCTTTAAAGGGATTGATTCTTTTTAGTTTTTGGAGAATTCTTTATGTATTCAGAATGATCTGAATGTGTCCCACCAAAATTCATATGTTGAAACTAGTGACATGGTTTAATGGTATTAGAAAGTGCAGCCTTGGGGAATTTGTTAAGTTTTGGAAATGGAGTCCTCATAAAGGGGATCAGTGATCTTAAAAAGAGGCTCAGAAACGTCCCTGCCCTATGTACCACGTAGGTACAAGGCAAGAAGACATTGTCTATGAACAAGAAAGTGAGTCCCCACCAGACTTTGAATTTGCTAATGCCTTGATCTTGAACTTCTTGGCACATAGAACTGGTATAAGTAAATTTCTTCAGTTTATAAGCCACAAGTTTATAGCATTTTTTTTTATAACAGCCCAAATGGACTACAGCATGTATTCTATTATTAGCTCTTGGTTGGATGTGGTTTGATAATATTTTCTCCCAGTCTATAATTTGTTTTATCATCCTCTTAACAGCATTTTCTCAAAGCATAAATTTTTAATTTTGATGTAATCTAATTTATTAATATTCCCTTTTGATTGTGCCTTAGGTTCCTAATGTTTTCTTTTATGTTTTTCTAAAATCGTATAGTTTTACATCTTACATTCAAATTCATGATTCATTTGAGCTAACATGCACATGGGGTAAAGTTCAAAGGTTATCTTGTTGCCTACAGATGTTGCATTATGTCAGTCATTTGGTGAACTACTGTGGCATCTTTGTCAAAACTCAAATAGATATATTTTTGTGAGTCTATTTTTAGGTTATCTATTCCCTTTTCATGGATCTTTGTGTTTTTTTTTCCCACTGTAAACATATAGTGAACCTTAATAGAGAATGAATTATGATTGTATGCTTTTATCAAGATTGTTTAAGGTATAGCTGGTTTTTGTATTTCCAAATAAATTTCAGAATAAGATTATCTATGTCTACAAAACCATTCTGAGATCTTGATACAAATTTAAATAACTCTATAGATGGATTTGGAGAGAATTGATACAGTAGCTGTTGAGTTATCCAATCTATTAACATGGTATGTCTCTCCATTAATTCACATCTACTTTAATTACTTTCATCAACGGTTTGTAATTTTTGACCTATAGATTCTATTCTTGTTTTTTAATTCATACCTATTTCATTTTGCTTGACTGATTGTTAATGGTAATATGTTTTAAATTTTGGTTTCTACACTTTCACTGTTAGTATGTAGAAATGTGATATTTGTATGTTGATATTAGATTCTACAACCTCACTGAACTCACTTATTATTTTACATATTTCTTAGAATATCTCATACTATATTTTAACTTAACACCATCGAAAATGATATTAAACTATTGTTTACAGTTTCAGAAGATAATTATTAGTGTTTCAATGTCTCTGTTTACTCATTTTTTTAAATTACATTAGCGTGTTTTAAAATACTTTCTACACTCCAGAAAAAGTTTGCAAACAATAGAAAATAATCTTCTAAATTATTACATTATTCTAAAAAGTCTTCAACATGCAGCTTTTGGGGATGATATTTCTTATTTTATTGTAACCACTTTTTTGTGTTGTCATTCTATTTTATTTGCTGACTATTTGAATTGTCAGGATTTTATAATTCCTGGCTTGGTTGTTTTTGTTGTTGTTGCTGTTGTTTTCCAGTTTAGTCTTTCAAATGACAATTGTTCATTAGTAGTACACATCGTGGTGAGATTATAAAATTTAATCCATGTGTTTATACTCTCTTTAATTTAGAGAATTATTGTTTTGTTTTGTTTTTATCTTTAGGGATTGTTTATTTCAAACCCACAAAAAGAGCTATGAGTCTTTTACTGAAGAGTTGACAGGTTGATAAGTACTCCACTAATAGTTCATATGTAATTGCAAAAGAAATATTTTAAAGGATGGATTTCAGAATGTCTTTACTGCTGCTTCCCATAGACTTTATGATCAACTTATAGCACAGAGAAGTAGGTCTGATGGCTTGCAAAGACAAAACATGAAAAACCCCACCTGGGATCCAAGATGGTGGACTAGAGGGTGACTGCATCTCCAGTCGCTCCAGAACCCTGGATTCAAGAAGGGGAGGCATTGAGAGACTCGGACTAAAATAGAGCCAAGGAGACAGCCACAAGTACCCGAGTCAACGGAGAGCTCCGACCCGCAGGCAGCCTCTGGGATCAAGGCAGGGTAGCCAGAGACTTCTCCAGGTGGCCCTGCTCCCTCTGGCCGCAGGCTCTTTCCATGGGGCGATACAAGATGGCGGACTAGAGGGTGACTGCATCTCCAGTCACTCCAGAATCAAGGATTCAAGAAGGGAAGGCATTGAGAGACTTGGACTAAAATAGAGCCATGGTGAGTCTCCCCCATCGGGTGAAGCTTGGCCTGGATGGCAGGCCTGGATAGAGACAGCTTATCAGAGTAGGGCAGGGCAGCTAGAGTCTTCCCCAGGTAGCCCTGTGCACTCTAGCAGTGGGCTCCTCCCACACGGCCAGCTTCTCCAGCTTCTCGGAGCAGTCCCCCCAGTGAGCCATTCTGCACAGAACCTGCTCCAAGTCCCGGAGACAGCGCAGCGAGCTCCGGCCCGCAAGCAGCTTCAGGGACCAGGACAGGGCAGCCAGGGACTTCCCCAAGCAGCCCAACCCCGTCCAGTGGGAGGCATATTTTCAAGGCTAACTTCTCAGAGCAGACCGCCCAGTGAGAGCCTTTCTACACAGAGCCAGCCACAAGTGTGCGAGCCAACGGAGAGCTCTGACCCGCAGGCAGTCTCTGGGATCAGGGCAGGGCATCCAGAGACTTCTCCAGGCGGCCCTGCCCCCTCCAGCTGCAGGCTCTTTCCACGGGGCAATCCAAGATGGCAGACTAGAGGGTGACTGCATCTCCAGTCGCTCCAGAACCCAGGATTCAAAAAGGGGAGGGCATTGAGAGACTCGGACTAAAATAGAGCCACGGGTGAGTCCCCCCCACCAGGTGTAGCTCAGCCTGGGCGGCAGGCCTGGATAGAGACGGCTTCTCAGAGCAGGGCAGGGTATCTAGAGTCTTCCCCAGGTAGCCCTGCACACTCTGGTGGTGGGCTCCTCCCACACGGCCAGCTTTGCGGAGCAGGCCCCCCAGTGAAAGCCTTTACGCACAGAGCCAGCTCCAATCCTGCAACCAGTAGGGAGCTAGGGGTAGCTTCTTTAGAAGCACTGCATTATCAAGTTCCTCCAATACTTCAGGCTCCTGAAGCCTGGGAGGTGATAAAATGGAAATCTACAGGGACACTATAAGCCAATAGAGGAAATCTGCAATATCTCAGAGTCCCACTGACATCTGACCAATAGGAGAAAAAAAGGGAAGAAAATGTCCCAAACAAACCTAGATACTATATCAATAAAACCCAATGACAGCACAGCAGAAGAAATGTCAGAAAGGGAATTCAGAATGTACATAATTAAAACAATCAGAGAAGCAAAAAAGGAGATGAAAGAGCAAATGTAGCATTGAAGGAGGAGATGAAGAGCAAATGCAGGCATTAAATGATGGCACCAATAAACAGTTAAAAGAGCAATATGGGAAGAAAGAGATCATTTCAAAAAGAGTTAGAGATACTGAAAAAAAACAAACAGAAATCCTTGAAATGAAGGAAACAATAAACCAAGTTAAAAACTCCATAGAAAGCATAACCAATAGGATAGAACACCTGGAAGACAGAACCTCAGACATTGAAGAAAAAATATTTAATCTTGAAACAAAGTTGACCAAACAGAGAAGATGATAAGAAATCATGAACAGAATCTACAAGAATTAGGGATATCATGAAAAGGCCAAATTTAAGAATTATTGGGATTGAGGAAGGCTTAGAGAAACAACCAAGGAATGAACATCTATTCAATGAAATAATATCAGAAAATTCCCAAATCTGAAGAATGAAATGGAAAACCAAGTACAAGAGGTTTATAGAACTCTAAATATACAAAATTACAACAGACCCCACACCAAGGCACATTATATGAAAATACCTAACATAAAAAAATAAAGACAGACTTTTAAAGGCCACAAGAGAAAGAATCAAATTACATTCAGGGGAAACCAATAAGAATATCAGCAGATTTTCAATCCAGACCCTAAAAGTTAGAAGGGCCAGAACAACATTTACCAAGCCCTGAAAGAAAACGGATGCCAACCAAGAATCTTGTACCCAGCAAAACTTACTTTCAGATTTGACAACAAAATAAGATCCTTCCATGATAACAAAAGCTAAAGGAATTTACAAAAGAAGCCAGCATTACAGAACATTCTCAGCAAAATATTCCATGAGGAAGAGATGAAAACACGATGCAAATCAGCAACAGGAGGAACTACCCTAAAGGAATTAGCCCAATAAAGGAGAAACCAATCAGGTCAAAAAACAAAACTGAGCCAAATGACTGGGAATACAAATCATATCACAATAATAACCCTGAATGTTAATGGCCTGACTCATCAATCAAAAGACATAGACTGGCAGATTGGATTAAAAAGAAAAATCCAACAATATGCTGCCTGCAAGAGACTCATCTCATAGAAAGAGATACCCATAGACTAAAGGTTGAAAGGATGGGAAAAAAACATACCATGCACACGGACACAGCAAAGAAGCTGGAGTAATTCATCCTCATTTCAGATAATGTGGACTTCAAACCAAAACTAGTCGAAGGGATAAAGAAGGACATTACATGCTGCTTAAGGGAAGCATAAATCAGCAAGACATAACATCATAAATATCTATGCCCCGAACATTGGCTCATCCACTTACTTCAAACAAATCCTTCTCAATTCCAGAAATCAAATAGACCACACCACAATAATACTAGGTGATTTTAACACACCTCTCTCACCACTGGATAGATTGTCCAAACAAAGTTGAAATAAAGAAACCATAGATCTCAATAAACACAATCAACAATTTAGACTTAACCGACATATATAGAATATATCATCCAACAAAGAACGAATACACTTTCTCTCAGCAGCACATGGATCCTTCTCTAAAATAGACCATATATTATGCCACAAAGCTAATGTCAGCAAATACAAGAAGATAGAGATACTACCTTGTACTCTATCAGATCATAATGGATTGAAATTAGAAATAAATGACAGAATAAAAAACAGAAACTTCTCCAATACTTGGAGAATTAAATAATATGCTATTATATGAGAATGGATAACAGAAGATATCAGGAGGGAAATAAAAAAATTCTTAGAAGTAAATGAGAACAAAGACACATCACATCACAATCTCTGGACACTAAGAAAGTCAGTACTTAGAGGAAGATTATTTCATGGGGCGCATTCAACAAAAGAAGTAGAAATCAACAAATAAAGGACTTAACACTACAGCTCAAAGCCCTAGAAAAAGAAGAACAGACCAACACCAAAAGTAGTAGAAGACAGGAAATAGTTAAAATCAGAGCCGAAATCAACGAAATTGAAACAAAAGAAACAACTGGAAAATTAACAAAATAGTTGGTTCTTTGAAAAAATGAACAAATTGATAAACCCTTAGCCACACTAACAAAGAGAACGAGGGAGAAACTCAAATTACTAAAATTCGGAAGGAACAAGGAATATCACAACAGACATGACTGGAATACAAAACATAATTAGAAGCTATTTTGAAAATCTATACTCCAACAAAACAGAAAACCTCGAAGACATCAACAAGTTTCTAGAGACATATGAATTACCTAAACTGAAGAAGGAGGACATACACAACTTAAATAAATCAATTTCAAGCAATGAAATAGAAGAGGTCATCAAAAGCCTACCAACAAAGAAAAGTCAGGGACCAGATGGATTCTCAGCTGAGTTCTACAAAACCTTTAAAGAAGAGCTCATTCCAATACTCCTCAAACTATTCCATGAAATAGAAGAGGAGAGAACCCTCCAAAACTCGTTCTATGAAGGAAATATCACCCTGATACCTAAACCAGACAGAGAAACATCGAGGAAAGAAAATTTCAGACCAATATCCTTAATGAACATCAACGCAAAAATTCTAAACAAAATTTTAGCAAATCGCATACAAAAATATATTAAAAAGATAGTGCACCACAATCAAGTGGGTTTTATTCCAGGAATGCAAGGTTAGTTCAACATCCGGAAATCAATAAATGTCATTCACCATATCAACAGACTTAAAGTTAAGAATCACATGATTATTTCAATAGATGGCAGAAAAGCATTCGATAAATACAGCATCCCTTCATGCTCAAACACTAGAAAAAACTGAGGTAGTGGGAACATTCCTTAACATTGTAAAGGCCATCTACGCTAAGCCCAATGGCCAATATCTTTGTAAATGGTGAAAACTGAAAGCATTACCCCTAAAAACTGGAACAAGCCAGGGATGCCCTCTTCAACCACCTTCTATTCAACATCATCCTTGAGGACCTTTAGCCAGAACAATTAGATAAACCAAAGAAATTAAAGGGATACGAATTGGAAAAGAAGAACTCAAACTATCCCTGTTTGCTCATGACATGATTATATATTTAGAAGAACCTGGAAATTCCACCAGAAAAATTTTAGAACTCATAAGTGAATTCAGTAAAGTAGCAGGTTACAAGATCAATGCTCATAAATCCAATGCATTTTTATACATAAGTGATGAATCTTCAGAAAGAGAAATTAGGAAAACTACCCCATTCACAATAGCTTCGAAAAAAATAAAATACTTTAGAATCAATCTCACAAAAGAGGTGAAAGACCTCTACAATGAGAACTACAGAACACTAAAGAAAGAAATTAAAGAAAACCTTAGAAATGGAAAGATCTCCTAAGTTCTTGGATAGGCAGAATTAATATTGTCAAAATGGCCATACTACCTAAAATGCTATACAGATTCAATGCAATTCCAATTAAAATCCCAATGATGTACCTTACAGAAATAGAGAAAGCAATTATGAAATTCATCTGGAAGAATAAAAAACCTAGAAGAGCTAAAGCAATCCTCAGTAGAAAGAGCGAAGCAGGGGGTATTGCAATACCAGATCTTCAACTCTATTACAAAGCAATAGTAACAAAAACGGCATGGTATTGGTACCAAAATAGACAGGTAGACCAATGGTACAGAATAGAGGACATGGACACAAACCCAAATAAATACAATTTTCTCATACTAGACAAGGGGGCGAAAAATATGCAATGGAGAAAAGATAGCCTCCTCAACAAATGGTGCTGGGAAAACTGGAAATCCATATGCAACAGAATGAAATTAAACCCCTATCTCTCACCCTGCACAAAACTCAACTCAAAATGGATCAAGGACCTCGGAATCAGACCAGAGACCCTGCATCTAATAGAAATAAAAGTAGCTCCAAACCTTCAATTTGTTGGCTTAGGATCAGACTTCCTTAACAGGACCCCCATAGCACAAGAAATAAAAGCAAGAATCAACAACTGGGATAGATTCAAACTAAAAAGCTTTCTCTCAGCAAAGGAAACTATCAGAAATGTGAAGAGAGAGCCTACAGAGTGGGAGAAAATCTTTGCCACTCATACTTCAGATAGAGCACTAATCTCCAGAATATATAAAGAACTCAAAAAACTCTACACCAAGAATACAATAATCCAATCAACAAATGGGTGAAGGAAATGAACAGACACTTCACAGAAGAAGATGTACAAGTAATCAACAGATATATGAAAAAATGTTGAACATCTCTAGTAATAAGAGAAATGCAAACCAAAACTACCCTAAGATTCCATCTCACCCCAATTAGAATGGCGATTATGAAGAACACAAGCAACAATAGGTGTTGGTGAGGATGTGGGGAAAAAGACACACTCATACATTGCTGGTGGGGCTGCAAATTAGTGCATCCACTCTGGAAAGCAGTATGGAGATTCCTCAGAAAGCTTGGAATGGAACCACCATTTGACCCAGCTATCCCACTCCTTGTTCTATACCCAAAGGACTTAAAATCAGCATACTACAGAGATACAGCCATGTCAATATTCATTGCTGCTCAATTCACCATAGCCAGAGTGTGGAACCAACCTAGATGCCCTTCAGTTGATGAATGGATAAAGAAACTGTGGCATATATATACAATGGAATATTACTCTGCAATGAAGAATGATAAAATTATGGCATTTGCAGACAAGTGGATGAAATTGGAGAATATCATGCTAAGTGAGATAAGCCAATCTCAAAAAACTAAAGGACGAATGATCTCGCTGATAAGCGGATGAGGACATATAATGGGGGGTGGGAGGGGTTAGCATTAGGGTAGTGTTAGGTTAGGGTTAGGGATAAGGAAGGTGGTAGGAATGGAGGAAGGAAGGACTGTATAGAGGATAAAGAGGGGTGGGAGGGGTGGGGGGGAAGGGAATAAAAATAACAGAATGAATCAAACAACATTGACCTATGTAAATTTATGATTACACAAATGGTATGCCTTGACTCCATGTACAAATAGAGAAACAACATGTATCCCATTTGTTTACAATAATAAAAAAAGAAGAAAAACCCCATCTGATTATCCATGAGTTCATTTTGAATGATGTTCTCTGTGATCAAAGATGCTCTTGAGCATAGCAAACTAAGCTGTGTTTTTAAATTACCCTTTGTGATGATGTAATATGTAACAAAATATGCAACCTCTCCATAGCTACCTTTCCATTCCCAATAGAGAAAGAGGGACTTGGACTTTAGTTTGAAGGAAAAGTTTCACCAAGTTGGGGTTATATAAAAAGTATATCAAATTTCCCAAAGAATAAAAGTACCTGGTGGTTAATAGAGCAAAGGATTTGGAATCAGTCAAGCCTAGCTTAATTCCACTTTATGAGTATCTTAGTTTTATAACTAGTTCAACTTCAATTTGGTATTTTACAGTGTTCTTCACATGGTTATTTTGAGAGTTAAATATAGCATACAATATTTAATGCACATGTGCTTTGCACATATAGGTACTCAAAGAATAACTAACTTGCTGTCCTTTTCAAAATTATTGTTATGTAGTGAATTGGATACTAATAAACTCTATCAATTACCTACTTATATGAAATAACATATACATTACCTCTGATAGTATGTGGCTATATACAAAATAACTGCCTTTCATAAAACAACCTGGACCTCTCCTCTATTGGAAAATCTCATTCCAAAATAATTCCATTGTGTTTTTTAATGAATTCTGAATTATAGAAATTATAGAAAATTATGGTGAAAAAAGTAAATCTTCAGTCTCATACTAAAACTGGATGCCAGCAGAAACTTATGAGGATAAATATAGGAAGGATCATTAATATTTATCTCACTCTGAGATTCTCATTAGTTTTTGCTCAGCTGATATGTAGAGACATTAAATCATTAGTGAATTTTGGTATTTGCCAGTACATGGATGGAGTCGGAAAATACCATGCTAGTGAAAATAAGTCATTTCCAAAAAAACAAAGGTTAAATATTTCTCTAATATGAGGATGCTAATTCACAATAAGGTGGGGTGGGGGGTTAGGGAAGAAGAGAGTTACTCTGGAATAGGAAGAGCACAGTGAAGGGAGGGGAGGGGTAGTTGAATGAATCTGATATTACCCTATGAACATATATGACTACACAACCTGTGTTGTTCTATATCATGTACAACCAGAAGGATAAATTATACTCCATTTATGTATGAGGTATAAAAATGCATTCTACTATTATGTATAATTAATTAGAACAGATAAAAAAATAATGAATTGACCCTAAGACACTAATGAAACAATTTTGTCTTAGAAATAAATATCTTATTACATAATATATACAAAAATATATGAAACTTAATTTATTAATTGCATAACTAATGATATTTTATTAGAATTTCTATTGGGGGAACATGTTTAAAGTCATTGCTATATATCAGTTTTGGAAGTAGTTAGTGAAGTAGAAATCATCTGGTCTCATAATTTCATGGTAGGTGAGAAAATCAAGTCATGGTTAGTTAAGTTAAATGACTTTTCGATGGTCATAGAACTTATTGGAAGATGTAAAACTTGGACCCTATTCATCACTCTTCTCATTAAATTTTGGTATGAAATAGATCTTTAAATCATATTTATGAGTTCATAGTCTTGTATGAATATCTAGTCTTACCTGAAATGATTTGCTGATGGTTTTTTACCCGCTTCCAATTTGACTCTCTGTTTTGTATCAACTGAAAATTAATTAAGTCTTCAAAAATGTAGAAATAAATATGTGTATTTATACCCAGTGTCATGGAAATATTCTTGATCCTTAGAATTCTAACAACATGTAAGAATTTGTGAAATGCATGTGTTGCCAAATGCAGAAAGATTTGTGACCAATCTAGAATAGCAGGTAATCTCTATCTAAAAGTTAAAACTATTTAAAATTTATAACTAACATCTAGTCCCAAATCAAATATATAATTTTGATTTAATTTTTGAACCCACAAAAATAAACTTATTGTTCATTTTTGATAGTAGTCTGGATTAAATGACTAAGTAATTTAAGTAATTAGAAAATTCAAAGAATCTATGATATGCCAACCAAAATTGTGTGATTAAATTATAAGAGCATGTGTATGAGAAATATTTTAAGAAGAGGGCAGTACTGAGAATTTAGCCCAAGGGAACTTTCTCCATAATTTAACTATATCCCCAGCCTTTTTTTTTTTTTTTAACAGGTTCTTGCTAAGTTGCTGACAGTCTTGCTACAATACCCAGGTTGCCAAAAATTTGTGATCTTCTTGCCTCCACCTCCCAAGTCACTGGGATTACCTGTGTGTGCTAGCATGCCAGGATTGAGAACTTGTTTCTTTGAAGATAGAACCATGCTATTAATCTAATCGAAAAGGAATCAATGTGACATGAAAATAGAGATGGATAGATAATTGCAGAATGAAAAAACCAAGAAAGAATAGTTAAAGTGCTCATTGAAATAAACCAGGAGGATTTAAGTGGCTCTTGGCACATTAGTATTTGAAATATTAAATAGTATTTCATGGCAAATAACTTTTTAAGAATCCATTTAATTTTTACTTTACAACTCAAACATCTAGTTTCTATTTTATAAAAATGCAGGTATCATGTGCATGCAATGTGGATTATGCAGTAGACAAAGTTAATTGAATGATTCTAACCCTAAAATTAATCCACTGTTCTCCATGCCATCATCTCTATGTCCCAATTAGATAGAACTTTTAGTACTTTTAACTATTAATTCTGTAATTATCACCATATTTCCCAATAACATACATCTTAGACTGACAGGTCTTATTTTTAGGCAATATATACTATTTTGTTCAGCTTTTCATGGCTGTGACCAAAATTCCTGGCAAGAGCTACTTAGCAGAGGAAAAGTTTATTTTGGCTTACAAGTTTCGGAGGTTCAGTCCATGGTCAGCAGATTCCACAGCATTTCCATTCCACAGGGAGAAGTAGGGGCATAGAAAGAAGAGATGGGACCAAAGCAAGACTGAAATAAGTCCTGTAGCACCAGGTCTAGCATCTGGTGTGTGTGGCAACATGATGCACTCTAAAGGGCTTGGGTAATTCCAATCCCATTTTTATTAAATGCCAGACTTCACTTAATAGTCCTGAAAGATTGTGGGTCCCAGACAATGTTAACTTTTTTTAAGAGGACCATATTATTTTGTCTAAGTTTTCCCCAAACAATACACGCTGGGTTTTATTTACTAATTACTCTCTGATTAATTAAAACTATTGATTATGAAACCAATCTCATAGCATGATTAGGATAGATAACTAATACTAATTTAGTTGACATAAAACCTAGTTTCTGTCAGAGAGCTGCACAAAACAATGTTTAATAATAACAATACCTAAGTTTTCTAAAATCAAAGTTGGAACTATTGGTATACCTTTCAGAATACCATAAATATTGTATGTTCCTAAAAGGAAAAGTATGGACCAATTCTTCACTGACAGTATTCACAGTTCCTGAAGAGGAAAGAAAACAAGCACATGAGTGACCTGACATTTTCTTAATCATCAGCAGCAGGTAAAACGGTTTGCCTTTGTAACTTGGACATTCTCTGGAAATATGATGGCTATAGTAACATGTTTTAAGAGTGCTTTTTCTTAATGTATTTTTTTCCAGTGTTTTAATACTTATTTTGGATTTTTGCCTACTTGTCTGATTTTGTGTGTGTGTGTGTGTAATGTTGCATGGATTTTTGTATGATCTCCTTTTGTTTACTGTGAATTTTCAATGACTTTGAAAGAATGACCTTGAAAGAAACTAAGCAGAAGATTAAGAAATAAGTAAAAGAATCAAACAATAGTACAAATCATCTAAACCTAGCAGAAAAAGCATTTCACATGATAGAAACAGACACTTCATTCTCTCAAGTACACAAAAAACATTCTCCAAAATAGACAACATGTTATACTATAAAATAAGCCTCAGTAAATTTTTGAAAAGCAAAATTATTCAAAGTATATTCTTTAGCTGCAATGTGATTAAACTAGAAGTAAATGCAAGAAAAACAGGGCAATTAAAATAGGTAAAAATAAAATGATATGGTCCTAAAAAATTAAATGTAAAAGAAGAAATTGCATGGGAAATTAGAAGATATTTGAGATGAATGAAAAAGAAAACACAACATATCAAAATGTAGGACATGAATCTAAAAAATTTAATACAGAGAAATTGTATGGTAGAAATGAGAATATTAGGGGAAAAAATAAAGTCCTAAAATTAATTACTGTAACTTTCTAACTTAAGAAACTAAACAATAAAGAAACTTAAACCTAGGCAAGGGAAGAGAGGAAATGACATGATAAAGATTAAAGTGTCAGTGAAAGAAATAGACTACAGAAAACGCGAGCAAATCCATGAAGCCAAATGTGCCTTTGTTCTCTGAAAAGATCAACGAATTTGCTAAACTTTTAGCATGACTGACAGGGAAAAGGAGAGAGAATTCGACTTACCAAAATTAGGACTAACCACAAATACTACAGATTTTAAAAATTCCAAGAGAATACTTTGAACAAATTAATAAACCAAATGAAATGGGAAGTTTCCTAGAAGATAAAAACTACTAAAACTGATGGACAGGTTCTTAGCAGCATTATTCATAATAGCTCAGAAGTGGAAACAGCATAAATGCACATCTCCTGATGACAAATTAAAACAGAATGTGGGTTATCCACGCAACAGGGCATTATTTAGCAATAGAAGGTTTACAGTGCTGATACAGCTTACAATAAGGGTAAACCCTAAAAACCCTGAGTGAAAGAAGCCAGTAACAAAAGACTAAATGTCACAAAATCAAATTTATCTGCAAATAGGAAAATCTATACAAGATGAAAGTAGGTTGATGGAAGTCTAGGATGGAGGAATCTGGACGGAAACTAGAGAGGTTGCAAAAGGGTATAGGGTTTCCCATAATGTTTCAAAATTGCAGAGTGACGATGACTGCATAACTGTAAATATACCCAAAACTACTGATTTATTCACATTTAATGTATAAATTCTATGGAATTTATTTCTCAAATCTTTATAAAATGTGATTCTGAGAGAATATTTGTTTTAAGGAAATAGCCTATTGATAATTACATATGAAAAACTTGACTTTTACCATACTTCTCATTTCCTAACCATAGGAGATTTCACATAAATATTCAATACTAAAAATAAATTTTTAAGCTTGCTAAAATGTAATAGAATTTAATAAGTTTGATTAGTGGTAAAAAATCTTATGAGAAACACACTAAAGTACACTAATTCTTACATTTTTTAACCTAGTAATTCACTTATTTTTTCTAAAGAAATAGATAATTGAATGTATTAAATAAAATTATGTGTAAAATGTAAAGCTTTTAAAACTATCTAAAACTACATTTAGATGAAACAGTTTGAAACAGTTTGATCTTTCTTCCAGCTAGAATTGCAGATCCCTAAGAAATCATCTAGCAATACTCCATCTCTTACAAAAGCAATATCACTCTTATCAAATTACTAAAGAATTGACAGTCATTCCACAGGAGAGAAAAACACACTTTTTCTTGTCTTGGTCAAGTAATATTTTGTTGGTCTTGGTTGATAAAGTCGAATCTAATCTTAATTTCCATACTTCTGAAATCTACATTCTGAAATGGATTAATCCACCTTGCAGCATTGTCCTCAGAAATAAATTTCATAGGTGATAATTTAAAAAGAAATGAAAATGAATATTTATGTTTTTACCACTGAAACCATGTGAGGCTCAAGTTGCTGAAAGCAACTTATTTAATTATGTATTTCTTAATAGCAATAAAAATACAATAATTCAAAATTTTCTCTTTCATCTTGGGCCAATTTTAGTAACTTGTCTTTAAAATAATTTTTAAAATTTAATCTAAATTTTTATATTTTTTGCTTTGAAATTATTCAAAATAATCATCCCAAGGTACCTATAGGGATTGGTTCCAGGTCCACCATCACCCTCTCACTCAGATTCCAAAATCCTTGTTATGTTCAAGTCATTATATAAAATGGTGTAGGATAAGCATCTAACCTGTGCAACTCTCAAATACTTTGAATCATGTCTTGATTACTCATAGTGCCTAACACTATGTAAATGCTATTTAAATAGTTGTTATATTCTACTGTTCAAAAAATTATAAGAAAAAGACTGTACATATTCAGTAAAGGAAGTAAAAACAATTTTATTTATATTTTTTAATCCATGGTTGACTGAATTCACAGATGTAAAACTTTGGATCCAGAGAGCTAACTGTATTGTTGTTAGCTATTTGTATAAATTGACACTCCTCTCTTATGGGTAATTGTTAATGCTATCTATTTCCAAATAGTTCTTAGATTTTGGATTTCTCTAATTCTACTTGACCCTGTTCCATATAATTATTAACAAGTATTGTTACTTCTCTTTTAGTCACAAAATAAATATTTTTAATTTTTATTGAGTCCATATCCATGTAAATTTATCCACGTCACACTTTCTGTTGGCCTTCATTTCTCTCTACATTAAGGAGGGAGGGGCAAACTGGGATCAATAAAAACGTTGTAGTGACTGAATTACATTGCCATTAATATTTGATTCAAACTTATTGTAGCTATACAGGTGATAATCTCTCCCTTTTAAAGTTTCTTTTATTAGTTCCTGAAAGAAATTTTAACTTCAACTTTAATTTTAGAGGATATTTTCAGTGACCATAGGACTCTAGATTGAAATTTACATGCTTTCATCCTCTTAAAGTTGTTTTCTCATTATATTCTTTTCCTTTCTTTCTGTTGACAAGAGCTTTTAGTTGAATGTCAATGGGCACATTGATTTCAAGTATTTTAAAGCCCCTATCTAATATCTCCAATAACTGCATCATCTAAAGTTATGCTTCTATTGTCTGTTTTGTCTCTTACTTTCTATTAATGAGTAGTTTCTAATAAGCTCCTGCCATATTGCAAACAACAGCAAAACTAATGTGCCTACTATTGTTCTTGAGTCTATCAATCATGTTATTTGTAGTTCTTATTTCAGATGGGCTCACACTCCCACCAATAGTTAGCTTGAGTGTAAGGCTGGTGTATCTGATGATTATGACTTGATTCTTTCATATATTTAGGGTAAACCTAAAACTAATATAGGATTGCCTTAACCAAGACAAATGGACCCTCATTCATGTAGTGATTCATTCTTCAATGTTTTAGCCCATGTTATTCATTTGGTGCTAAGAAGAATCAGAGAGAGAGAGAGATAAAGAAAGAAAAAGAGAGAGAAGGAGAGAGGGAGAAGGGGAGAGAGGACAGACAGAGAGAGAAGCATAAATTTTCTTGAATCCTAACTTTGAATGGCTGCATTATCACTTCCAATGCATGTTTATCAATCCCAGCTAAACTAATCTCAAAGTCTATCTTGGTACAATGGTGTGATAATTTACTCAACCTCCACATCAAATTGCAGATTCATATTGCAAGTGACATGGATTCAAGTTGAAGCATTAATGGGGTGATTTTTGCAGTCATTAAATCTCAATATTTAGGTTAATTTTTATTGAATGGGTGTCATCTTCCCACAGAAAGTCTTAACCCTGTGCTCCCGATGCAGTAGAGCAGGGGATTATCTCAACCCAATTCAGAATTTAGTTCACACGTAGTTGCTTTTCAGTCTTTGAAAGGATGTGTTTATTTCTGTTTTTCCCTATACAGATTAGATATGACTTTCTGGAAGTCTGATTTGATAACCTGGAGCTGTTCTTGCAGACACTCTTTTTGGTTGAGTATGAACTAAAATTTTTATCTCACTTAAACTAAGAGATGAGATTATTGAAAAGTTTTACCTTTTTTCAGCTCCTTTGTGTTTGACTAGTTAATCTAATCCTTTGGACTTTAATTACAAATGACTAAAACTGAAAACCTATGTTGAATATCACTCTCATTTTTCTGCAGTTGTCTTCTCTTTCAGACCTTCGCATCCTAAATCATGATTATTTTGTCAGCCTGAAAATGGAATTTTGGTCTCATAATGCCACAAAATTGTCCAAAACTCTAGAGTTTTCTCTACCTTGCCAATGCCCTACATCCAACTCCTCACTTTCTTGACTATACCAAGACTTGTAAAACGCCTTGAGGTACTCTCAGTGGATATAGGATGTTTGCTTATTTTAATGTGTTTCTCTCTAGCATATGGCACCTGAGGTCCAGGCTGCCTTGCCAGTTCAAAGTTGATGACTTCAAACAGATTATAAAAAATAAATAAAATAAAATCTGTTTTATGCAGTTTTTCTAACTTTCTTCAATAGGAGCATTGATCACCTCCAATCAAACAAACCCATAATTTAAAGTAATGGGTCAATTTTCTAAGGAATATAGTATTATATATAGAGAGAAGCTACATGATATATTAACATTAATATTAATAGATTATAATTACAGAATAATATATAGTATAAGTCTTCTGGAAGAGTTGTGTAGAAATAAAGAGAGCACTGGAAAACTACAAAGAAAATGGAGCCAGGGAAAGTAATGGAAGAGTCTCTGTGCAATTCTTGAAATTATTCTGTGTGAGATTATATTCAAAGGTTCAAGGAGAAGAATATATTTGCTTATTCTTGAGGTTTTTAATATAAACAAATGACTTACTTGAGGTAAGACTTGACATGGAGGTAAATTAATGGAATTTGTACATTTAGAAATTCATTTCATTAAAATATTTTCTGGATTAAAGCAGTGTTAGTAGACACAGTACTAAAAGAATATTCATAAAGGAAAAAATAGTTTAGACTGCATCCAAATTTAATTTTTTTGTTCCAGAAATTAGATTTGTTATAAAAGAAAAGGAGAAGCTAGAGGCCAGGAGAAAGTATTTGCAATCACATATCTTGCAAAGGACTTGTATTCAGAATGTAAGAACCCTCAAAACTTAACTCTAGTAAAGACAACCTAATTTGTTTTTAAATGAGTGAAAGACTTAAGCAGACACTTCCTCACCAAACAAGGTACAACTTTTGCAGCAAATGAGCACTTGAAAAGATATCATTCCCTGAGAGGATAACCCTCTAAGGCTGAAGAACCAACCCTAGGTTAAATCCCCATTCTCAAGGGAACCTGGAGCAATCTAAGACACCAAGACCCACATCCTTCTTGCCCCAAATAGTCGTTTTCTAGCAAGGTGCTCAGGAGGAACCCGTAAACAAGAAATTCAAGGAGTTGAAGCCTTTACAGGTCCTTGACGGCGAAAGCAAAGATTCCCAAATTGACCAATCACCTGAGAGAGTAAAGTCATTCCACCTATCAACAGTCAGGTTTTATATCTATCTGCCAATAGGAGTAGAGACACAGGATGAGAGGCGGGCCTGTCTGGTCTCCATGGCAATCCCTAGTTGGTGTTGATTGCTGGGAATCCAGGCGTCAGTCCTACCGATAATGCTGGAAGTGAGCAGGGAGTAGGTGGAAGAGGGGTGGCAGGGAAGTAGTGGGGCACGTAAGGTATCATGAGGGGCAGAGAGGATGCTGACAAGTAGACAGACAAGTGTCTAGAGGGGCACGTGTTTAGGAGAACAGGGAGGCTATTCTAAGTGGATAATAGTGGAGTTGAAAAAGTCAGCAAGCTGGTTTGGGGATAGAAAGAAGGGATTGAGGAAGTCAGGGCAGGATTTGTAAGGAGACAGAGAAGAGGCTATGGATTGAAGGGAGAGGAGTCAAAGTTTATTGGTGTTGAAGGATGCCTTAGAGGAGCTGAGTGAGGGGCTTGGTGGAGAGTTTAGGAGTTTATGGGTGAAGAGTAAAGGGTACAAGACTATGATGGATTCACAGGGAAGAGGGGGAAGTATTATTAAAGTGTCATGAGAGAGCTATTGTGATCTTCGAAGTTTTCTAGGGTACGAATTTCAGAGAGGAATAATAGGTTTATAGTGAAGGTATCACAAATGAAAAAGTGATAATGTGAGTGTCTTACTTTTAGGGTGTTTTATGGGGCAAAGAGAAGGCTACTTTGGTGACAGTAGCAGTGTAATAGTAACAAAGTATTTTAAGTGTCTTATAGAATTAGGAAGTGTTTGATGGGGAGAAGGTTGCTGCAGTAGAAGAGGCCTACTAAGATAGGCTGGAGGGGATCTTCAAAGATGTTGCAGAGGACAGGGCACAGGAAAAGAGGGATTGCAGGGCACAGAAGGTGGGGAGTTCTAATGGACAGGGAGGTATTAAAAGGGATAAAGTTAGAGATGACATGGTGGGACTTGTAATCAATGAGAATTTTAGTGGGAGTCAATGAAGATTGTAGGTGAAGCAAGGAGAAATGTGTTAGGGTGAATTTGTCCCTGATCTTCTATTTTCCTTTCAAATTCTAAAAGCTGTTTCATTTCTATTGCAAGACTGTGTCCAGGTATAGTCCTTTGTGACTGTAATAGAAAGGGGTAGTAGAGTCCAGAAGTCATACTCAAGTCTAACCTATTCTCTGCCCTCAGGTGTTTGAATAAATGTCTAAATATAAGATCATTGAGGACAAGGATGAGGAATAGGGAGACTCCAACCCCTATTTGTGGATGTCCCTTCCTCACCCTCATTATTTGCTGCCCCTTTGGCTTCCCAGCTGTAATCTTATCTTACAAGGTACAAATTTGCATAATGCCAGTTTTTACCCTCCCTCTCCATCCTGGCCCTGAGTCTGACTCAACTTCTTCCTTGTTCTCCCTCTAGTGATAGGAGTCTGAGAGGTGATGCCTTCTATGAGTTCAGACCCCTAGGCTGGTTCCTTACAGTCTCACAGCTCACTCCATCCAATATCTCCCTTAAATTCATCTATTCCTGTTTCCTGTCTCTCCTGAAACTCAGACGAGAAGCTACAATGAAGAAGAATGCTATTACAAGGCAGCCAAGACCCTGAATGAGCCTACTGCTTGGCCCTCACAGGCTTATTTTGGGACTTTTCCCAATCCCAATGATACTCTTTATGCTGCATTTCCTAAGATGACCCCTGTTCTAGCACATAAACAAACTACCAAATATATGAAACAATGAAACTTTACCCTGGCTGTCAATAATTATTTGGGCAGAGACTGCTTCCAAGTTATTTGGAATCAGGAAAAAAATAAAATGTTAAGATTCCTGTTTTAGTCAACTTTTCATTACTTGATGAAAAGACCTGACATGAACAACTTAGAGAGAGGAAAATAATGTTTTGTGCCATGGTTTCAGAGGTTCAGTTAATGGTTGGCTGACTCCATAGCTCTGGGCAGGAGGTGAGGCAATGTATCATGGTGGAAGGGTGTCATGGAGAAAAGTAGCTCAGAACCTGGCAACCAGGAAGCAGAGGGAGACCTCTGCTTACCAAGGACAAAATATAAACTCCCACAGCATGCCCCTAGTGACCAGTGTCATCCAGCCACACCCTACCTGCCTAGGGTTACCAGTCAGTTAATCCTTTCAAATGTGAATGTTCTTACATTGTCTCGCATATGAGCTTTTGCAGGATACCCCATATCTAAACCATACATTTTCTTAACTGTTAATGAGGACTTTCAAAAGAAAAACACACAGAAAACTAAAATTATTTTCAATTTTATTAAACTACCTATTCCTTTTGCCTTCAATTGTTTATATATCTCTGAATAACTACTATTGCTTCATTAGTACATTGTAGACATAACATGAAATCAGGCCTGGTATCCACTCAGGCCAAGTCAATTCATACTCAACTTGGAATTAACATGTTCTGATTCATTATGTCTGTTCACAGACTTAGTAGACATGTTTGTTTTTTCACAAATAATTTTTAAACAAATTTGGTTTCATCTTCTGTTTCTTAATGTTTGATTATTAATTCCTAAAACAATATAACACAATAATAAAATGAAAAAAAATTCTCTCACCTCCTCTAAATAAAAACCTTTTCATATTTTCATTTTAATTTTTTAACGAGTCTTCAAAATATCCACTGTTTATTGATACACAATGTCCCATCAGGTTGACGCCCCATGGTTTACTTAATAACTGCCTTTTCTGGGCAATAGGTTACTTACAATTTTTAACAATCATGAATAATACCTCACTGATTTCAGTGCAAACTTAGTGAATAAAATATAATTTCAAATCTTTAGAAATGTGTCTCTGCTTGGAAAAAGCACACATTCTTTTTCCTGTATTATTCTTGAAACACAGAAATGATGGATGGACAATTTGACTGTACCTCAGAAAAGCTCTCAGCGTACTGAAGAGTTTTGCAAAAATATAAACTGCTAATCTAGTCTTCATTTTGTTAACAAAAAAGTGTTGAATTTTAAGTAACTGAAATGTGATTGAACTCCTAAAATTATATAGGCATTTCTGAATTGATATACCTCACATTTATTAATTTTTTTGTTTTTATTATGGAAAAATATACAAAAAATTTTTTCAATTAATAGGGTACACTTCTGTGGCATTAAATACATTCACAATGTTGTGCAACCACCACCACTATTTCCATAACTTTTTCAATGTCCCAAACAAAATCTGCACCAGTTGCACAAGCACACATGACTCTACTTTCTGTCTTGATGGATTTGCCTATTCTAAGTAGCTTGCATAAGCAGAATCAAACACTATTTGTTCTTTCATTTCTTGCATCTTTCACTTGGAATATTCTTTTCAGGGTTCATTCATGTGATCACAATTTCATTCACTCCTTTTTAAAAGGATATAGAGTATTCATTGTGTGGATATGCCACATTTTTGTTTGTCCATTCATTCATCACTTGGGTTGTGTCCAACCTTGGTTGTTGTATATAATGCTGCCGTGAATATTGTTAAAGTTCATGCTTTCCAGTCCACTGGGAATATGTCTAGGAGTGAAATAGCTGGATCATGTTTTTTTTTTTTTTCAGTTTAACTATTGAAGGAAATGCCAAAAAAGGGTTTTCCATAAGGTTGCACCATTTCTCATGCAATCAAAAAGGTTTCTAATTTCTTCACATCCTTGCAAACACTCATTGTTGAGAGCAGTAATGGAGGATGGGAAAGCAGTTACTGAGATCAGGGGTCTCTGATGCCCTCATGAGTATGGCATGCCTGGTTCCTGGGAATGTTTCTGTGCAAGGACACAGGATGCCTAGCTGCTGTAGCAATGCCCTGCATGAGGAGGCTCTGTGCATGAGCCCTATCAGTTCTAACCTTGATCTCAGGCACACAGCTCCAGGGAAGGAAGGAATTCTTATGCTATACAACCACAATGTTTTACCAACTCCTCTTCTCCAGTTCCTACCGGCCTTACAGTAACTTTAAACAATGGACTTTCTTGAGAGCTACACAAAGCTCCTAACATTGCACTTTGCAACTATGGATTGCAACTGTGCAAAAGCTACATAGGATATCCTAGTTTCTATAATTTTCCTGAATACAAAGAATAATGGTCACATAGTCTTTAACCTGATAATGAGACATATACAAATAAAGATTGCTGGTGTAACTCTTTAGATATGCGTCTCCATCAGAAAGCAGAGTTCCACCAGATCCCATCTTAATATTCAAGATCTGTGTCTGTGAATCTTTATTTTCCAATCCCCCTTCACCCCTCACCAGACCACAGTGTTTGATCGTGCTGGTTACAATACACTATTTCCAGTTTTTTTTTTTTTTTAATAGCTATCTTAATGGGTACGAAGTAGTATATTATTTGCAATTTTTATTTGCCTTTCTATAATGACTAATAATGTGGAGCATCTTTTCATGTGCTTCTTGGTCATTTGTATGTCTTCTTCGGATTGGTGCCTATTCAAATCCTTTCAGAGATTTTTTAGATTTTGTTTTCATCAATACACCTCTGGTGTTTGTGACAATGCTGGCACATATTAGATGTTCAATACCATCTGATGAATGGGTCTATTAAAAAATGGCTGAACTCCCCTCTTCCACTCAAAACTGTAATGAACACACACACACACACACACACACACACACACACACCACACACACCTTGGCCATATTTAAAAACTAAGACTGAAGAATAATCAAAATTTGGATAGTCAGATGTGGGGAGGGATGTAGCATTTCAGGAGAAGGTACTATATATTCAGTCTCAGAGGCAAAATAGGGCTTCTTCCTGGCCCAGTGTGTTTGCTTGTGATACTGCACAAAGCAGGGAGAGGGAGGGATCTGGGACATTAGGCCAGTAGGACCCAGGCCATCCAATAGAGGACACGGTTTCTACACCTCCGTCCTTGGCAAAGGAGAGCACATGTGGCTACTCAGTCTGTGGAGGAACTGGACAGAATTATATTTGGAAGTGCAGTCTGGAAACCTAAGAGATACAGGTCATGTTTAGTGATTTTACACACTTAAAATCTAATCCCAAGCATTGTTTCATAAGAGGTAATTTAATATACTTGGTAAAAATAACTCAAATCCCCATCACAGACACAGCAAAGCCTATCACTAACTGATGAGGAGTGTGACCCTCAGCAAATCTCTAAATAGGGTGTACCATCTTTCTAAGGTGTATGCCTATGTATATTCAGGCTTCATGATTATCAAGAATAAGTGATGCTACCTTAGTAAAGAGACCTGAGAGCTTTCCATCCCCCAACTCCTCATCTTTCCCCTTCTCTAGAAGATCGCTTGCTGAGTCTTTAGGGTCTAGCCTATACACTCACACATGTCCCTTCACATGATTTCAAGTATTTGCTTGTATATTCCATGTTGCGTGAAATGGGAGAACCCATTTTCTCTCCTACCCTGGGCTTCTGAACTTAGTATTATTTTTTACTACTCAGCTTCATGTAGTTGCTGTGTTGGTTTCTGACATCTTTAATCCAGTTGTGAACAATTGGATCTCTCCCTCCCTCTCAGGGCACCAAACTTGGTATTTAGTAAGATTCAGGAATAACAAAATGAGTAATTTCTCATCATAATTAACTGAAAGTCATCTACTAGACAGGATGTCTTCAGATGTCCATAGGATCCTGAAATCCTTCAAAGTATCACCTGTCCTGACTGTAGGATATCTTGATTGGGTAAAGTCCATTTATTTTCAGCATCTAGGGATGCCCAGTGTCCTCCAGCATCCCTAGACTTCTTGGAGTATAGATCGGAGATAATGAGTCAAATAAGAATAAATTGTTTATTTGGGTTTGTATCTCGATGTGAATAAATCAAGTAAATATTTCTTAAATGAAATAATTAGGGAAATTTGAAAACATGTATTTAATGACTTTGAAAATTATTATCATTTATTTTAGGTAAAAGGATAGTATTTTTAAGTTTAAAAAAGAATATTTTCTAGTGGCCTATATTGAAATTTTTATGAAATTATTTGACTTTTAGAAATTGCTTTAATATACTGTAATCAGAGATTGGGGGCAGAAGGAATCAATTGTATATCCAGGAAAACTAGATTGATGAATGTTGATAATAACTGAAACTGGAGGACTAATACAGGAGATCTATTTTATTTTCTGAATTTTTATATAAAATTATTTCCTGAATGACTTTCATCTCTTTTCAACAGTCTTTGTCACATATGGTAGACACCACTATCCAACCCTCAACACTTACTAATTTCAATTATGCAAAATGAGAGTAAATTCTTTTATCACTACTTCCATTACTCAAAGTGGCATACACATCACACTGTCCCCCTTCTCCATTATATTGCAAATTGGCAGACATAAGATATGCACACATTATTAAGAGATGTGACTAAATTCAGGATGAATCAATAGTCATACAGAGATCATAATATTCAGTAACTAGATTTGCCACTGAACAAACTGACAAGCCTTACCTTCATGCTTGAAACACTATAGAAGTTTAATCATAGGGGATTTTATTTTTCAGATGACCATTGACAATCTAATTAGATAATGTGACAGCTTCAAAGTTTACAGGCAGATTCATATTTAATTATCAGAATAGTCTTGAAAATAAGTGGGACAGGTAGAAAAATTAGAGACAAGAGGTAAGAACTGGACGAGGTCACTGAGCCAGCAAGCAGAGATGAGAGACCTGCTAAAGTGAATTCCTGCTATTCCTAACAATGGTTTACTTTGAAGTGACATTTTACCTTTTCCTACCATCATCCTCCCACCAAACCTACTCTTCTTTTCAAATTAATGAATTCTTGTAGATCTACAGGTGTCAGTTAGAATTTTCTGGTCTTCATGGTTTCTTTCTCCTCTATTAGTTTGGAATTGTGAAACTGCCTGTTGGTAACAAATCAGGTTAACATTACATTTTTCATAGATTGTAAATCTTTGAGTAGAGTCATCTAGAGTCTAAGTTTGTATAGACTATTAACAAATATGTCTTTTCATTCATTTTTATTCCAGTTGAATTTGGAAAACTGTTGTCTGTGAGGTTGCAGGGGCACCTGGAGGATCTAGGTAGATCAGTATCAAGGTGAAACAAATTTCAACTCAATTTGTCTCTGGTGTGATTTCCTTTGCTTTTCTTTCTCAGGACTCCATCTCTATTTGTATAGTGTCTCTTTAATTTTGCTTGCTACTGGGTCCTGATTTCTTTTCCTTTTTCCTATCAAAAATTAGTTAATATATTTGCTATTAAGAAAATGCTACACACCTTTAATTAGAAAGTGTTAAATATATCCTTTCATATATTTAATTGGCATTTACATTTTTCTTGTGAGTTTATATTCATACATTTTTATGTTTGAATTTTAAATAATTTTTTTACCACATTGTAAAAATACCTAGTAAAACTTTAAATTTCAACTTCCCCTATTTCCTTCATTCACAAACATACAAATGAAACCACTACTTCTCTAAAGCAGAAATAGACAGTTTCAGGAATCTGAAATTTGCTTCTACACTGTTTTATATATAGCATGTGCCTGAATACATATATATAAATAATATTTATCTTGATTTTCTCATATCTATAGAATTATGCACTTGTTGCCATTATTTTTTTCAAATGTGCTTTGGAGGATGATGCTATTGGTACTTCAAAATATGGTATGTCTCTCAGCTTTTCTAGAGTTTTATACTATGTCCGTTAGTGATGTTGTAAAGAGTTCTACTTCTGCATTTCTTATTCCTAAGTTACTAACCACTATGATTCCCATTACTCTTTAAAGCAGAAGTAACTATTTTCTATATTTTTTATTGACTAGTGTTATTACTTTGACCTCTTATTCTAATTTATTTATAGGTATTCCTCAAACATAAGGTAATAAACTGCCTCAAGAATACTGCAACTGGCTTGCTTAATTAACAAATTTAATTTGGTGAACATTGAACATCATTTTGTTAATGTTCTAATTTTCCCTTTATATTTATTTCATATTTTCATTGTTACAGAAATGTAACATGCAAAAGCAAAGTGAACAAATCGTAAGGCTACAGGTTTGTTAATTTTCACAACGAAACCCATATAATCAGTATCCAGAACAACATATGGAACTTGCTGGAATTGGAGAAGAACCTGTATTTTACCCTCACAGGTATCCATTGCCTCAAAAATAATTGCTATTCAAAATTTTAAATCCATAAATATTTATAACAGTGTTTGACTATTATGTAAGTGGAATTTTGTTGTATATACTCTATTGTGTGTTTTGTTTGTTTGTTTTGATTTTTTCTTAATATTTTATCAATGAGATTGGTCCCTGAATATGTACATTACAAATTTGTTTTCTTTTACTGCTATATAATAATCCATTTTATAACACAAGAAGAGAATATTTTATATTTTCTGTTTATGCATGTTTGAGTAATTTCCTTCCATTTAGTCATCACTAAAATTTTCACTGCTCTTATTGCTTTCTTACCTGCATTTATGTCTATGTATATATGTCTATACATTTCTCTTAGTAAATATCTGGTAGCAAACTACTACACACGCTCATCAATAATTTAATATTTTTCAGCTTAACCTTCCTAACAGATGTGTCAAATTATTTAATATCTAAATTTCCATTTTCTGATGATTACAAAGAGGTTAAGCAACGTTCTTAATTTTAGTAAAACATTATTCATTTTATTTTTTCCTTTATAATTACCATATTTTATAAAAACTAATATGGTAATTAGCATATTTAGAAATTCTTATCAACCCCAAGTTCATACAGATATTTTTTTGAGATATTTGTTGTTGTTGTTATTTTGTTTGCTTTGCTTTTATGACTTATTTAACTATTATTCTGTCTTTCACATGTAGATTTGCAAGTCATGTGGAATTTACTTTGATACATGGCACAAAATAAGGTCAGGATTTTTTTCTATATCAATATTCAACTGACCCAATACATTATCAAATCAACAACCTATCTTCCCTGAAATTCAGTGTTACTTTTACCATAAATTGAGTTCATATATCTGTGTGAGAATCTTCCTGGAGAATTTTAGGCCCTGAACTCTATTTAAATTCATGCCATTCCACCTTGATTCCTCTAGTTTTATATCAGGCATTGGATTCTCATAATGTAAATCATTATTTTGCTGTTCATGAGAATGCATCAGCAATTTTTGGTCCTTTATATTTCCACATAAATTTTAGAAAATCTATTTTATTTTTTAAAAAATCTGTTGGACATTTGATTGAGTTTGTTTTAATTTTGTAGATTAGTTTTAGGAGATGTCACAGGTTTACAAAAGTGAGTCTTCCCCTCCATGAACATATTCTATCTACGCATTTATTTATGTATTCTTTAATTTTCTTGGCAACTTTTAGTAGTTTTCACCACAGATGTCTTGGCAGGTGTTTCGTTACATTAAGTCTTTGATATTTTATTATTTGATGACATCATAAATAGTAGTTTTATTTAAATTTGTCTTCTCTTTACTGATGAGGCAAAAGCACCAATTTATTTTTATTATAGTCATATCTTGTGAAACATTATCAAGTTCATTTATTAATTCCATATTTTACCTATAGAGTCCTTTAGATTTTTTATCTAACCAATTATCATCAGCAAATAATGATGATATCATTTATTTCAATTTTTTATTTCTTATCTCTTTTTATTAACAGGTTTTCTATTTTTGTTGGTTTCGTTAAATATTACAATGGTATTATAATTTAATGTTATTATTTTTTTCATTTCCTTACAAGCACTGACTTTAAAATTCATTAGTTTCATTTACCCCTTCATTGTTACATATATATTAATTCTATATATACTTCAATCTCATTAAATGATTATTATAACTTTAATTATTGTTTCCTACAGTTGATGTACATATTTATCTAATATTTACCATATATTTTGATCTTCAGTTTTTTATTTTGTGTTTCCTTTGGAATTTCTTTTTGCCTGAAAAATCCCATTTAGCATTTTTCTGAGTATAAATATCTTGTTCATAACACATCTTTTTGGATAAGATATTTCCCCACAGGGATTTTTTGTTTGTTTGTTTCAGCATATGAAACATGTTAGCTCCTTCTTGCTTTGTTTCCTATTTTCTATGAAAGCCTAACATCAATATTATTAAATTTTCTATTTCTTTTTAGTTACCATTAGTTTGTATATTATGCACTAAAATGTAATTAATTATTTTCTGTAGTCATTTTGCTTGGCATTCATAGAATTGTTTTAGACATGTGGCTTGTTCTTTTTTAACAATTTTAGAAAGTGTTTGGCTATTAATTCTTAAAATTTATTTTCCCTTTTCAGAAGATACACATATGTATCCCATATAATTTTGCTGCTTTCTAGATTATCTCAACCTCTATATGATTCAGTATAAAAATTGGTATTGATGTCTTCCAGTTTTCTAATGCCCCATGACAGTTAATCTTTTATCTCTTAATTTCTTTATTGTAGCTATTGCATTGTTTTGTATTAGAAGTCTTGTTTTTATATTTTCTATGGATGCCAGTTTTCTATTAACATTTGCATCTTTTTTTCTGTTGACTTATGCTGAGTTTTCTTAAATATATTACAAATATAAATTCCTTATCTGGTAGCTGCAAAATTTTGATCATCTATGATTGTGTCTCTAACATCTGTTTTGATCATGAGGTCTTTGGTAATGTTAGCGTCTTTTCAAACTTAATGTTGAACATTGTGAACTGAAGTAGTGTGCTATAATGTTGTTATGTTCTTGCAGAGACAGGTTATTCTTTCCTTTGATAGGCAAATAAAATAGAGGTTAATCATTTTAATCTAGTCTGAGACTGGGTTTTAGGAAAGCTTGTCTAAACTCAGTTTGTCTGTTGTTTTCTTTACATCGTGGGTCATGAGGTTTTCAGAATGAAAGACAAAGACAATCTCCTGAGTTTTCCTCCTGATCATGAAATTGTGTCTCTCAATCATCATAAGACTCTTGAAACCTTATTTAATGCATAAAGATATGCTATTGAATCATGTGACATATTTTTAAAAATATAGAGTCTAGTTAGGATTCTTGTTATCACACAAAGAGCAATGGCAATAAGATTTTAATGTGTAAAAATGTGCTTCAGCTGATGAACAGTTAAGTGAATTGTGATGCATTCTTTTATTTTTATTCAAAAATAAAAAGGGATGAAATAATGATGTGTGCCACAAGTTGAGCAAATTTTATTGGAATTGTCCTGAAATATAGAAAGCAAAACCCAGAAGACTATTTATTGCACGATGCCACTTACAAAACATTTCGAAATGAAAAACTTTTAGAAATGAAGAAAGAACAGTGGTTGCCATGGGTTGGCCATAAAGTAGGAGGAGGGGGCAGGACAGAGTTGGGTGCAGTGACGGAAGGATGACACCAGAGATCCTTATGGTGATGGAACTACAACAACACCTTGACAATGAAGAATCAAACCTGTACAGGTGATAAAAATTTACAGAACTTTTCATTCACAGACACACACACACATACACAATGAATAAACTAAAACTGGGAATCTGAGTAATACTGGTTTATTATATCAGTTTGTTAGTTTCCTGTTTATGATGGTGCACTATACTTTTGCAAAATGCTACCACTGGAGTAACTGGATAAAGGGTACCCAGAATTTCTGTGTAGTTGCTCTTATAGCTAAATGTGCCTCTACAATTAGCTCAATGCATTTTCAATTTAAAAACTGAAATGATAATTTTTAAAAATTTTACCTCTTGAAAGGGCCAGACAAATCCATTACGTGGGAGAGATTGAAGTAAGTGACTGCGTAGAGATTGGGAGAGAACAGTGGCACAAAGCAAGGTGTAAGATCTTGATCAGACTGCAAAGTATTCCCTTGATGAGCAGTTTGAAATAAAATGGTGTCAGAAAGTGTGCAAAATGTGGAGGGCTTCCACACATGAAATAGCTGGTGGGGTGAGCAAAGCCCAGGGGCATAGAGCATGGTTGGGTTCACATGCAGGGCTGGCCTGGTGTGTGGTGTCAGAGATCAAGAAGGTTGAGGTGGTCATCCACATTGAAGCATGCCTAGCTCGGTGAATCAGAGGTCACAGAGGTATAAGAAAATTGTTACATATTAGGAATGTAACAAATAAGCATAAGGATAATAGAAGTTCTATGTTCATCTGTTATAAAAGTAGCTACAAATATGAAAAAAGAAATGTAGAAATGGGGGGAAAAACTAAATTATGCCCCAAGGAATGGGATTGGAACTGAAGTTATCACTGGAAATGCATGACTTCCCATGTGCATATAGATAGAGAAAATGACTGTATCAGGACCTGGAAGCAGTGGTACTTGATTAGCAGTGACCCCATACAGTATCCAGATATTGGCTTCTAAGCATCATTCATCATTAAAAGGAACCAGGGCTCTGGAGAAATGTCTAATGCCACAAAGGGAAACTATAAGATGTTCTTGGAATACTTTTAATGTCAGAAAATAAGAATGTGCTCAATGAACAATTGAAACACTTCAAAAGGACAGAGGAGCCACTTTAAATAACCTCCACTTGGACAAATCATAATCAATATGTCTATCAAAATCAAGATAGTAATGAATTATAGTTTACTGACTAAAATAGTAATCCATGAGGACACATGCATATATAAAAATGTTGACATTTGTGAGAAATAGAATACTATCATAGCTTAAAGTTTCTCCCCCATAATATCCTATTAATCACAAAGTGCAAAAGCTTAAGTTTTTTAGTGAAGAATTCTGACAAATATCACTTTATCCAAGTGGAAATAATCAGTAATGGGACAAATTTAACTTTTTTTTTTTTTTTTTTTTTTTTACTAGACAGGCATTGATGAGAAGAACATCACATCACACGTGTGGAAGGAATCCTTGCCAAAATATAGAACTCCACTTTCATCAGAAGACTACCAATAAATAGAATGAAAACTGAGGACCATTCTAAAAACACCTGACCTATAATCTGTCAGGTGTTAAGGTATGGAAACTGAAGACTGAGGGATTGTTCCAGATGGAAGAGAATAAAAGAGACATATCAAGTAGATAATACCAATAATTATTAATTATAAAAAATCATTCACATAAGTAAATTATTGGGCAAGTCATAAAACTTGGTTGGGGCATGAAGTTTGGATAGCACAAAGGTTAATTTCCTAATATCATTTGTTTATTTTGGTTATGTAAGAGGACATTCTTGTGAAAAGTATGCAAAAAAACCTGGGGGATGATTAGGTATCAGATTATTAACACATACCCAAATGGTTCAGAAGAAAGAGTTCTTTATACTGAAATTATAGTTTTTGAAGCAATCAAAACCTTGTAAAGTAAAAATAAAAAAAAATCCAAATTAACAAAAATTACAAGTGGAATTACCGAAGGATGGTCTCAAGTTTACAGACAATTCATATTCACAAAACTCAAATCAGGATGGCCTCTTCTCACCATAACATGGCTAATTAATGTAAATCAGTCAAGATGTTTGCCTTACTTGCTGGGCCTGAGACTCTGATGCTTGGAAGAAAATCCCAGGTCTGGAAGAAGACAAAGCTCCTCATGAGTGGTTGCTTTTGTAAGCTGACTTGAGTCTCATAGGGTGCAATCATGCTAATATGCAGCCTTGGTTGATCTCTACTGCTCCTGCTGACACCACCATGGGGAACAGACAATCAAAATATTTACTCAAAACCAGGAAATCAACAGAGGTTATTGATACAAATGTCCATACTAGAAATAGGTGAGATTAGTTTTTTGACATTATCACATCTTGTCTTTGCTAGACTGATCATTTTTTTCTTTGTAAAATTTTATATATATATATATATATATATAGTACAAATATAAACATTTTATATATATAAAATTTTATATATCTATATAAAATTATATTATTATATATATTATATATATTATACTATTTATATATATAAAAATTTTATATATATAGTACAAATATAAACATTTTATATATATATAGTAGGAATATAAGCATTTGCCATAATATATCAAAATATATCAAAAACACTGCTATTATTCTGGTAACTTATACTTTAAACACACATTAGTTTGTGTTTATATTTTCTCATTATGTAGACACAGACAGGATATGTCAACTACCCAAATGGAAAACAAAAAAACTTTACCACGTTTTAATTTTCCTTTTCCTGAACATTTCTCAACAGAAAATTAATATCTTTTCTTATTCTCATGAGGATATTAATCATTACTTTTATAAATCTCCTGTATGTTCCACTAAATCTGCTTCTTTAGATGTTATTATGATTAATGATGTATTTCAACTTATTTCGAACACTGCAATTTTTGCTTTGTGTTTACCCACTCCTTCATGATGAAATAATCACTCTCCCTTTCTAACTTCTTTGTCAAAATTATCGAGCCAACTAAAATCAATGCTGATGTTTTTTCTCATTACTGATTTTGTGTCTCATATACAGTATTTGTATTTCTGAACACTTTATTTTGCAAGCAGGGTTTTTTGTTGTTGTTGTTTTTGCTTTCTTTTTTTCTATTTTTTTTTTTTTATTCACCATGGTAGAGAGAGATTCTCACTGCACAAATAGTTTTTAAATGTTCTAAAAGTATGTTTACTTTGACCCCTAATTTCAAAGCTCTTACTTGTATAAAATGCCAGATTCAAAATGTTTCTTTTAGTGTCTTTCATACTTTTTGCTGATTTTCAAAATATTGCTGCTAACAGTTCTAGTGCCAAGGTGATTTTGTTTTCTTTCTAAATTCTAATTTTTTTTCCTTTGGGGTATTTAAGAATTTCCTCTTTACTTTTGTAATTCTAAAATATCACCTGGCTTTTCTCAATGTTAAGCCACTTTACTCATCTACATCAGTTATCAGTGGGACTCTGCAGTCCAAAACAAGCATTTTCAATTGATGAAGAATGTTTCTTCAAATCTTGATTGTTTCATTCCCTCTCTGTTCTACATACATATTTTCCTTATTTCACACTCTCATTTGACTATGTTCTCTTTGGCCTCCAAGTCTCTTCATTTTATCATTTTCCATTTTTGACATCTTAGTTCAGACTTCTGGCTCCATAATTACCTCCTCAGCCAAAGCCATTCTAATATTTATCTACTATGATGATTTTAAAATGTGTTACAACCATATTTTAATTTACAGGGTTATGAATATTTTTATTTCTTCATATCAACATGTTCTGCTTTTGTGATTGTGATTTCCTGTTTTTCCCAAGAGTATATTCATCATGCCTAATTTTAATCTTCCTATTGTGCATCTACTAATGTTAACTGTTTGATGTTGTAATGATTATGATACACATTGTCTTATTTTTCTTTAACTTTTTATTTTCAAATAATTTTACATTTACAGAAAACATAGAAACTGCTCAAAAAATTCCCATTTTCCTTCAAACACTGTTAATGTCTGACAATAGCAATAGCAAAATGAACACCAGGAAATTGTCACAATATTGATCCAATGCTATTAATTATAAAAAACTTCATCAAACTCTACTAACTTCCACAGTAATTATTTTGTCTTGATTTAGCCGAGTGCCGTGTTGCATTGACTGTACTCTCAATGGCTCTTGAGGATGAGGCAGGAGTACTGTGAGTTAGTTCAAAGTCAGTCTTAGTAAAAGAGGTCCTAAGCAATTTAGTGAGGCCCTGTATCAAAAAAATAAAAATAAAAAAGGCTGGATGTGGCTCAGTGGTTAAACACCACTGGCTTCAATCCCTGGTACCAAAAATAAATAAAAAATAAACAAATCGATTTGATAACAACTGCATTTGTTATAACTCCCAATCTGTGGTGATTTCTCAATCTTTGGCTTTTGGGACTTAATAATTGCAGTTTATTTTGTATGCTCTCTCCCTCCATTTCTTCTTGTCTAATATTTTTACAATTACATCAAAGTTATCTATTTTGGTAATATTACAACAAAAGTGATGATTTTCCCTTCTTAGTGTAACCTCTGAAGGTGAACATGACAGCTCTCTGGCTCATTACTGCTCGTATAAACTTTGAGCATTTAATTTAGTTGCATCCTCTGTGCAGTTGTGACCTTTTCCTTTATGGCTAATAAGCATCTAATGGAGAATTTGTTTGAAACTATGTAAATATTCTGTGCCATATTTTTGCTCACTAGTTTTAGCATCCATTTATGAATTTTACTGGAAATAATTATAAATGCAGCATTTGCCTAATGGTTATTTTCTATTTTCACCATTCTTACACCTATAGTTTGGAATTCTATCAGGAAGAGTTATCTCTTCCCTTCCTTTTATTTTTTTTATTTATTGATTTTCTGCACCATTAAATTAGTTTTATATTGCTGTGCAACAAGTCATCACAAATTAGTGGCTTCAGATAACACTTGTAATCCAGGACTCAAAAGGCTGAGGCAGTTTTGAGGCCAGCCTCAGGAATTTAGTGAGGTCCTACGCAGTTTAGTGAGACCCTACTTCAAAATAAAAAATAAACAGGACTGGGAATGTGACTCAGTGGTAAAGCATCTCTGGTTTCAATCCCCAGTATCAGAAAACAACAACAAAACAAGCAATAACCACAGGTTATATCTTACAGTTGCCAGAGATCAGAGTATATTTACTTAGCAGGATCCTCTGCTCAAGTTTCACAAGGCTGTAGGCAAGGTTCAGGTTACATTCTAATTCTCATCTGGAGATTTTATACCAGAATAATTCATTTCTTAACTCGTTCCATTTGTCAGAAAAATCCATTTATTTGCACATGTGACTTCTACTCTCAGTCTGTGGTCAGTCCTTTTTTGCTGTTGTCTCTTCAAAACATCTGTAGCTCCTAAAGACTGTTGAATATCACTGTATATTGGTATAAAGATATCCTCTTCATTTTTTACAGCTGCATTCTATTTCAATGTATGGGCTAACTATATTTTATTAAATAGTTATCCTTCCATGGACATTTAGGTAACTTCCATTATTTTATAATTATGAACAGTGCTGCAATCATTAAATGTGCATATATATATATATATATATATATATATATATATATATATTTATTATTGGAGGTCCAACTCCAGAAAGGATGCTTGGAAATGGAATTAGAAAGTCAAAAGAAAGCAGAATACACAGTTTTGTTGGGTATGTTCAAATTCCCCCAATGCAGAGTTGTTATATTCCTATCAGGATTCCATGAAAAGCTTTTATTCCTCACAGCTTTGACAGCAAAATATGTTACATGCATTTTCTTTTTTAATTACCAAGCTGGTATATGAGATACAGTATCAGTATTTTAATTTGTATTTCTCTAACTGAAAAGTGTGTGGATATTTTCTATATGTTTAAGAGATAATTTTATACTTTTCCAAGAAATTTTTCTATCATATTTTTCTCTCTTTATTGAGTGAATCTCAATTTTTTTTTTGTTTTTTTTTTCACATAGGAATTTTTTTTTTATTTATTTTTTTACGTTTACATAGGGTAATGATGTTTATTTTTTCCCTTCCCCCCCACCCCTCCCACCCTTTTCTCTTTATACAGTCCTTCTTTCCTTCATTCTTACCGCTCTCCTTAGCCTAACTCTAAACCTAACCCAAAACCTAATGCTAACCCCTCCCACCCCCATTATATGTCCTCATCCGCTTATCAGCGAGATCATTCGTCCTTTAGTTTTTTGAGATTGGCTTATCTCACTTAGCATGATATTCTCCAATTTCGACCATTTGCCTACAAATGCCATAATTTTATCATTCTTCATTGCGGAGTAATATTCCATTGTATAAATATGCCACAGTTTCTTTATCCATTCATCAACTGAAGGGCATCTAGGTCGGTTCCACAATCTGGCTATGGTGAATTGAGCAGCAATGAACATTGATGTGGCTGTATCTCTGTAGTATGCTGATTTTAAGTCCTTTGGGTATAGACCAAGGAGTGGGATAGCTGGGTCAAATGGTGTTTCCATTCCAAGCTTTCTGAGGAATCTCCACACTGCTTTCCAGAGTGGCTGCACTAATTTGCAACCCCACCAGCAATGTATGAGTGTTCCTTTTTCACCACATCCTCGCCAACACCTATTGTTGCTTGTATTCTTGATAATCGCCATTCTAATTGGGGTGAGATGAAATCTTAGGGTAGTTTTGATTTGCATTTCTCTTATTACTAGGGATGTTGAACATTTTTTCATATATCTGTTGATTACTTGTACATCTTGTTCTGTGAAGTGTCTGTTCATTTCCTTAGCCCATTTGTTGATTGGATTATTTGTATTCTTCGTGTAGAGTTTTTTGAGTTCTTTATAGATTCTGGAAATTAGCGCTCTATCTGAGGTATGGTTGGCAAAAATATTCTCCCACTCTGTAGGCTCTCTCTTCACATTTCTGATAGTTTCCTTTGCTGAGAGAAAGCTTTTTAGTTTGAATCTATCCCAGTTGTTGATTCTTGCTTTTATTTCTTGTGCTATGGGAGTCCTGTTAAGGAAGTCTGATCCTAAGCCAACAAGTTGAAGATTTGGACCTACTTTTTCTTCTATAAGATGCAGGGTCTCTGGTCTGATTCCAAGGTCCTTGATCCATTTTGAGTTGAGTTTTGTGTAGGGTGAGAGATAGGGGTTTAATTTCATTCTATTGCATATGGTTTTCCAGTTTTCCCAGCACCATTTGTTGAAGAGGCTATCTTTTCTCCATTGCATATTGTTGGAACCTTTGTCTAGTATGAGAAAATTGTATTTATTTGGGTTTGTGTCCATGTCCTCTATTCTGTACCATTGATCTACCTGTCTATTTTGGAACCAATACCATGCCGTTTTTGTTACTATTGCTTTGTAGTAGAGTTGAAGATCTGGTATTGCAATACCCCCTGCTTCGCTCTTGCTACTGAGGATTGCTTTAGCTATTCTAGGTTTTTTATTCTTCCAGATGAATTTCATAATTGCTTTCTCTATTTCTGCAAGGTACATCATTGGGATTTTAATTGGAATTGCATTGAATCTGTATAGCACTTTAGGTAGTATAGCCATTTTGACGATATTAATTCTGCCTATCCAGGAACATGGGAGATCTTTCCATCTTCTAAGGTTTTCTTGAATTTCTTTCTTTAGTGTTCTGTAGTTCTCATTGTAGAGGTCTTTCACCTCTTTTGTGAGATTGATTCCCAAGTATTTTATTTTTTTCGATGCTATTGTGAATGGGGTAGTTTTCCTAATTTCTCTTTCTGAAGATTCATCACTTATGTATAAAAATGCATTGGATTTATGAGCATTGATCTTGTAACCTGCTACTTTACTGAATTCACTTATGAGTTCTAAAAGTTTTCTGGTGGAATTTCCAGGTTCCTCTAAATATATAATCATGTCATCAGCGAACAGGGATAGTTTGAGTTCTTCTTTTCCTATTCGTAACCCTTTAATTTCTTTGGTTTGTCTGATTGCTCTGGCTAGAGTCTCAAGGACGATGTTGAATAGAAGTGGTGAAAGAGGGCATCCCTGCCTTGTTCCAGTTTTTAGGGGAAACGCTTTCAGTTTTTCACCATTTAAAATGATATTAGCCATGGGCTTAGCGTAGATTGCCTTTATAATGTTTAGGAATGTTCCCACTACCCCAATTTTTTCTAGTGTTTTGAGCATGAAGCGATGCTGTATTTTATCGAATGCTTTTTCTGCATCTATTGAAATAATCATGTGATTCTTAACTTTAAGTCTGTTGATATGGTGAATGACATTTATTGATTTCCAAATGTTGAACCAACCTTGCATCCCTGGGATAAAACCCACTTGATCGTGGTGCACTATCTTTTTAATATATATTTGTATGCGATTTGCTAAAATTTTGTTTAGAATTTTTGCGTCGATGTTCATTAAGGATATTGGTCTGAAATTTTCCTTCCTCGATGTGTCTCTGTCTGGTTTAGGTATCAGGGTGATATTGGCTTCACAGAACGAGTTTGGGAGGGTTCCCTCCTCTTCTATTTCATGGAATAGTTTGAGGAATATTGGAATGAGCTCTTCTTTAAAGGTTTTGTAGAACTCGGCTGAGAACCCATCTGGTCCTGGACTTTTCTTTGTTGGTAGGCTTTTGATGACCTCTTCTATTTCATTGCTTGAAATTGGTTTATTTAGGTTGTGTATGTCCTCCTCGTTCAGTTTAGGTAATTCATATGTCTCTAGAAATTTGTTGATGTCTTCGAGGTTTTCTGTTTTGTTGGAGTATAGATTTTCGAAATAGCTTCTAATTATGTTTTGTATTTCACTCGTGTCTGTTGTGATGCTTCCTTGTTCATTCCGAATTTTAGTAATTTGAGTTTTCTCCCTCTTTCTCTTTGTTAGTGTGGCTAAGGGTTTATCAATTTTATTTATTTTTTCAAAGAACCAGCTATTTATTTTGTTAATTTTTCCAATTGTTTCTTTTGTTTCAATTTCGTTGATTTCGGCTCTGATTTTAACTATTTCCTGTCTTCTACTACTTTTGGTATTGGTCTGCTCTTCTTTTTCTAGTGCTTTGAGCTGTAGTGTTAAGTCGTTTATTTGTTGATTTCTACTTCTTTTTTTGAATGCACCCCATGAAATAAATCTTCCTCTAAGTACTGCTTTCATAGTGTCCCAGAGATTTTGATATGATGTGTCTTTGTTCTCGTTTACTTCTAAGAATTTTTTTATTTCCCTCCTGATGTCTTCTGTTATCCATTCATCATATAATAGTGTATTATTTAGTCTCCAAGTGTTGGAGAAGTTTCTGTTTTTTATTCTGTCATTTATTTCTAATTTCAATCCATTATGATCTGATAGAGTACAAGGTAGTATCTCTATCTTCTTGTATTTGCTAACAGTAGCTTTGTGGCATAAAATATGGTCTATTTTAGAGAAGGATCCATGTGCTGCTGAGAAGAAAGTGTACTCGTTCTTTGTTGGATGGTATATTCTATATATGTCTGTTAAGTCTAAATTGCTGATTGTGTTGTTGAGATCTATAGTTTCTGTGTTCAATTTTTGTTTGGACGATCTATCCAGTGGTGAGAGAGGTGTGTTAAAATCGCCTAGTATGATTGTGTTGTGGTCTATTTGATTTCTGGAATTGAGAAGGATTTGTTTGACGTACGTGGATGAGCCAATGTTTGGGGCATAGATATTTATGATTGTTAAGTCTTGCTGATTTATGCTTCCCTTAAGCAGCATGTAATGTCCTTCTTTATCCCTTCTGACTAGTTTTGGTTTGAAGTCCACATTATCTGAGATGAGTTTGGATACTCCAGCTTTTTTGCTGTGTCCGTGTGCATGGTATGTTTTTCCCCATCCTTTCACCTTTAGTCTATGGGTGTCTCTTTCTATGAGATGAGTCTCTTGCAGTCAGCATATTGTTGGATTTTTCTTTTTAATCCAATCTGCCAGTCTGTGTCTTTTGATTGATGAATTCAGGCCATTAACATTCAGGGTTATTATTGTGATATGATTTGTATTCCCAGTCAATTGACTCATATTTGTTTTTGACATGATTTGGTTTCTCCTTTATTTGGCTATTCCTTTAGGCTAGCGCCTCCTGTTGCTGATTTGCATCATTGTTTTTCATCTCTTCCTCATGGAATATTTTGCTGAGAATGTTCTGTAATGCTGGCTTTCTTTTTGTAAATTCCTTTAGCTTTTGTTTATCATGGAAGGATCTTATTTCATCGTCAAATTTGAAGGTAAGTTTTGCTGGGTATAAGATTCTTGGTTGGCATCCGTTTTCTTTCAGGGCTTGGTAAATGTTGTTCCAGGTCCTTCTGGCTTTTAGGGTCTGGATTGAAAAATCTGCTGATATTCTTATTGGTTTCCCTCTGAATGTAATTTGATTCTTTTCTCTCGCAGCCTTTAAAATTCTGTCTTTATTTTGTATGTTAGGTATTTTCATAATAATGTGCCTTGGTGTGGGTCTGTTGTAATTTTGTATGTTTGGAGTTCTATAAGCCTCTTGTATTTGGTTTTCCATTTCATTCTTCAGATTTGGGAAATTTTCTGATATTATTTCATTGAATAGATTGTTCATTCCTTTGGTTTGTTTCTCTAAGCCTTCCTCAATCCCAATAATTCTTAAATTTGGCCTTTTCATGATATCCCATAATTCTTGTAGATTCTGTTCATGATTTCTTACCATCTTTTCTGTTTGACCAACTTTGCTTTCAAGATTAAATAATTTGTCTTCAATGTCTGAGGTTCTGTCTTCCAGGTGCTCCATTCTATTGGTTATGCTTTCTATGGAGTTTTTAACTTGGTTTATTGTTTCCTTCATTTCAAGTATTTCAGTTTGTTTTTTTTTTAGTATCTCTAACTCTTTATTGAAATGATCTCTTGCTTCCCGTATTTGCTCTTTTAACTGTTGATTGGTGCGATCATTTAATGCCTGCATTTGCTCTTTCATCTCCTCCTTCAATGCCTGCATTTGCTCTTTCATCTCCTCATTAGCTTCCCTAATCGTTTTAATTACGTACATTCTGAACTCCCTTTCTGACATTTCTTCTGCTGTGCTATCATTGGGTTTTATTGATGTAGTATCTAGGTTTGTTTGGGACATTTTCTTCCCTTGTTTTCTCATATTGGTCATTTGTCAGTGGGACCCTGAGATATTGCAGTTTTCCGCTATTGGCTTATAGTGTCCCGGTAGATTTCCAGTGTATCACCTCCCAGCTTTCAGTAGCCTGATGTCTTGGAGGAATCTGATAAAGCAGCGTATCCGAAGAAAACTGCCCCTAGCCCCCTACTGGTTCCACGATTTGGAACTGGCTCTGTGCTGAAATGCTCTCACTGTGGGCCTGTACCTTGCAGTTGGCCGTGTGGGAGGAGCTTACTGCCGGAGTGTGGAAGGCTACCTTGGGAAGACTCTAGCTGCCCTGCCCGGCTCCGATAAGCCACCTCTATCTGGGCCTGCCCCCCGGGCCAAGCTTTACCCAGTGGGCAGACCCACCCGTGGCTCTATTTCAGTCCGAGTCTCTCAATGCCTCCCCTTCTTAACTCCTGCGTTCTGGAGCAACAGGGGGTGCAGTCTCCCTCTAGGCCGCCATCTTGGATCGCCCCGAGAAAAGAGCCTGCAGCCGGAGTGGGCAGAGCCACCTGAAGAGGTCTCTGGCTGCCCTGCCCTGATCCTAGAGGCTGTTTGCGGATCGAGGCTCTCCGTTGGTTCGGGGGCTTGTGGCTGGTTCTATGTAGAAAGTCTCTCACTGGGCGATCAGCTCCGAGAAGCTAGCCTTGAACGGCACCTCCCACCGCAGGGGTCCAGACTACTTGGGGAAGTCTCTGGCTGCCCTGTCTGGACCCTGAATCTGCTTGCGTGCCAGAGTACCCTGAGCTGCACTGACTCCGGGACTCGGAGCTTGTTCTGGTCAGAAAGACTCTCACTAGCGGGCCAGTTCCGTTCCGAGAACCTGGAGAAGCTGGCTGTGTGTGAATCTCAGTTTTTAAGATTTTTTTTTAATATTAGGAATATTAGCACTTTGAGAATATTTTATCTAAGTTTGTCAGTTCTCTAACTTTGTTCATGGAGATTTTTGTCATGAAATTTTAAAATTTTTATTCATTTCAAATATTTTTTTTTTAAAAAAACTGTCTTTGAACTTTGAATCACACTTAGAAAGTTATTCCTCTCACCAAATTTAAGGAGTAAGTAACTCATGTTTACTTTTAACATACTAGAACTGGGTATGTTACATTTGGATCCTTGCCTTAAAATTTACTCTTGGCAACAGCACAGGAACTGGATCTATTTTATTCTTTTCATTCCCCACCAAATAGATATACCCTTGTTCCAATAAATTTTTAAAACTAAAAATGTGAATTTTGCTGCTGTAAACATGGGTATGCATGAATCACTATAGTGTGTTGACCTAAACTCCTAAGGACAGATACCTAGGAGTAGGATAGCAGAGTCATATGGCAGTTGCATTCACAGTCTTTTGAAGAAATTCCATGCTGATTTCCATAATGGTTGTACTAATTTACAATCCCACCAACAAAGACATCATATATAATTTGTGATTTTTTGTGACTATATAGAATTTTTAGCATGTTTTTAAGGTTCATCAGTGTTGTAAAATGCACAGTATTTCTTCCTGGTATGGCCACATATTTCGTTGTATGAATGCACCATATTTTGTTTATGCATATTTCCAGTGATGGACATTTGGTTGGTTTCCACATTTTGGCACTTGTGAATTATGCTGCTATAATATTTATGTATAAAATTTTTGTGTGCACATATATTTTCAATTCTCTTGACCATATGTATAGTCTTTGGAAAACGTTCATTAGGATATTTTGACCATTTTAAAACTAGGTATTTCATGTTTTTATTATTGAGCCTTAAATGTTTCTATATATTCTAGAAGCAAATCTTTTATTAGGTACATGATTCACAAATATCTTATTCCATTCTGTGAGTTGCCTTTTCACTTTCTTAATGGTGTCCTTTGAAGTACATTTTTAACTTTGCTGAAGTAGAGTTTATCAGTTGTTTTTGTTTTCTGAGCATAGTGCATTACACCTGAGAATCCTTTGCCAAATCCAAGGATATGAAGATTTACCCCATGCTTAAGACTTTATAGTTTTACATTTTATATTTAGGCATTTAATCCATTACAATTAATTTGTGCTTATTGTATAAGGTGGGGACTTAACTTCCTTCTTTTGCATGTGAGCATCTAATTGTCACAATTTTTTGAAAAGATGATTCTTTGTAGTCTTCACATATTTACATATATGTTATATTTTTATATGTAATATAAAATATGTATTATATGTTTATGTGAATATATAAAGAGATTTTATACATGTGTGTGTATATATATATATATATATATATATATATATATATATATATAAAAACACAGCAAGAGCGAAGCAGGGGGTATTGCAATACCAGATCTTCAACTCTACTACAAAGCAATAGTAACAAAAACGGCATGGTATTGGTACCAAAATAGACAGGTAGATCAATGGTACAGAATAGAGGACATGGACACAAACCCAAATAAATACAATTTTCTCATACTAGACAAAGGTTCCAAAAATATGCAATGGAGAAAAGATAGCCTCTTCAACAAATGGTGCTGGGAAAACTGGAAAACCATATGCAATAGAATGAAATTAAACCCCTATCTCTCACCCTACACAAAACTCAACTCAAAATGGATCAAGGACCTCAGAATCAGACCAGAGACCCTGCATCTTATAGAAGAAAAAGTAGGTCCAAATCTTCAACTTGTTGGCTCAGGATCAGATTTCCTTAACAGGACTCCCATAGCACAAGAAATAAAAGCAAGAATCAACAACTGGGATAGATTCAAACTTAAAAGCTTTCTCTCAGCAAAGGAAACTATCAGAAATGTGAAGAGAGAGCCTACAGAGTGGGAGAATATTTTTGCCAACCATACCTCAGATAGAGCGCTAATTTCCAGAATCTATAAAGAACTCAAAAAACTCTACACGAAGAATACAAATAATCCAATCAACAAATGGGCTAAGGAAATGAACAGACACTTCACAGAAGAAGATGTACAAGTAATCAACAGATATATGAAAAAATGTTCAACATCCCTAGTAATAAGGGAAATGCAAATCAAAACTACCCTAAGATTTCATCTCACCCCAATTAGAATGGCGATTATCAAGAATACAAGCAACAATAGGTGTTGGCGAGGATGTGGTGAAAAAGGAACACTCATACATTGCTGGTGGGGTTGCAAATTAGTGCAGCCACTCTGGAAAGCAGTATGGAGTTTCCTCAGAAAGCTTGGAATGGAACCACCATTTGACCCAGCTATCCCACTCCTTGTCCTATACCCAAAGGACTTAAAATCAGCATACTACAGAGATACAGCCATGTCAATATTCATTGCTGCTCAATTCACCATAGCCAGAGTGTGGAACCAACCTAGATGCCCTTCAGTTGATGAATGGATAAAGAAACTGTGGCATATATATACAATGGAATATTACTCTGCAATGAAGAATGATAAAATTATGGCATTTGCAGGCAAGTGGATGAAATTGGAGAATATCATGCTAAGTGAGATAAGCCAATCTCAAAAAACTAAAGGATGAATGATCTCGCTGATAAGCGGATCAGGACATATAATGGGGGGTGGGAGGGGCTAGCATTAGGTTTAGGGTTAGGTTTAGAGTTAGGCTAAGGAGAGCGGCAAGAATGAAGGAAAGAAGGGCTGTGTAGAGGGAAAAGAGGGGTGGGAGGGGTGGGGGGAGGGGAAAAATAAAATAAACATCATTACCCTATGTAAATGTAAAAAAATAAAAAAATAAAAATAAATAAAATAAAATTAAAAAAAAAAAAAAAAAGAATAACAGCTGAATTTGAGCCCAAGTCCACCTTGATGCAAAGTTCATTGTACTGCACCAAGAACCCCAGGCAGTGGGTCCTGAAGGAACGCCCAATGAGAATACTGCTGGCGAAATCCAGGCAAGCCACTGAGCCAGAATTTACAAGGACACTGAGAGGTGGGGGTTGGGAGAATCTGCCGTAAAAGCTGTTACTCTTTATCTAGGCCTTATTAGGCATTCAGAATAAAAGCTGATTGTTAACCAAAAAAAAAATAAAATAAAATAAAATAAAAAAAAATAAAAAATAAAATAAAAACACTGTATGTTTGTGTATGAACATTCTACTTTTTTATTTCTCTTGGAAATCATGACTAAATCAATTTCTGTTCCTAGTTTTTCTGTGTGTCTGTTTTCACTGTAAAAGGAAAACTACTAATTTGAGTCTTCAACTTTGTTTTCTTGTGAAAAAAGTAAAGTCTTATAAATGTGGTCGATTTTTTAAATTAACTTTTTTATTTTCTTGTGCCTATTTTATTAATAACCATTCTAATCTTTATTGATTTCCTTCATTTTTATTCCTTTAGGTTTAGTTATTCCTTCTTTATCCACTACCTAATGTATTGATCCCTTTGTTAACTAAGCATTTATAGCTATGAATTTCCCCCTAAATTCTGAAGAATTTAATACATTTTGATATCATGTCTCAATTTTTATTAATTTCAAAAATAATTCAAAATTCCTAATTTCTTCTGTGACTCATTGATTATTCAGGAGTGTTTTGTTTAATTTTCACATATTTATGAACTTCCCAATTCATCTTCTGTTAGGTCTTAATTTTATGCCATTGTAGCTACAGAATATATGTAGCATTATTTTTGTATCTTCAAATATTTTTTGCTGTTTTCTAAAATCTTATTGCATTTTTAATGGAGAAGTACATTATCTGTTTACAAAATAGCTCTTAAAAAACATGAGTACAGATACTAAAAGACAGCAACCTCCAGTCATGAGACACTACATGTATCACGTGAAGACAATAGTCTGATTTCCAGGTTATAAAAAGCAGAATTAAAGAGTCACTACCCAGAAAAGGTCCAGGTTTCCAGCCTGGCAAAACTTGGATGCTTACATGAAATGTTTAATATACTAATATTTCCCCCAATGTGTAAACAAAATGACAAGATGAAGTCTGTGTCTGAAAATTTCAGCTTACCACTGAAGGTATGCAAAACACATGGACACCTTATACACTTCACTGGTTCATTAACCATCTCTTTTCTTAGGTGGTAGAAGGAAGAGCAAGGTGATTGTGCAGAGAAAGAATGTGGGAAGTAGAAATACTGTACACTGGACTTTATAAATTCTTGGTAGAAAGAAAACCTCAATTAATGCATAGCCTAAAGGAGAAAGACTACAGTCCAACTTCTTCAGAAAATTAATTCAGATGGATAGGAGAAGAATTTAAGTAATTGCAGTTCAACATGAATAATGCACATGTGGTAGAATGGAGTACAGTGGAGGATTCATGACACATGCTCACAAGAAAAAATTTGGGGATTTGCTTTGTCCAGATTAAGAAACAGTAAGTTTATGATCATTTGGCATCCCTCATACTTCATAAAGATGGATGTTTGTTGCTCAGTTATGAGAAAATGTTTTCTTTAAAGGAAGGAAATTTCTGATCTTTTGATAGAATAAAAAAAAATTAATAAATGAGTAGAAAGCTGATTGATTAGAGGTCAAGTGCTTGCTAGACATGTTCATCAAAATGTTTCTGTATGTGGAATTTACTGACAAACTTTGATAAAACAGTTAAAAATCAAAATATGGAAAACAATGCCTTTTTTCCCCACATGTTGAAAACTGAAAATCAATTTACTATAGACAGAGAAGATCTGTGGAATGTATGAAATTCCTCTTATTTAGAGATCAAATGGCCATCTAAAATGGATATCATGTTTCATAGACGTTATGTTTAGTCACCCTAAAGTTTTAGCAATAGGACCAAATGTTAGTGCTCTGTGCCATGTAGTAACAGGGTCATTTGTTTCACACCATAACTTAGGAAAATACTGGCTTTTTAGTTTTTTGTGAAATAAGCTCCACTTTGTTCACACAAGCAACAGGACAGTAGAGGAACCTTTAATAGCTTTTGAAATTTGTTTTGAAGACAATATATTGAAGGCAAAAATATAGAGCTTCAGTAAGCTCAAAGAAATGTATTTGTTGGCTGATCACTGATTTATACACACTATAAAATGATTCTATAAGTAAAATCAACATGCCACTTCTTAATCATAACCCCACTAAAAACAAGTATTTTATAATTATTCCTTCAATATCAAATGTATACCCTAGAGTTGACATTTCATTTTCAGGGTTGCTGCTATCTCATAGGAACCAAACTAGATGTACTTTTGTCATTTCTCTGAAGTGTAACAATATACCACTGTACAGTTTGATTATTAATGGTAAAGGAAATTCTTTAGGAAAAAACAGAAATCCATCAGGCTCAAAATCCAAAATTAGTTCTAATTTCTAATAAAAAATACATAAAAGTACAGTTTATTACATGTACTGAAGCGATTTTCATATCCACTTCAAACATCATGCTGTTTAGTGTTTATCTATAATCTGTATCTGTGAAAGACTGAATATCATAGGGGAGAACAACACTGAGATTTTCAGACTTTTCTTTTTTTTTTAAACTCTAACACAATCACTCACATAATGGAAAAATTTTTTTCTTATCATGATTTTTATGGGGGTGCCAAAGATTATTGGGGATTCACATGAGCCAAGTGTAACAAATTCATTCTTCTCCAAACTTCAAACCAGGATTCAGATTTTTATTCCACCAAGCCCAACCATTCTAGGCGTTGTTTTTCCACTGGTGCATTTGCTAGAATTAAAGAATAATTCGTGTAATTTTGAAAGATATTTGGAGTTTCAAATAATTTGGACTACTCTGTAATGTTACTTAGGACAATTTCATCTGTGATAGAAAGACATTTTAAAAAATTCTCAACTGTGATCCACCATGTGAAATGGACACATTGTGTGTAGAGTTTTGTTGTGAGTATGCTGGTGTAATTATAGACATAAGATGGTACCTATTACTGGGGTTTACCCTTGTGTCCCATACATGCAAAATAAGATTGCATTCTTCAGGCTGTTTCAACAGCACTAGACTTGACCATTCCCATTTAGAAAATACTAAGAAAAAAAGGTTTTTTTATACAACAGTGGATGCTATTACATTTGGATAAAGCTGGAAAGTTCTTGCTACTAGTATAGCTCAGGAACTACCATCAAGGAAACCTAATATCTTGGAATGGATGTTGTAACATTTGGTCCATAGTTTGATAGCTCTCCGACCTAACATGAAACTGTCAATATCTGGTACTAGAGTAAAATTTTTTGAGTTAACCTTGCAACCATTAAGACTTCTTATGCATTGTATGCTTATAATTTTTAAGTAGACTGTCATCTCATAGGTACATGTCTTTCCATGTCTCCTGGAGTAGTCTACAGGGATAATGTTTCAAATAAAATGTTAATCCCAATCCATTGAAACAAGTTTAATAACTGATAGAAATGTTTCTTCAACAACTCTTAAATCTTTTGCTTCTTCATGTAATCTCAATTTATCATAGAACGAAGTGAGAAACACACACCAATTAAGATGTTTTGGTGCAACACACAATGCATCCATATCAGCATCTTTTGTATGTACTTCTAATCTGTAAATGTTGTGCCCAAAGGCTTGAGACCCCACAAGGACCACCAGAGACCACGATCAATGCAAGCAGCAAAGAGTCATTTATTAGCGAGTTCGAACCCGGTCCTCTGCATCCTTAATCAACGACGCTAGGAGAGGCCCCGAGCCCTCGTCAGCAGGGTTTTTATAAGGAAAAGCAAGCAGTTTTACAGTGTTCTTCTAATTGGCTAACATTCGAACAGCTAAACCTCCCCTGGTTGGGTCCGGTCAATCTATTTGATTTTCATTGGGTCCGGCCAGAACTGGACGGTCCTAGAGGAAGAAGAGGGGAGGGAACAGGTGAACTATTCAGGAGCTGAGTCGGGGCTAGGCCCTGCTCTCGTCCTTGACGGATAAGGTCTCCAGGCAACTGCACATTCCTCGGACAAATATCTCTTAACAACCTTGGTAAGCACAGGGGCCCAGCAGTCCTGTTTGTCCTTGAGACAGTTAGCAGCACAGATACCACCCTGCTCTCAACATAAAATCCAAATGTAAATGATTTTTTCCTCCAACATTTTAATTTGCAGATCACAGAAGACTAAAAGTCACTAAGCTCAGTTCAGTTTTTCTTGCTTTCAAATTAACTTGCATTCACTGATCTATCTTACCCACTCTTTCATCAGCTTATTTAATTTTCCCCAAATTAAAATCCTGTGCTGCAGTCCTTTCTTCTCTTAAAAAATCTCAAGGGCTTCAGGGTCTCAATTAGTTTCTGTGTAAGAATGCAGTCAGTCTCTTTGGGGGTTGCTAAACTGGTAGAATTAAGGTCAGAGGGCTTCTGTGGCAGTTGTTTGTTGTGATCCCACAGCCACCCGCAACCCCTATTCCAACCCGGCATAAAGGCTGGGCTGCCATTCTGAACACAATCTCCTAGAGTGTTGAAGGGTCAGCTCCAACCCACTCCTACCTTTGCCCAGGGATTTCACCATGTCTCCTCTTGCCTCTTTGTCCTAATAGGGTTCCTAAGTAATACCACAGCAACATTCTAGCTGTATTTTAATTCATTAAAGTTTGTTTTGTGTGTTGGTAAATGTTCTGTCACAGAGAATGTGCTCTGTGTGCACAAGAACTACCACCATACTGTTGCTCAAGATGAAGTGTACGTTTTGAGGTCTGTCTCATCTAGATAGTAGATAGCCCTCTACTGTATGATTCCTGTTTTTTTTTTTAAATTTGTCGTTGAAACTGACATATCAAAGCCTCAATCTTATGACTTGTCTATTTCTCCCTTCATTTCTCTTAGAATACTGAATGGATTTTGTGTTCTATACTACTAATTTCATATATTTTTATAGTTGCTTAAGCTTCCTAACAGATTGAACATTTAAAAAATAAATTTTATTGTGAAAGATGTTATGGTATACAGATAATAAAAAAATTACTATAGTGAAGCAAATGAACATACCCATCATTTCGCATGGTTATCTTTTCTGTTGTTGCCTATTTGTTTTAGGGACTAAAATTCATCAATTTAGCATACCGTATACTCTACAAGTATACAGTATACTCTACAAGTTAATTAGCTTTATTAATGTTTTTGCTTTCATGTGAATTCAAATAATCCTCTGTTGTCACTTGTCAGCCTGATGAAATCCCTTCACCATTTTTTTTTTTCCCATAAGCCAACTAGAATTCTCTCAATTTCATTCTTGGAAAATCTTCATTCGTCTCTTTATTATGAAAAATATCTTTGTTTGAAATAGAGTTTTTTTTTTTTTTTTTTTTTTTTTTGGTGTGTGGTGCTGGGGATTGAACCCAGGACCTTGCGCTTATAAGGCAGGCACTCTACCAACTGAGCCATATCCCCAGCCCTGAAATACAGTTCTTGATCATACTTTTCTCTTTGAGTTCTTTGAGCTCTTTAGGTTTGCTGTACTGTCACATTTGGCATCAACTATTTCTGTTAAGAAGTTAGACATTGATCTTACTGGGGCTTCCTTGTAACTAAAACATGATTTTTCTTTTGTTTTCAAGATTTTTCTCCTTGTCTTCAATTTCTATTATTTTCACTCTGACATGTCTGTGGGTCTCTTTGAAATTTATCAAGAGTCCTATATTTAATTACATTATTTACTATGTACCCAAATTTGTTATTTCTCAATAAATTTGGGAAGGTTGCAGTTATTTCTTTCAATACTTTTTTTTGGGCTTTCTCTCCAATCCTCTGGTATTCTCATTATGTGTATGTTGATGTGTTTAATGGTGTCTACATTTTCCATGTTTCTCTCAAGTTATTTTCATTTTCTTTATTTTTTTCCCTGTATCTTCCATTTAAATAATCTGCTTTGATCTACAAGTATGCTAATTCTTTCATTTGCTAGTTCGTCGCCTATTAAGTCACTCTGGTGTTTGTTTTTCTTCATTCATTATATTTTTTCTATCTGTCGATGTTCTCTATTCAATGTGACATTGTAATGACACTTTACTTCTTTAATCAAGCTTTCCTTTTGTTCTGTAAATATAATTTTAGTGGCTCATTTAAAATGTTTTCCTGTTAAAACCAACATCTGTTCTTGAAGGCAGTTTCTGTTGCCTACTCCAGGGTATGGACCATTTGTCATATGTGCATGCCTCATTGGGAATGGCTGAACATTGTATACAATATATTGTTGCATCTCTGGATATTCCCCTTACCCAGGGCTTGTTATTATTATGTGATTTTTTACCTTTTTAGAGACTGGCTGGATAATTTTAGTGAAAGTATTTCCTTCCCCAGTGCTATGTCTCAGATTGTTGTTCCTTAAGGAGGTACAACTTTGAGAATAGCCAGTTACCTATGGTTGTATGTTCATTAAATCCATGAATTTCCTTCTAATTTTCTACATCTTAAGATTCAGTTTTTTGTTAAGTTTCTTAGGGTGATAATGTTCTACACTCTATGTTAGATGAAATTTCTTCTTTACATTAGGTAGTTCTTAAAAACTATTGGTCTTATCACCTGCCTCTTTTTTGTTTTGTTTTGTTTTGTTTGTTTTTTTAAATTTAGAAATACATGTTTTATTAAAAGCTAGATTAATACTTATACAGCCTCAGATATCCATCTGAAATGAAACAACTTCTATCAGTTCAATGACAACTCTTTAAATTTTCAGTAGCAAAAGCTATTCCATGAATGTTTCAGCCTTAGTGCTGAAATCTATTTTTTTAAATTTATTTTTATTGTAAACAAATGGGATACAAGTTGTTTCTCTGCTTGTACATGGAGTAAAGGCATACCATTGGTGTAATCATATATTTACATAGGGTAATGTTGTTTGATTCATTCTGTTTTTTCCCTCCCCCCCCACTCCTCCCACCCCTCTTTTCCCTCTATACAGTCCCTCCTTCCTCCATTCTTGTCCCCTCCCACCCCCATTATGAGTCATCATTCGCTTATCAGTAAGATCATTCGTCCTTTGGTTTTTTGAGATTACAAGCAACAATAGATGTTGGTGAGGATGTGGGGAAAAAGGTACACTCATACATTGCTGGTGTGGTTGCAAATTAGTGCGGCCACTCTAGAAAGCAGTGTGGAGATTCCTCAGAAAGCTTGGAATGGAGTCACCATTTGACTCAGCTATCCCACTCCTTCGCCTATACCCAAAGGACTTAAAATCAGCATACTACAGAGATGCAGCAACATTAATGTTCATAGCAGTTCAATTCACAATAGCCAGATTGTGGAACCAACCTAGATGTCCTTCAATTGATGAATGGATAAAGAAACTGTGGTACATATATATACAATGGAATATTATTCAGCCATAAAGAATAATAAAATCATGGCATTTGCAGGCAAATGGATGAAATTGGAGAACATCATGCTAAATGAGATGTCAATCTCAAAAAACCAAAGGATGAATAGCCTGCCTCTTACTCTACCCGAGGAAAAACCACTGACCAGGGTCCTGGGGTAGTGGATGGACATGAAGACAATGGCACATTTCTCTTTGAGTGGCACTCCATTATAATAACCGCCCTTAGTGGTAGGGTGTTCTTGGCTTACTTCTCTTGACGTGAAACTGTAGGAAGGCCTTTGTGGTTCCAGTATTCTCAGTGGGCTGATACAAAGATAGTCTCTGTTCCATGAGTAGACATGGAAGTAGGCTGGGCAGAAGGTATCCACAGGCTATGGACCACACTTACCTAGGATGTAACCAAAGAAACACATCTAGGGTCAGGATGATAAATGCTCGAAAACAACTCATCACAGTAAGAAAGTTATCTGGTCAGGCATGGTGACATATGCTTGTAATCCCAGCAACGTGGAAGGCTGAGGCAAGTTCAAAGTATCTCAAGTTCAAAACCAGCCTCAGTAACTTAGCAAGGCCCTTAGCAACTTAGCAAGACCCTGTTTGAAATAAAACATAAAAAGGGGCTGGGATATGTCTCAGTTAAGCACCTCTGGGATCAATTCCTGTACCAAAAATGAGAAAAAAGACCTATGTACATATATGAATATACCTCAGTGAATCTCACTATCATGTACATCCATAAGAAATTAATATTTTTAAAAAATGGGTAAATGGCAGAGAGATCAATAGAAGGAAGTGAGCAGTGGGTTAGGAGAGGATGGAGAAGGAGAGATTCTGTTTTCTGAATTAGAATAAGATATATTTCATCCTTGTATAATTATTTCAAAATGGACTCTACTCTCATGTATAACTAAAAAGAACCAATAAAAAGAAGAATAAAGAAAAAAATAAAGCCCTCTGATTCAGATATGTGAGTAGAAAGTGTTCTGTGTTCTCTGTTATAGCAATCTGGAGTTGATTTTCTGTCTTACCAAGGTAGGATAGGGTTGGGAAGGAAAGGTCTTGGTTCAAATCCCACAGATTTACTTTCTTCCAAATTTTCTTAAATTTTCATGGATAGATATTTCTTCCCACAGACTCACTTTCTTCCAAATTTTCTTAAATTTTCATGGATAGATGTTTCTTTGTTTGTTGTTTGCCTATAAGGCCATTTTCAAAGACTTGTGTTTACTTATTTTAAGATAAATTTTATCAGTCTTAGTAGGGAATGATCAGTAGAGCTCTTCACAATGTCATGCAGGAAATTAATCTCTAGTAATTGATTTTCGATGGTGTTTTTATATCCTGCCGTCTTGTACACTGCTTTTATCATTTAAACTTATTTTTATGGCTTATTTAGGATTTTCGGGAAAATATAGTTAACTTTACTCATTATTTGTCATTGTTATGTGTCTAATTTTTCTTGTCTAATTGCATCAACTAGTACCTCTCATAAAATGTCGAAGAGTAGAAGACAGTAGACATCCTTGCATTGTTTCTCACCATTATATAAGTAGCTGCAGTGTTTCTGCATTAAGTAAGGTACTGGGTTTATGATGAGTATACATCAGGTTTTATCAGTCAATCAGTTTTAAAGCATACAATTTCTCATTGAATTTCCCAAATATTAAAGATGATGGTGATTTGATGACACTGATAATGATTTATTGACTTACTGATTTTTAAAATTTATTCTGTGTGTTCAAAAATATATCCTATGTGGTATGAGTGCATTGACATTTATTGACATATGTTTGACTTTCTTTTTTTATTATTTTTATTTGGCTTTTAATTTTTTACAGAATGCATTTTGATTCATTGTACACAAATGGGGTACATAATTTCATTTCTATGGTTGTACACAATGCAGATTCATACCATTCATGTAATCATACATGTACATAGGGCAATGATGTTTGTCTCATTCCACCATTTTCCCTCTCATTTTCTTCTACATATTCTAAAGTTCCCCCATTATTCTCTCATTCCCCACCCCCAGCCCCATTATATATCATCCTCCACTTATCAGGGAAAACATCCGGCCTTTGGTTTTTTGGGCTTGGCTTATTTCACTTAGCATGATATTCTCCAATTCCATCCATTTATTTGCAAATGCCATAATATTATTCTTCTTTATGGGTGAATAGTATTCCATTGTGTATATATACAAGAATTTCTTTATCTATTCATCTGTTGAAGGGCATCTAGGTTGGTTCCACAATCTAGCTATTGTGAACTGAGCTGCTATAAACATTGATGTGGCTGTGTTACTGTAGTTTGCTGATTTTAGGTCCTTTGGATATAAACCAAGGAGTGGGATAACTGGGTCAAAAGGTGGGTCCATTCCAAGTTTTATAATAGATGTTGGCATGGATGTGGGGAAAAAGGCACACTTTTACATTGCTGGTGGAGTTGCAAATTGGTGCAGCCACTCTGGAAAGCAGTATGTTTGACTTTCTTTATGGTGCCTCTTGATAAATTTTCAGTGTGAACTTAAAAAGAATTTATTTTCTGTTTTTGTTATATGAAGTGGTTTATAAATATTGTTGATATTGTTCAAGCTTTCTATGGTCTTATTTATTTGTTTGGTCTAGGAGGTATTCAGGAAGTTGGTAGTATTTATATTTCATAGTGTAATATTGAAATTTTCTATTTCTCTTTTCCACTTACTAGTGTTTTCTTCATACACATTTTGTTTTATATTCACAAAATTTGAAGATGTTTTGTCTCATTTTGCTTTGTGGCAGTGAAGGAATTATGATTTATTTAAGTGAGAAGAAAATAGCAGAGAGGGAATCAAACAGATTTAGGATTTTTTTGGGGGGGTGGGTACCAGGGATTGAACTGAGGGACAATCCACCACTGAGTCACATCACCAACCACATTTTGTATTTTTTTAGAGACAGGGTCTCATTGAATTGCTTAGCTCCTTGCTTTTGCTTAGGCTGGCTTTGAACTCTCCATCGTCCTGCCTCAACCTCCAGAGCCACTGGGATTACAGGCATGCAACACCGTGCCCAGCTAGGATTTAGGATTTTTATGTCCATTCTTACGTGAATTTTTATTGTTTAAAAAATGAATCTCAGAGTCTACAGAGTGGAAGAAAATCTTTACCCCACACACCTCAGATAGAGCATGAATCCCCAGGATACATAAGAAACTCATAAAACTTAACACCAAAAAAAATGAATAACCTAATTAATATTTAGGCTGAGGAACTGAACAGACACTTTACAGAAGAAGAAATACAATTGATCAAGAAATACATGAAAAAATGTTCAACATCTCTAACAATTAGAGAAATTCAAGTCAAAACTACTCTAAGACTTCACCTCACTCCAGTCAAAATGGCAATTATCAAGAATACAAGCAACAGTAAATGTTGACAAGGATGTAGGGAAAAGGTACACTCATACATTGCTGGTGGGACTGCAAATTGGTGCAACCATTATGGAAAGCAGTATGGAGATTCCTCAGAAAAGTTGGAATGGAACCACCATTTGACCCAGTTATCCTACTCCTTAGTTTATATCCAAAGGACTTAAAACCAGTTTACTACAATGACATAGCCACATCAATGTTTATAGCAGCTCAATTCACAATAGTTAAACTATGGAACCAACCAAGATGCCTTTCAACAGATGAATGGATAAAGAAAATGTGGTACATATACACAATGGAATATTACTCAGCCTTAAAGAAGAATGAAATTATGGCATTTGCCATTCAATGAGTGGAACTGGAGAATGTTATGCTAAGCAAAATAAACTAATCCCAAAGAACCAAAGTCTGAATATTTTCTCTGATATGCAGATGCTAATTCACAATGGAGGGGCTAGGGAAGAATAGAGGTACTTGGGTTGGATTAGACAGAGAGGAGTGAAAGGGAGGTGAGGGGGTATGAGGGTAGGAAGGATAGAATGAATTGATTATTATTACCTTATGTGCATGTATGATTAAACAACCAGTGTAATTCTACATCATGTACAATCAGAAAAAGTGAGAAGTTATGGTCCATTTATGTATGATGCATTCTACAGTCATGCATAACTAATTTGAACAAATATTTAAAAGGCTGAAAAAAATGGCTCTCCTTTTACAGGCAATATTTTGCCTCTGAAATTTACTTTGTCCTATATGAATCTAGTCATTCCATCGGTCTTTGGGTTTGTGTTAGCATAATATAATTTTAGCATTCATTTACTTGGTGCCTATATATTGTTATGTAAGTGACATATAACAATCTGATATTTGCCCCTTAAATGAGGGGTTTAGGCCATTGATCTTGCGTACGGTTGTTGATTTAGTTCTGTTTAAACACACCACATTGTGACATATTTTTTACTTTTCTGACCCAGATTCTATCATCTGTTTTCACAACATATCCATTGTATGATGGTCCTTGTCTCTGTCACCACCCTAGATACAGGTGGCACCACCTTTCTCCTGTAGTCTTTCTTATCCTCCTAACATGAATTTCTTGCCTACAAAACCTTTTTCCCTATGCACAGTTATATATCTCATCACATCCCTCACTCAGCAAAATCATTACATGGCCTTCTCTCACAATCGAATTGGAAGTCATTATTTACTCTAAAAAGCCATACATGCTCTTGTCCCTGACGATCTATGCAACCTCATTTTCTATAAATGTTCTTATTCGTTCTGCTTCAACCACACTATCTTTCATCCTTTTCATCACACACTACAAAAAAATGTAAATCCTTTATTTCAAGTTTTTACATCCATAATTCCTTCTGCCTTCCCCCAGATGTTTTTCTTGCTTACTCTCTTATTTTGTTTATATATTTTCTCAGATGTCTTCTCTTCAGGAAATCTTTCCCTGATTATGCTTTCCAAGCTACTTTGCCCCAATTTATATTCCATCTCCCATTTAGTTGAAGAAAAACAATATTTAACTCAAACTGACCTCAAATTATGTATTTATTTTCTCTCTCCCTGACTAGAAAGTTAGGTTTTAAGAGGGTCTAGATTTCATCTGTTTTATTTGTTACAATATCCCTTGGAACTATAGGAATGTCTAGCAAAAACTTAATCAAAACATGTTCATTCAATGAATAAATAAATGAATATAGATTTTCACTACATAACTGGCAAGATCTATAATCAAATGGGTCAAAATCAACAACCTTAATGTGATCATCATTCTGTTTTTTTTAACATGCCAAGGCTGTGATTGTGCACTTCTCCCATCAGCTATCCATCCTATGAACTCATTATTATAAATTGTGATTGATACACCCTGTATTAGTTTTCTTCTTCCTAGGCTGAAGCATTGTATTACATTGAGTAAGAAAATAGAGAATTTCATACTAATTACCCCCCTATATTTATTCCCATTCTCTCTCTCTCTCTCTCTTTCTCCCTCCATATCTATCTCTGTCTCTGTCTCTGTCTCTCTCTCTCTCTCACACATACACACACACACACACACAATCTACTGTCTGTATTTCCTATCTCTTTAGTTATTTACCTTATCTTCTTGTACTTTTTATTGAATGAGATTTATGCTAGAGTAGTGTTTTTACCCCCAAATCAATGAATATATACTATTTTTATTTTCTTCACACTTACAATGGAATCTGTCAGAATACTTTTCTAAGAGTTTCAATTACAGGGATGTTTTCTGTACATTTCAATCCCTCATTCACTGATCCAGCATCCAGATAACTGAGCAATCTCAGCAGGTAAACCACATTTCAGCATATTTACTTATTTTGCTTAGGGAATCCTCTATATGAAATACAAGATTCTGATATCTAATTTTCTGTTTATTCTGGCTGTTTGCCATCACCCCATGTGAAGCTTGGATATATTATAGATCTTTTCTATAATCACTTGAATTTCTGCATAATATACTTCTCATTAATGTTGAGCTGCCAAGGGCATTTGACTCTATAATCAGTTGATACACAAAGAGGAAAACTTATGTGAAATGTACAATGCATGTGAGATCTGATTTTCCTTTCAAGTGAGAGACAATTGTAGTACAGTATTTAAGACATGGACTTGGGAGTCAAATTGTCAATTTTTATCATTTCTAACCTCTGTGAACATGGTCAGCTTAATCTCTCTGTGTCTTTAACTTCCTCATCTGCAGAAAGGAATATAAAAGTCTTAGTATTTATGTAGGCTGTACAAGGAGAAAGTCATGGAAGAACAACAAACCACCCCTCTTTTTAACCATATACATTGAGATGGTGCCTCATATCAGCTACTATTTTAGTGTTTTATAAATAAAATATCTAAACAATCCTATGGGGTAGTTTTAATTAAACATTTAAACAAATTATTTTCATTTTCTACATATTAGATAATATTGAAAAATAACAAAATGTTAGTCCTAATACAATAATGATTCAAGTCTCAGAGTTAGCACCAAATGAAAATGGGCAGAGGGGCGATTCCATGTAGTCAAGCAAGCACCCAGATGCCTTTATGTAGACAGAATTTCTTGATATTGGAATGACTGACATTATAGGCTGGATAAACCTTTACTAGGGGAAGCTGTCCTGTGCATTATAGGATCTTTGTGATCATCCCAAACTTCCCCAACTGGAGTTCAGTAGTATCACACCGGTTTTGACAAAAGTTTCTCCAGATGTTTCTATCTCCTGGTATGGAGATAACTACCATTCATGTACCATTAATCACACTTATTCTTTTCGAGAAAAATAAAATACTCATTTTACTTAATATCTTTGATTCTTTTTCCTATTTCATTTCATTTTAAAGCTTTTCTAAATTGGAAGTTATTTGGTTTGGTCAGACCATTCCCACAGTCTAATCTCTTATGATACATGAGTTTCAATTTTTTGGAAAACAATGCAAGAAAACAAAGGCATTTCATAATAGGAAATTATCCCACACACAGAAACTGTTAGAAAATTATAGGTGGAGTAGTTGAGATGGTAAATTTTGCAGAGTCATCAAACTTTCACAATTCAGACTTTAATTAAAAACATACCAAAATTAAGTAGAACTGAAGTATAAATACTAGTACTTACAAAGGTTGTCATTGATATCATTGACTTAGAAATAATAAAAGGAAGATTTCATGGATATGATGTGTCATGATTGAAAGAAAATCAAAGAATGACTAAACAAAAATTCAGTTGCTAAAAATCAATAATCAAAGGTGACAGAGGAAGCTCAATTCAAAGCAATACCTGATACAGAAGTATGGTAAGCCAGGAATGGATGTATTCAGAGTCCATTTTTAGGAGAAAGAAAAAAGTATTCAAATGAAATACACATGCTGAGAGATGGCATTTCCATTTTAACTATGGAAATGATTCCCCAGAAGAGGAATGAACGGGATTAAATGTATTCACTGTACCATTTTTTAAATAAAAGACAGTGATAGATTTGTGGGCAGTTTATTAGGAGTGGTTCTCTCATACCATATATAGTGAAAGACAGTTTTATTCTTATAAATATATTTTTCCACAAATTGATATTGTTATAAAATATACAAAATTATTAAAACTGAAATAAAGTCATTCAAAGTACAGCCTCCTTTCTGTTGTTTATTCAAAAGAAATAAAGTTATTGTCATAATGTTTTGAAGGCCTTTTCTAGTTTCTGAATGGATAATCTTGTGTACCATCAGTGATGTTTTGGATTGGTACTGGTTTGTAGACTGGACGATTTTATAAAAACATTAGTTTTGGTAATATTTATTGGCCCAGATTCTGGTTCACAGCATTTGGCTAGGTTCTATTTAATATTTACAACATGAAGTTATTTCTGAACTCTTAAAGGAATATTTTTATTGAAAAATCCAGATGGACCAACTAAAATTTTAGCAAAGCAATTTCTCCTAATAGAAACTAAAAGCCGATACAACTAAAAGACATTTAATAATCAAAGTCACTGGACCGGGAATTATAGGAAAACTTGGAAAGCAATGCCTCCTTGACCTATTCATTTTAGAATACCAAAATTTTTTCACACTTTTTCATTTCAAATTACAGTAATATTATAATCTAGTCAAACAGCTATCAGTGAAAGTGAATTTTAAATTCTTAAATATGTGTTAGGATTGAAGGAAAGGACATCACTATACACTTTGAAAATGTTAAAGTACAATAAGACAACGGAACAGACAACCCTAAAGAAAGACTTCATCAACTTCAATGAAAAGAATAATTTCTTTCTTTTTTTTTTAAAGGAATATAAAACTATTTATTGACCATTGTTCACCAGTATTTGCAATAAAGTAAACAATATACAGCTGGGTAACATTCTGATTACTACAGTTATTTTCCTGGCTTGTGTTGTACCAGTAATTCAAATACTGAAAAGATTGAGTCTAGTAAGTAAGGAAGGAATGAATTGGGGTAAAGAACAAAACATACAAGTCAATAATTTAGACTATAAAAATTTCCTCACCCATTTATGTGGGCAGGTTATAAATTGCCAACATCTCTAGCCATCTGATCAGGTTTCCGTGAGTCAAATCTTAAGACATTCCATGAATTATGAACTTTTAGTACACCGATTTCAACTTTTAAAAAAGGAATGGCTAACTAGAGGAACCCTAAAAAATGTCCACTTAAGTCTTGCTAATTAACACAAACTAGGATTTGTCTAGTTTAATTGTTTGGGTGCAGAAGTTGTTGATAGTGATAGTATTTTACCTTTCAGGAATTTTGTAAATAAAATTGTTGTATTTATGTGACTATAGATGTAGATTTAATGTGGCTGCTTGTAATTATCCAATTTAAACTGTCCAATTAACTACAGAATCATTTATTTAATCTGAAGTGTTATTGTTTCAGGAAAAATTTCAATTTAACTTGAAGTGACTTACAGGTTTCAGAGAATGATGATTTCTCAGGAACATGGATTTTCCACCCATGGTTCTTGTTTTGGTGAATGTTTAAAAAACAAAAACCATGATGCAAGTGTTTTACGTACACATGCACCCACAGGCTCAAACAAAACCCCCAGAATGGTCCTTAGGCATATGAGTTAAAAATAAGTCTGAGTAATGACTATGGAAAATTTCCCCAACTTTTAGAAAAGCAGGAGAAATATACCATTATATCAAATGCTCTCTTCTGATAAAGGAAGCAGCTACAGAAATCTTTTATTTGTTCCAAGTAACCAGTGCTATTGATGTAAAACAAAATATAAAACCCAACAACTCCCCCAATACTACTTTCAAAACCAACATATCAATTGATTTTCACTAGAACATAGTTTTTTTTCACACTACTAAATAAAAAACCAAGAGATTCCACATATACATATATATGGAATCACACACACACACACACACACACACACACACACATACCTGGACAAGAGTGCCAAGTTAGTCTCTCTTCATTAAAAGCAATTACAATTGGAGGACACTTCATATTTGCATCTTTTGCCAGCACCAAGTCTGCCTCATCTGAATCTTTCCATTTCATGAGAAACAACAATTCTCCACTGCTGTCTGTGGTACCAATTATTCGTTCAGGATGGAGACCTCTGTCAAAGCCTCTTGGTTTATCAGCAGTATCTCTTTTCTTCTTTGACTTGATATCATCACATTCACTGTCAGATAAAGATTTTCTTTGGGTGCCATCTTTTTCTTTACCAGCTTTTTGAGAATTAAGAAATGCTTCAATAAACTCTGGACAATCTAAATTTTCTTCAGGTTCCCAGGTATTGTCAACATCTATAAATCCCTTCCACTTCAGGAAATATTCCACCTTTCCATTTACTACATGTCGGTTTTTTTTTTTTTTTTTTCATCACAAATTCTTCAGGTTCTGCCTCAACATTTTTACTCTTTCCATTCTGTTTCTTTCTCATTTTTCGCAATGTAGTTTTATTGGAGGACATTTTGTTTCTTTTTTATTTACTGCCTCCGATGCTCCAGGTCGCTGATCTGCCGTGTCTCCAGCCCTGTGGGCCTCAAACTGATTCAATCAGAGCAGGGAGGGGCAGGGGCGCTGCGTGCGTGGGGGTGAGGGGTGTCAAAAAGAACCGTTTCTTTGAAACCAAAACCACCTCAATTCATCTGTGACAGAATAAACTGAACAATCCCCTTACTCTTAAAGAAATTGAATATGCAGTAAAAATATTTCAAAGCAAAAATTGCTTGGTGCATAAGAAATAACACAAACTTTATGAAATCTCTTCCAGAAAATAGAAGATAAAATATTCGCCAACTCATTTATGAGACTAGCATTACTTATTGCAAATTCAAGCAAACACTGTACAAGAAAAATCAATCCTATCAAAAAAGACCAAGCAGAAATTATTCTGGGAATCTAAGACTGATTCTATATTTGAGAATCAATCAACACATTCTGCCATAATAATGATATAAAGAAGAAAAAAACGCAATCATGTCAATTGTCACAGGAAAAAAATAATTGGCACATTCAACATCCATTCATGACAAAATTACCAGCAAATTAGGAAGAAAGCACAACTTGCTTAACCTGAAGAAAAGGGTGTAAAAATAATCTAAAGTTTCTATCATACTTAATGGTGAAAATAGAAGATTCTAACCCTAAGACAGGGAACAAAGCAAGGGTGTTGTGTCTCTCTCCACTTCAATGTAGCTTTCATTGTATTGGGAGGTGTAACCAGTACAATTATGGGAAGGAAAAGAATGAACATATGTATCAGAAAAAAAAAAATCTGTATTTGCGCATGGAATGATTGCCTGTTGAAAAAAATCTCCTAGAACCTTCAAATTCCTTGAACTAAGACGTGAGTTTAGCAATGCAAAGACAACACATAAAAATTCAACAAGCTTCTGTATATTAGCAATGAAAAATTACAAATGGAATCTAAGAAAAAATATAATTCGCAACAGTCCTAATAGTTACTTAGGTGTGAATCTCATGAAACATGTATAAGATATATATATATAATGAAAACTGCAGTATTTGTAAGAATTTTTTAAAGACAAACGAAGAGAGACTAATCATTATTTGAAAGACAATTTAGTAAATGCATTCATTCTCCTCAAACATATCTATGTATTCAACAAAGTTCAGCCAAAATAGAAGCAGAATTGTTTATAGACATGGAAAACGTGATTTGTATTTAAAAAAAATTCTCAAAAGAATTTTTGAACAAAAGAATAAAGTTGGAGAACTCACATTTATTATAAGGCTTCAGTGATCAAGATAGTATGGTTTTAGTGATGTGAAAGACACATGGATTGATGCAGTAGAATATAAATTCCAAAAACAAACTCACACAAAAATGGCTAATTTTTTTTTTGACAAAGGTTCAGATATAATTGGATAGAAGAAAATGTTCTTTTCAAGAAATGCCCATATGGTAAGTTGGGCATCTGCATGCAAGAAGCAAAAATACAATAGATATGCATCGCCCTCTTTTTAAAATATTAACTCAAAATTGTTCTGAATATAAGTGTAAAGCACAAAACTACAAAAGTTGTATAAGAAAACAGAAGACATCTGTATGATTTAGGATTAAACAAAGAATGATCAGAGATGACACCAAAAAAAATAATAATCCATAAAGAGTGATAAATTTGACCTCACTGGCATTTAAATTTTATATTTCACAAAAGACACATGTCAAGAGAATGAAAAATCTAAGCTACAGGCTGAGAGAAAATACTATTAAATCATATGTCTGACGAAGAGCCCTTTTTCAGTATATTCATATATATATCTATGTGTACATATATACATATACACACATATCTGATCGATGTCAATTTTTAATATGTAAATAAACATTTCAGCTATAAACAACTATTAAAATTGAATAGTAAGAAAACAATGGAATTAAAAAGTTTGGCCACAAAGTAGAAAAGTTTAGAAAACAATAATATCTCAATAGTTATCAAAAATTGTAAAGCATGCAGAAGTCCTTCAGTGGCTTAAAGGATAAATGAACTTGGCACAGCCATATGTCAGAATACTATTCAACAATAAATAGACTGAAAAATTGATACACCCAACCACTGGGGTGGATCTTGCTACATTTTTAATATACATCTACTGCAAGTTGAAATTTAATTCTCATTTTGGTGATATCAAGAAGTGGGGCCTTTTGGAATGTAAGTCATAAGGGCTTTATCCTCATTAAAGAATTTGTACCTTATAAAAGGGCCAGAAGCTAATAGCTTATGCCTTTTTCTCCTTTCTGTACCCACTGCCATGTAGAAGCATAGCATTTTTCCTTTCCGGAGGATAAAGCAACAAGGTACCATATCAGAAGAAGAGAACAGCCCTCACCAGATGAGTCCTGGCAGAGCCTTGAAGTTAAACTTCCCAGTCTCCAGAACCATGAAAATTGAATTTTTATCATTATAAGTTATTCAGCCCCAGGTATTTTGTTACAGCAGTACTAAGGGACTAGTACTCAAGTCTCAAGTACATTTTACTGAATGAAATAGACCAGTATGAAAAGGTTAGATTCAGTCTCTTTCCATCTCTAGGACACTTAAAAAAAAAAAAGAAAGAAAAGAAAAACAAAATACAGTAATAGAAAACAGATGAGCCAGAAGTTTGGGGGAGATTGTGACTATGAAGGATTCTCACAAGACACAATTTTTGAGTGATGGGAAAGTTCTATTCTAATTGTAGTGGTGGTTGCACATATATACAAATATGCTGAAACTTATATCACCCATCTTTGCCAAAAAAAGAAACAAAAAGTTAATTTTGGTGAATGTTCCCATGAAAAAAATAAAATTTAATAATAACCCACTATTATTAAGACTGGTGTTTTACATAAAAGTCTAACTGGTGTAAGGACTGAAATTGTGACAAAAGATGTTTAGTTTATCCTACTATGAAATCATTGCATAGTTGAAATATGTGACTCCCAACATTATCTGACATTTTTAGATACAGTTCAATATTGAGAGTCTTGTGGAAGTCTTGAAAGGATAACAGCATATATAATTTTTATATGATTTTAGAACATTTTAAAGACACAGAAGAACTTTGAGGAAATATTTGCTATTTAAGGCCTGAAGATATATCATTTGTGAGCTTAGTGCACCCTGGGAAGTAACAACAAACCTTAAGTGTTATCCTGGGCAGTAATGAATAGACCTTAAATTCTTGTTTTAGATAATGCTAATGAATGTCATGGAGATAATTTGTTATTCAATTAACATCTTTTATTCACACTTTACCTAAAGTCATCTTATTGGATGGAAATCGATTATATCTTCAGAGGGACTCTAATGTTGGGGATTAAAAGTTTTGATCAGAAAATAGAATTTTGGTCAGGTTGACCTTTTGGATTTCTCAAAGCACATTTCATATTTATTTTACATAATAAATACTGACCTTTTTGATAGCGAACAATTGAGCTCATCTAGACGCATCTTATTAAAAGGATCAGAATTTAACACAGCAGGATTTCACTTCCAAATTACATGCTGCCTGATTGCTAATTGGTCCCAAATGTTAGTCAGCAACTTTTTAAAATTGAAAACTCTATGCCAACTTTAAAAATAAAACGCAGTCAACAGTTTTAAAGTCCTTATTTTAGAACATTTTATTTAAAAAGTTCTGACTACATGCCAATTGAAAGCAATAAAAAGTTCCTATTGTTTTTAAGAAATATTATCTCATTACTGTTGTAAAAATTAGCATGTATTCATTAGTTTATTACAAAATCATTCAAATAGAAAACCACAGAGAAAAAAGAACTTCATCCAAGCAACCAACATGCATACATGGTAGTATATGCATATATCCATTTCGGATACTAGAAGGATTATACAAAGCACACCTCACAAAGACCAAAACCCAGTTTAATCTAAGACTTGATTCGAGTGATCTTACCATACATATTAGCTTCCTGATTTTATCAGATAGGCCCCTCATAAAAACTAGAAATACCAACAACAATAAAAATAGATAAGATACAAGTCAACAATATGAGTAATGACTCAGAAAATTTCAAAAAAGTTCTCTCAACCATTAAAAAGGTAGCAAAGAAATACTACATACAAAATTACATTTTAAAACACTATAGCTTAAGAGGATTACATGTTTTGAAAAAAAAATAACCATGGTACCAAAAATCTGCCAAGATGTAATAAAATGAATAGTCCTATAACTATTAAAGCAGTTGAATTTTAAATCAAAAAGCTCCAGAAAAGAAAATCTCCATGTCAACATAATTTCAAAAGATAATTTTATAAAACATTTTAGGGAAGAAATTACCACTAATTTTATTCAACCTTTTCTAGACAATCAAAGAAGAGAGAATACTTTCCAACTCATTTTATGAGGCCAGTATTACCCTAACACCAAAATCTTTCATGAACTTAGAAACCTTTTCTAGACAAAGAAGAGAAAAAATACTTTCCAACTCATTTTATGAGGCCAGAATTACCCTCACACAAAATCTTTCATGAACTTAGAAATCTAACACCAAAATCTTTCATGAACTTAGAAACCCAAACCTTCCAACATTTTAGCAATTTGAATCTAATAATGTATAAAAACATCAATACACTTTAATCCATCAGGTCATTTATTTCAAGTATGCAAGGTTAGTTCTATATTCAATAACAATCATGTATTTCACTGTTACAAGAAGGCAAAATAAGTCAGGTGTGGTGGCACATGCCTGTAATCCTGGTGACTCTGGAGGTTGAGGCAATAGGATTGCAAATTAGGAAACATCCTCATTAATTTACCAAGTCCTGGTCCCCTATCTCAAAATAAAAACTTCTTAGAAAAGAGGGATGTAGCTCAGAAGTAGAGTGCCCTTGGGTTCAAATTCCAGTACCAAAAATAAAGAAACAAAGAAAGAACAGGGCCAACTAAAAGAAGTCACACGATCACATCAATTGAAGCAGAAAAGATATTTCACAAAATTCTACACCTATTTAAAAATTTTTATACTGGAATAGAGAGAAATAATATTGAAAGACAGAGTGCAATCCTCTAAGATCATGAACAGGTTAGGAATATCTTCCCTCATCAATCTTTTTATATGGTATTACCAACTCTACACATAATACGACATCAAGCAATAAAATGCATATAAATTTGAAGGAAGAATAAAAATATCTCTCAGTAAATGATATGATTTTCTATATAGGAAACCCAAAAATCTACAAAAACGAAAACCACTTAGCCTCAAGAAGTGAATAAAATAAGGTCACAGGACAATGTGATGAACGTATTTGTAGATACTGTTAACAAATAAAATTTCTAGGGAAAATACATATTAGAAAATAATTGGGACCTAGGAGTTACCAAAGAATTGTTAGTCTTGATATCAAGAGAAGATCTGTGCTATAGCCTGGATCTTATGTTAGTCAACTTTTCATTGCTATAACCAAAATACCTAACAAAAACGACTTAGAGAAGTAAAGTTTATTTGGGGCTCACTCAGTCTATGGTCAGCTGACTCTGATGCTCTGGATCCAAGGGGAAGCTGAACATGATGGTAAAGGGCCCAGCAGGAGAAAGATGCTCGGTTCAGAGTAGCTGGGAAGCAGAGTGCGGAGCCAGGGACAAGATGTAATTCCCAAGGGCATTGCCCTGGTGACCTACTTCCTCCAGCCACACCCAACCTGTTTTCAGTTATCACCCTGTAATCCCATCAAAGTATTAATCCATCAAATGAATTAATACACTGATGAGGTTTCAGCTCTCATTATTGTCTAAAAGTCCCACTTCTGAACATTGCTGCCTTTGGGATCATGTTTTCAAAACATAAGTTTCTGATGGGACATTTCTAGATTCAAACCATAACAGATATAAAATGTCCCCCAACTGTCTATATGTTAAAGTTTTTGTCCCTGGGCCTTGGATCTATTGGAAATGGTAGAACCTTTAAGAGGTGGGGCCATGGTAGAACCTTTAAGAGGTGGGGCCATGGTAGAACCTTTAAGAGGTGGGGCCATGGTAGAACCTTTAAGAGGTGGGGCCTAGGGTTGTGATATAGCTCAGTGGTAGAGTGATTCCCCAGTGTGTGCAAGGTCCTGGGTTCAATACCTAGTAACACACACATGCACACACACAGAGAGAGAGAGAGAGAGAGAGAGAGAGAGAGAGAGAGAGAGAGGAGAGAGAGAAGAAAAACATAAAAGGAGAGGCCTAGTGAAAGATCTTATGTCATTGGGGATGTAACCTTGCCTTTGAAGGGGATTATGGAACACCAATCTCTTCCTCTTTCTCTTCGCTTCTTAGCTACCATAAGGTAACCAGTGCTACATGTCATGATATGCTACCTTGCCACTGGTCCAAAAGCAATGGAGCTAACCAACCTTGGACTGAAACCTCCCAAACTGTGAGTCATAAATCTTTTTTCTTTGAAAATTAATTATCTCATGTTTTGTTAGAGTGAGAAGTTAGATTAATATAATTCATTAGTACAAACATTGGAAATTAGAACTTATCTAAATTAAAAACTTGCTCTGAGAAAATAATGAAAGAGAAGCTACACGTTAGAGGAGATATTTCCAAATGACATATCTGACAAAAGTGTTACATTTAAAATATGTAAAGAACTCTTAAAAGTCAACACCCAAAGAGACAAAACAAACAGAAATAGGCAAATGACTTGCACAGCTACTTTATTGAAGAACATATGGCAAATAAAGATTTTTAAAAATTCTAATATTTAGCAATTACAGAAATTCAAATTATAATCACAATATTAGTAAAAACCTATCAAAATGACTAAGATAAAAAATATTAATGCCAAACATTGGTGAGGACTTTGAGCAAGCACACATTCCTTTCCTTCCAGTAGCTGTGTCAAGTGAACTTTCATGTATGTAACTTGGGCTTTCATAGGTATAAACATAATATAGTCTCCTAAAATTTTTTTTCCATAATTTTACTGGTGAATTATATTTGTACATAATGGTGGACTTTATTGTTACATTTTTGTACACGTTACACAATGTAACAATATAACTTTGCCCCATATCATTTGGTATTTTTGCATCTTCTAAGTACAGGATCTTATCATCTGAAAACAGTAATAATTTGACTTCTTCCTTTCCTATTTTTATCTCTTTTATTTTATTCTCTTGCCTCATTGTTTCGGCTGGAATTTCTGGCCACATATTAGACAAGAGTGAGAGTGGGTATCCTTGTCTTATCCCAGATTTTAAAAGGAAATGCTTTCAATGAGGTTTGTTTTGTGTTCTTTATATACAGCTTTTATAATGTTGAAGTAAGTCACTTCTACCCCTCATTTCTTCAATGTTTTTATCATGAATGGTTGCTAAATTTTGTCAAAGGCCTTCTCTGCCTCTATTGAGATAACTAAGTGATTTTTGTCTTTAATTGTACTTATGTGATGAATTACATTTATTGATTTGTGTATATTAAACTATCCTTCCATCTCTAGAATAAAACCAACTTGGTTGCAGTGTATTATCATCTTAATATGTTGTTGAACACTATTTGCTAATATTTTATTAAGGATTTTGTATCTACATCATTGGGGATATTTGTCTGTAACTTTCTTTCCTTGATGTGCTCTTATCTGGTTTTGGTATGGATGCAATACTGCCTTCATAAAATGAATTTGGAAGTGTTCCATCCCTTTTTATTTCATGGAGCAATTTGAGGAATATTAGTATTAGTTCATTTTTAAAGGTTTGGTAGAATTCAGCTAAGAATCTGTCTGGTCCTGGGCTTTGCTTTTTTGAAAGGATTTTTATTACTGCTCCTATCTCATTTCTTTATTGGTCTGCTTAAATTTTCCATGTCCTCTTGATTATGTTTTGGCAGATCATATTTGTCTGAATGTTCAAGACTGGTCACTTTGTCTTCCGGCTCTGAGATTCAGTCTTCAGCGTGGTCTACTCTATTATAGAGACTTTCACCTGAATTTTTTTGATTTATTGTGTCTTTCATTTTTAAGATTTCTGTTTTGTTTTTTTTTCATTACTTCTATCACCTTATAGAATTTTTCATTCATATCCTGTACTGACTTCCTTAATTAATTCAGTTTTTTTCCCTGTTCTCTTCAAATTCATTGATCATTTTTATAATAATTCTTTTGAATTCTTTATTTGCTATTTCATTCACTTCAATATCTTTGGGGTCAGTTGCTGGTGAATTATAAAATTATGAAGTGTTGTATTACCTTGCTTTTTCATATTTCTTGTGATGTTGTGTTGGGTTTTAAGCATCTTTTGGGAAATATTTCTCTTCTACTCTTATGTGCGATCCTTTGTAGGGCACAGTCTTCACTTGTCAATGTATCCTAGAGTGCTCTAGATTGAGACCCCCTTGTTTGTGTCGTATCCGCAGACTTTGTGTTAATTCTCTGTTTTTGTTTAGCAGTGGATGTCTGTAGATGGGATCTGAGGGCCCACTCCTATCTGTTTCTATTTGGGGCTTGTGTTCTTGTCTCTTCCATTCTTTGTAGTAAAGTATAGCTGAAGACTGAGTATGATTAATTTGTGTGTGGAGTAAGGTACACTGGGTTTTGGTTCAGTTTAGTTCAACAGCAGTTTCTATCCTGTGAACTTGCAGTGTACCTATAGGTTCCCAGCACCTCAGAGAATATGGTTAAAAAAAACAATAGCAACAACTGATGCAAACAATAGATAGCATTAAAATAAATACCCAGTTTCTACTATGACATCTACAACATTAATTACCAATATAAACAGAAATAGTGGGGCCAGCAATTGTCAACCATAAAAAGAATAATTATCAACTATACCTGGCTTTAAAGCAAACAGCAAGTGTCAACTGTGTCATTCACAGAAGTAATAATTTTGTCAGCACTAGTGGTAGGGGCAGGGGTTATATACACTAATTCTAAAAGATGGTAAAACACAATTAATTAAAAGAAAAGAAAATGTGCTAGGAAGACAGAAAGAATTTCCAATTCCAAAAAGTGATTGGAGAGAATGCAGCAGAGGATATGAAGCAGGTGATGGTTATAAAAAAGAGAAAAAATAGGAGAAACAAAATAAACGGAGAGGGAAAGGAGAGAACAATAGAACGTGGCTGTTAGCAGGAGAAGAGAGGAAGAGAAACAAACAAATGAAAACAATACAAAACAAATCCAAACTACACAAACCAGAAAACCTAACCCCTAAAGGACAAGGCAAGGAAATACAACTACATTAAAATATTCTAAAAATGAAAAAAGAAACACATATGTATATGTATATATATGTCCCTGAACCAAACAATCAGCACGTTAAGAACTCATACACATATACACACCCAAAAGTTAAAAAACAAAACAAAACAAAACAAAAAAACTTAAAACTATGAAAAGAAAAAGGTTGTTCAGGAAAACTGATAAAATCCTCTCTGCTGAGGTGTTCAAAAGAGTCAATGGGAATAAACAGTCATTGTCTATACCCCGTTGTCTTTCTTAAGCTATGCACCGAGATCAAGAGTAAGGGTTGGGGTTGTTAACCTCTTCCTCTATTGTTTTGCATTCTGAACTGCAAGTTAGAGTGACCTTTAAAATAATTCTCAGCTTCCCTTCTCACCAGTATGAGGTGGGATGTAGTGGAATATACTGTCAGTTGTAGTGTAGTCAGCACAGATCAGGTTGGTGCATGCGCAGGGTGAGGCTGCTGCAGATTTCTGAGTGGATTTCTGGTGGATGAGGTTTAGTGCTAACCAGGACACAGTGGCTTTGTTAGGTGGTGCCTACTCTGGAGTGATTAGAGCAATACACCCTTACAACCTGACAGTAGCCAATCTCTGTCAGGGTTCTGAATGTCAGGAATCTCCCAAGAATTCAATTCATGGAGCAAAAGAACTAATCCTCCACACAATCTGCTGCCTGGGAACACAGTCTTCCCAGACTTAGTTCCTGAGAGTATTCATACTCACCTTTTCAGATTCCTGACCTGCTTCAGCTGGTCACCAGAGCCACCAGACTCAAAGAGAAGCAAGCTGGGCTCCCCTTCACTTTTCTGGCTTAAATCCCCCTGGGTACAATCTTCTCTGCCTGTTCACTCCTGTACTTCCGGGTAAATCCTAGACCACAGGGCAGGTGCTTGCCAGGATGGTGTGGCCGTGTACACTATGACCTATCAGCTCAGCTGCAGCATGGCTACCTCAAGACAGCTCTGCCTCAATTCTCTGTGGCCAGCTGAGAAACACAGAGCACTTTTCAAGCATCAAAGTGCAGCCATGGATGAGCTAAGTTCCGGCCTCTTTTCCAGTCTTGGGTTTTTCCATACTAAACCCGCGTTACTCTGTGTTTTAGTCAGCTATTTTGCTGCTGTGACTAAACGATAAGGCCAGCACAATTATAGAGGAGGAAAGGTTTATTTGCAGGCTCACGGTTTCAGAGGTCTTAGTCCATAGAAGGTCAGCTCCATTTCTCAGGGCAGGAGGTCAGGCAGAACATCATAGTGGAAGAAAGTGGCAGAGGGAAGCAGCTCGCATCATTAGGAAGCAGACACCCACTTCCCACCTCCTCTAGCCACACCCTACCACTTCAGGTAGTCCCATCAGGCATTAATTCACTGATTGGGTTAAGACTCTTACAACCCAATCATTTCTCCTCTGAACCTTCCTGCATTGTCTCACATGTGAGATTTTGGGGGACACCTCGCATCCAAACCATCCCACTCTGTGTTTTCCCTCTCTCTCTGGTGAACCAACACCCCTACAGTTGCCACTTCCATAAGGAACTCAGTTCCACTGCACTCTTTTTTCTTTATTTAATGTGCCCAATTTTCTGACTCTAAGACAATCTGTCAATACCAAATTTTAGTGAAATCCCCCTTTTACCCACCTCACTGAGGAGTAGTACTTTCTCGACTTGAGTCTTGAGCCATGGAACAACTAGGAATGCAGTCTTCCCTTAAACCACCATCTTGAATTTCCCCAGGAATATAGTCTTAGGCTTAAAATTGCATAAGGTTGATGGTGTCGAAGTGCACAGACTTCCACCTACCTTCATTAGCAATGTGCTGTAAATCTAGAATTATTTCAAAACAAATCTAAAAAAACTAACAAAAACAAAAAAATATTTTCCTTTCTTAATTGCTAATGTCAAGGGGTTTAATCAAAGCTTGATTCAACACTGGGGTAGACCTCAATCTAGTTATTCCATCTTTCTAAAACCTGGTTCCATCATTTCTAAAATGAAAATGATTATATTTATTTCAAAAGGTTGACATCAAGTTTAAATGAAATAATGTATGTAAAACATTTACAAAATACCTGTGACAATAAGTTCTGTAGATTCTGAATACAACCAAATTGCCATCACTTATATGATGTGTTAACTTGACTCTGAAGTCCCTTGCTGTTGAACTTAAACCAGAATTTGGCAAATCTTTTTTTCTGTAAAGGACCAGATAGTAAATGTTTTAGATTTTGTAGCTTATGCAGTCTCAGCAGCAACTCCTCAACTCTGTTGTGGTAACTCAGAAACAACCATAGACCATATGTAAATGAGTGAGCGTGACCATTTTTTTCAATCAAAGCTTATTTACAGATATTTAGCTTGCTGGGCTTATACTGATGGTATTATGGGAGGAAGGCTGTGGGTGGAAAGTACAAAATGAAAGCAGTTCTATATCATCTGAAAGCACAGGCAGGGAGTGGCAAAAGTGGAAGCTGCAAAATAGGCAGGGGCCAGATCGTGGGCGATCTTATGTGTTACATTAAGTTTAGAATATTTCCTATCATTAGTGTAGGCAGTCATTAAAGAGCTTTTAAGTTAGCCAACTTCTGATCTAAAGAAACAGGTTAGAGGGTCTTCAGAGCAGGAACATGTCCTCTTCTGGTTCTGCTTCTAGTGTGACCACTTTTAACAACAGCAAAACAATAACAAGAAAATAAATAAATGTAAACCCTTTCTCTAGCAAAGCTTTCTATATTTTTCTAGGACCATGGAAATATAACTTGTGGTTTAATAGAATTTCCATTCACAGAAATCAATATGGTATGTATTAATCAAAATATTTAATTTATATTTAAAGTTGCTTTATTTATATAGCATTTAGAGGAAAGAAACTTTTATTAAAATGTGATAACAAGAGTAAGAGCCAGTTAACTGGAGCATTTTAGGAGGATTTAGGAGATTTGAATATAAATAAAGTCACTAAAGTTAGAAATAATAAGTCCAGCCAGTTTCCTGGTAGAATGTCCCAGATTCTGGTTTTGTCTTTTTTTTTTTTTTTTCCCCCCTGGTTGCTAAATGTTTTTCCATCCTCTGTGTTTCCAGTTCATGGGGCGGAGGTCCAGAGGGTCCAGAGGGTGTTGACTATTGGAAGGTCTTCACATGTGCACAGTTCTTTAGTCCCTTGCACAGGCAAGGATCCCTTCCAGCCTATGCTGGTTATTACTGTTCGGAATACTTTTGTAGTTCTGGATTTGATGTAGCCTTTTTTGCTTAAACATGTACATCACAGGGCACCTAATGCTATATCTCTTTCCAGTTATAAGGAAACAGGATCCTTCATATTCAGCTCAAGAGGGTTATATGCAGACTGTGTCCTTACATGGACTGCACTGAGGGTTAGGACTCTCTGGACATGGGAGATAGACATTCATAATGAATCCTGACTTTGCTCTTTCTTTTCTTCTAGTAAATGGTGTTTTTCCATGTAGTTCTTACATGGATCTGGTCCTTTTTGATGGCGACAACATCAAATAGTAGGCTTAGTGATGCTATTCACTAACCTCCAGGCAGCAGAATTCCTCCCCTGGAGTTGGATATTGGCTTCTCTAGTTCATCATGGGTGCTATATATTTTTTATGTTCCATTATATCAAGCAGCATATGATGTCCAGCTACCTCTCCATTAGTAATGCTAAATCTGATGACTTGCTAAAGGTGATGACTGACACATCTTTTTATTAGACAGCAGCAGATGATATGTCAGCATTATAGTGCTCCTCAGTAGATTTCTAATCTAATATTACCATATTCATTGATCTTCTTTGCCTTATTTACTGTTTATTATAATAGCAATTTTCTATTTATATCATTCCTTCTCCTTGCCTTGCTTGGATTGTTAGGTGAATAAATAATCCCTGTTCCTTATTTGAATATCACTCTGGATCTGGGTTGGACAAATAATTCTAATGTAGAGTTTCATATTGTGCCTTTTGGCTCCCCCTGGGACTATTCTTTGAGAAAGATTCTTTAACCTTCACCCAGCTTCTCTGGACATTGCAGTACTGCTCAACACAAAAGTCTGTCTTCACTTTTTCCAACTTCAGGACATTAAATGCATAAATGATATTTAATTTATTAATTTAAGTATTCTTCAATAAAATGCATGTTACAAATTTTCAATATTCTAGACATGGTTACAGTGAATAGAAATATAGCAATGAAAAGAGTTGATCAAATCTCTCTGTTCAGCTTTCAAACATGCATCTAGTACGGTGAACAAATAAGAAACAGATAAATGTTACAGATTCTTTTTAAGTCCTATGAAGAAAAAGTAAAGCATTACTTATTGATATGGGATACAAGTTATTATAGAAATGTTTCTATTTTAGGTAAGATAATTGGTGTAGTGAGCCCATGGATAGATGTTTGGATTTTTGGTTTAAAAAAATCTACTTAGATTCCCCTATACACTAAATATTTTCCAACTTCAGTATTTAGAGCACTTTCCCTATTTGACAATTTCCATGAATGTTTTCCTAGAAAATTTAATGTGGTGATGTTAGCAGTTAATCATCTTCATCTCTCTCTCTCTGTACATGTTTGTATATACACACATACACACACATATGTTTGTATGTGTTTAATTTGCATATTATAAATTAAATATATGTATATTATAAATTAAATATACAGTAATAGATTTAATTCAATTTATACTTTTTTATCAAATTATATTTGCTACATCAAGTAGCTGGAGTTGTGTCTCTACCAAGTGTGGACTCCCCTTTGCAAATTACCACTGAGAAATTGGTATTATTAAAATAACAATTACACCTGCATTTGGCTAATTTGAGGAGTAATTGCCCAATTTCAGCCACAATTAGTCAGTTGGCTCTATTTTTCAGGCAGAATTTCATTGTCATGAGAAACATACAAACAAAAAATGTGATAGCTTCTTCTTTTACAATTTGCCTACTAATGAGCCTGCCTTCTGAACATACTTTTTCTTCACTTGGATACTTCAACAAAGTGCTTTGAGTACCCTAGGGAATCTCTTGGACAGCAGCAAGGGAAATAATTCCCCCACTCATGAAAGTTTTAAAATGTTTTCTAAATAGCTATACTCCATTTTAAAACCCCTTCTCTAAGCTATCACTTTGTGGATAGAAAATTTTAGTGGACTTTTTTGACTCAGGAGATATCCGAATTCACTGCTTGTGGTTTAATGGTCAGGTCTTTCACCATAGCAAATGATCACATAATCCAACAGTCCACACTTAAATGTGTCTTTGTTCCACACAATATCACATACTAAGTGACAATGATGGGCTTTACCTCAGATCTCTGTGCTTGGAAAAGGGGAACAGATAAGAAATACTTCCCCTCCCATTCTTCTGTACATAGGAGCCAGCAAATCACTGCAAAGCAGTAGCTAGACCTGCTATATTACAAGATACAACTTGTTTTCATCTTTTCTTATGACTTTTACAAGAATGGTAAATAAACTCCCTTGTGTGTTTGCCTTTATAAATTCCCAGGGCCCTGTTCATGTTTCTCATTGGTGAACATTCACCCTATTGCAATAATCAGAATAAAAATTTAATTATCTACTGCATTTGTTTTTCACACTAGAAATTAACATCTGTTTCTAAATCTAAATAAACAGGAAACAAAAATGCATTTTACTATAAAACCCTGATATTTACAAAGTTATATTGACTATTAAAATTGTAAAATGACTTATTTAGTGGTGACATTTTTTTAAAAATCCACCTTTATTCTTTGTAGAAATGTTATTGTGTATTTTGCATAATTACCAAAGTCATGTTACAATAATAGTATTCACATTTTTATTATGAAAACCTTGATTTTATTAAGTTTAAGGAGAAAACAGAATTATTTGTCCCAGTTATGAAATTTTTAATTAATACAGTGTCAAAATGTAAATGTTTCCAAGAAAACAGTAAAAATATGGATGTCTAATAACAGAAACCCATGAGAAAAATACACAAAAAATGCAACAGAATTGGCTAACAAAAATTAAAAATATCCATACATATTTATACAAATAAACATGCTAAGCCAATAAAAAGGCAAACAATTACCTTTGAAAAATATTTGCAAGCTTGTAATACTCAGAGGTTTCACCATTCTTTGTAAAACCAACAATGGGAAACAGTAAGTTGTTAAAAGACAAAAGGGGGTCAGCAGTACCTCAGAGAAAATTCAAATGGCTCACTAATATAGTAAGTGTGCTCAGTGGAAATGAAAATTTAAATAATAATGTTAGAGTTTTCCATCTTATAAATTGCCATTTCCTCTCCCATTTGGGAGACTCCTCCACCCTCAGCTCTCCTCCCCTTTTCTCTTCCTCTTCCTCATGTACAATTATTTAGTATACATCAGGAAACTTTAGAGTCAATAACATTTAGTCCTCCACAACAATGCTAAAAGTCCCCTCCAGAAAAAAATCAAGGTTAAAGAAATGTTATGTAAAACCAAATCCTAGTGTGATTCATAATAAAGAAAAACTAGAAACAAACTAAATGTCCAGTGAGGAAAAGTGGCTCACTAAAATTTACCACAGTTATAAAGATCTTATATGAAGCTTTAACATTTAGGTTGCTGATGAATAATTAATCCAGAAGAACAAGAAGTTTATTTTGCTTGCACTTATTTTATGTCTTTATTTTATTCATTTTGTGCATTTCTAAATGTATATACATAGGTGTATATATATTTATATTTAAACAATGATTAAAATAAAACTGTTACATAATGTATTACTCTAATTTTAAAAATTCTTTACCCATTACTTCTATAAAACATATGAACTCAGAAATGGAAAGAAATTCTCCAGTCACTTAGGAAAGGACTACTCTTTCCTAGTAAAAACTGAAAATGAGTAAGATTATATATAGCAGAATTATTATTGGGCTAGGATGTGACTCAGTGGTAAAGCATTTGCCTAACACATGTGAGACCCTGGGTCTGATCCCCAGTATCAGAAAAAATACAGTACAAAAGCAAAATTATTATTTCCTAAAAATTCACTGAGCTATAAAGTGAATATTTTACTTTTCTATGAAAAAAAAATTAAACTGAGCCAGAATTTTCAAATTAAGTTCTTAGTTTATTTTTAATGAGTCCTAATCTTGCTATCATTATCATTTATCTCACTTTTTAGTAATGGAATGTTAAGAAACACAACGTGTAGAATATATTCCTTTGGTTTTGGTGGAAATGAGAAACTTCAGCTTGAAGGTGCCTCTGTAGGCTTTCTTCCAGCAATTGTGATTAAATACAGCATAATAGGCAAGAGAAGCCATAATTGTACTTGTTAAATGCAGTCTTCATTTAACTATCAAATAAGAGAGTAGAAAAAGAAAAAAAAAGAGTATTGTCAGCCATGGAGATATTTTCAGACAATCACAATAATCTGCATTACAATATTCTTTCCTATGAAAAAGAGGACCATAATACCACTCACAAGCAGCAGTTCAATGATAACCACTCAGATTTGATGCCTTAAATGTGAACATCTGTTTCTATCATTAAAGCTATCAGAGTGCCGTTAATTACTTGTCTTCATCTATTTTCAGTATCTGTAAATATATAATTCAGGATCTAGAAAAGTAACTCCTATTTAACTCCTATTATTTAAACAATTAATGCCAGCAACTCATGATGGCATGTATACCGTATATGCATATAGTTTGCTGCTTTTTTTCATGCACACACACTTGCACAAAGCCAATATAGAGAATCTGGATCTCATTTAATATCCCTTTGTGTCCTACATTCACTGTTATTTCATATACACATCATATGTTACACAAACACAAAAACATACACACTAATACACACAGAGAGATATGTAATAAAAGACAAGTGTGTACTTAAATATTCATAATTGGAAATTATTAGGATTTAGCTAAATCACTAAATTCACTAAATCCACTGAATGAAAAACTAAAGAGCCTAAGATTCTCGAATATATGCCTTCCCGCTCCTTTTATTTATTTATATACCTACATAAAGAATTTCAAATTTCCTGTGTCTGAAGGAAGAACGTTCTAGACCATGTTTTAAAATTTCTGATTTGTCCTAAATTAATGCTTTTTTAGTCAGCTTTTTCATTTATGTGACCAAAAGACCTGACAAGAACAATATAGAGGAAGAGAATTATATTTTGGCTCACTGTTTCAGAGGACTCAGTGCATAGATGGCCAACTCATAGCTCTGGTCCAAAGGTGAGGCTGAACATCATGACAGAAGGGTCCAGTAGAGGAAAGCAGCTCAGAATAGAGCCATCAGGAAGGCGAGAGAGAGGTCCACTCACCAAGTACAAAATATAACCCCAAAAGGACACACGACCAATACCCACCTCTTTCAACCACACTCTACCTGCCTATAGTTCCATTCGGTTGATCCATATCAGTGGATTAATCCACTGATTAGGTTAAGCTCTTAAAATCTAATCATTTCACATCTGAAAATTCTTGGATTTTCTCACTTGCGAGTTATTGGGAAACATATCTAAAACACTAACAAATGACTAAACATATTTATGTATATATATATATATATATGCATATATATATACACACACACACAGTATGGTTGGTAGACTACATTAGTATGTTTTTTTATAATAGTTAGAAAATGAGATAGGATAAAGTAGAATTCTCCAATATTTTTGCAATATTGGTTATTAACCTGAACTAGCCTTGAAAAAACAGAGAAGGGTAATGCATTAGAAATTATAATACAAATGCAGAGAAGAAGAGGAAAAGAAACCTAAAGGACAATTAGAATAAGGGTTCCAACATTTGGAATTTGTGTAATTACTCTATAGTACCTGTAGTAGCTTAGATCTCAAAAAAACCAAGAGTTGTTCTGTCTTTTCAACTTTCAGAAATACGTGGGGAGATAAAGGCTACAGTCCATGAAGTACTGCACTGCAGTCACATGACCAAGATGAGCCATCCATGATGGAATAGTGAGCAGTATAGAAACAACCCAAGAGATGTTCACTGTACTCATCTGGTTTGGCAAGAGAAATGCCTTTCTTTCCATATAAGTGAGGTCTAACAAGGGACAATAACATCATGTTGAATTGACATGGCACCCTCATGGGAATTTAAGTTCCCAGTTAGCTGCTCTCCATGAGGGTGTGATCAAGCAGCACTGTTATCAGAATTCACCATCTCAAAGTCATGTTCATTTTCTTCTGTCTTTCACTATACCTTTTAAATCTGAACCAAATGAATTATAGAATTATATAAAGATCATATTAAATATGGTTTAGTGGAATCATATTTACTCAGTAAGCATTCTGTCAATTACTGGGCAGGTCTTCCCCTACATGATGAGGGGCTTCTAGACAAATTAAAATCTGGAGGGTGGGAAGAGACGTGTTTTGGTGGGAAGGCACCATTCCCATGAAGAACAATGACTGATGTATCAGGCATGGCAAATTATTTATCCAAATAAAACAATGAGATAGGGCAGGGCAGAGTAAGCATATAGAACACGTTCCTGTGGAAAAATCAGTATAAGATTGATAGACCACAAGTGTGCTTAAGAAAAAAATCCTCTGCTTGGAAATCATGAGAGGAAAAGAAGGACTTCTCTGACACTTATATATTAGAGTTGTTACAGTAGGTAGCTAGACAGTCGTGAGCAAACACGAAAAGGAAATTCAGAAACTGCCCAGGGTTCACCTTCTTGTGGTCAGAGAGCTCAATCTGGAGAAAATGGATACTGTCTATGCTGAAAAAAAAAAATTATAGCATGGCAAAATTAGTGCTAGTGTACTAAACGGTGGCAGGAAATGGCTATAACCACTCCAAATGAATCATTCATGGAGTAGAAAGATCCCAAGCTGACCATAAAATCCCACAATGGAGAAGACAAAAGGCCCTTTCCTCTCTTGGAGGTGGTCCACTCCACACACCTCTGGAGTACACTTCCTTTTCACTAAATAAACCCCTGCTGCTTTTTTCTATGTGTCTCTCGAATGCAGTCTTGCTTTTAGGAAGAGAGGAACTAAGAAAATCTCTGCCAGTTAACAACGTTAGATGGGAAGGATAAATGACAGGAAAGATTAGAGTTCTTAATAAGTGGGGGTTGTGGGAGTGTTAAGTAACAATAAAATAGAAAAATCGGCAGCCCAAAAGATGAAAGAATTGAAAATAATACTTCTTTGTTAATCTAATCAAAAGCAAGAAAAGATGAAAAGAATTATAGAAATTATAAGATCAATATAAGAAATAAACTCTTAGATTTCAAACCAACTATATTAATGATTATGTTTAATGTAGATAAACTAAATCTTCCAATTAAGAAAAAGCATTGTCAGATTAACATGTGCCTATATGTATATATGCATGTATTCTAAACAAGACCTACTTTAAGGGCATAGAATTGTTGCAACAAAATAATGGAAAACACTTCTCATGAAAATAGTGCCCAAATTAAAACCAGTATGTAATGTAAAATGCATGAGAGACAAAGAGGGACATTTCATAATAATCAAAGGGTCAATACATAAGAAAGTTATAACAATTCTGAAGTTGTTTATACCTAATAAAATAATCTCTAAGGGTATAAATAATGGATTAGTGAATTGAATGTTATAATCGGCAAATCAGTAATCCTCACGAAAGATTTTAGCACGTATCTCATTGTGACTGATAAAACAAGCAGCAATACATGTAGTATGGATGTTACATATTAAGTAACATATAAGACAATTGTCATAGAAGATAATTAAAGTTGACCTAAATGGAATTTGGGAGTCAGTTTTGTGGCCATGCCACCCATGCAGTCACACTACCCCACACTGGGGAAGGGTCTGTACTCACTTTAATGCTTCTTCTATCACAGTTTTAAAACCCTTAATAATTCACAAGCAAGTGGCACTGCATTTTCATTTTGTACCAGGCTCCCCAAGTGAGCCATTTGTGCCAAGGATTATGGAATAGACATTGTTTTCAAATGCATTTAACTATGTACTTAGGCTTTGATGTCCCTCTTGTATGCTTCCGTAGTTCAATGAAGCTCATACAATAGGAATCCATAGAGGTTAAAATTCTTATCCTCTACCCCTTTAGATTCCAATTCACCTTTATTTTATGACCGACAATCTGCATTATAACAGGCATCCCGGGTGAGTCTGGGAGCATACATGGATTTCCCCATTGGGATATCCCTCTTTGATAAACGGAATGTGTAAGCCAACATAGGACAGAATTGCAATATATGTTATGAGACATGTAGCAGGTTATAGCTCCTGATGTGATTTGGATATAAAATGTTGCCCCCCAAAACTCTTGTGTTAATGCAGAAATATTCAGAAGTGAAATGATTAGATTATGAGAACTGTGACCTAATCAGTCCATCCTAGTCTGAATGGAGTAACTAGGTGGTGACTGTAGGCAGATAGGACTTTGTTGGAGGACTTGTGTCACTAGGGGCACTCTTCATCTTCTCTTTGACCCCTCCCTCCCTCCCTCTCTCTGCTTCCTGACCCCTCCTGAAGCTGAGCACCTTTCTTCTGCAGAGGCCCTTCCCTCATGTTGCCCAGAGCAATGGAGTCAACTGACTATGGAATGAACCTCTAAAACTGTGAACCCCAAACAAATATTTCCTCCTTTAAGTTGTTCTTGTTGTGTCTTTTGGTCACAGCAATGAAAGACTGACTCAAACAGTTTCCCAAGCTTTACTGGTTGAGTGGCTGACTGAGAATTTTTCATGGTGAGTCAGGTGGCTTATCAAGTGTAAAATGAGGTTACCCAACTTTGCTTCCTTCTCCCTCTACTCTCCCAGGGATAAATTAAAAATGCTTTTTGTGTGTTTGGATCTGGGGCATTCCCACAGCCATGTTCTGTCATCAAATACAATGAATGAAGGACTCATTTATATTCAAGAGAATATATGAGGGTTCTAAAGAGAAAACGGAGAGGAAATACTTAAAAAAACATTTTTGACTTGTGATCACCTATGGCAGCTTCATGAGACTTCAGTGAAATAAAATGCATTGACTGTCAGAAAGGTCACACCCAGGGATAGACCTCATCTCTCACAGGGTGACTCCTGACCACAGGGATTTCATTCCATACATGGCTTCTAGGTGACTAAGGCTATTACTTTGTCTAGCTCTGGCACCTCACTCATATATCTTTTAGTATACGTTGGAAATGAGATTCTCTGTCCTTGGTCAATGGTCATCTGGACACAGCCTGAGATGTCAGCTCCACTAAAACTCTAAACCAGTCTGTAAGCTTTTGAAGACCATTGAGGTCTTTACCTGATGTAAGAGAATTGTTAATTGCTGCTACTTTGGAAGCAGACTAAAGTCTATAGAATCACTCTGAGTTAAGGTCAGAAACTGTTTAAAATGCATCTCTGTATAAACCAGATGTTTTATGAACATAGCGTCCTTAAGGTACACCCAATCATATTTCTGTGCCTCACAACAGTCATGTTAGAAAACTAATACTGGAATATCTATACAAGAGAGCAGAGGTCAAGCATCTTTTATGGGTAATACAAGGAAGCGCTCGCTGTTTTGCAAAGGGGAAATAGTGATAAGGCAATGGATTCCAACATAAATTTCATATCAGGATCTTCAGGGAAACTGTTAAAAATTACAAATAGCTAGGTCCTACTTTGTAAATTCAGTTTCAGTTCATGTAAGGAAGACTTGGGCCTTTAATTTCATCAGTTATTCCTAAGTGATTTTGATGTGCATTTAGGGTAAAGATTACCATTGCAAAGATTCTAAAAGCAATTCTAAAAGAGCAGGTGGGACTTGAAGTTAAGGGCTTTATGCACAGAAAACTCAGTGTAGCATATGTGATTTTTGCCTAAGAGGCTGAAGATAATTTAACATGAAATATAATTTCTAAATAACTGAGGTAAGATAGATGGGTACTATTTAAAAGCTTGTTATTCTTCAAACATACTTCCAAAAAATGCAGTTGTTTCATTTATTAAGGGAGGAGTAACCCCTTTGCTGATGCAATGGTTTTAGTTAAGAATGTCTCTGCTCACAATGGTGTTCTCTCACTTTCAGCCCTTTATCCTACAGCTAATTTTTGAGCAGTCTCAATGTGGTGCTGAATGGTTCTGATAATGGAGTGAACGAAAAATGAACAATTCAAAAACAGTTCTACCCTTTTTTGAAGAAGACAGGCAATAAGGCAAGCGAAACACTAAATACATTGCATGCTAGAGAGTGACAAGAAGAAAACACAGAGCAGCTTAAAAGTAGGCTTCAGGTTCATGAAGGAAAGTTCTGGAAGGCCGCACAGGTGAGGTGATAATAGAATTGGCACCTGAAGAAAGTGAAGAAGGGAGGTTGAAATCCACAGGGCTTCCCTAAGTATGCTTTCAGTTTTTCCTTGTTTATAACTCTTACTGTCCTAAAATTTTAATCACGTTTTAATCGCTGAGATTTTTTTGACTGGTTTAGTTATTTCTACCCCTAAAGTGTAATGTCTCATTCAATCTTAATCAGATTTGCTCTTTTATTTCTTAACTGTATTATGTGTTTGGTACTTGTATGCAGTTTGCTGAGTTGTAAATGGAAAATGATAGGACTTATATTTACTGTGGATTTATGTAGCTAGTTTGTAGTTATTCCAGGTGGTTATGGGGAATTTGGGGTGGGTTGGAGGTACAGGTACACACAATTGGAGAGTCCAAACTGTGTCTGATACTTGAGCAACTGCTGCCCTTATTTAAAATTTCTTGAACAGTTGGCTCTAACAATCTGAAAGACTTATGTACCTGATTATTTGTCTTAAAGAATAATTAGTATTTGTGCCAGGGTACCTTGTTTTGTTGTTGGTGTGGTACAGTTAGGAACTGTTCAAGTGATTCAAGTTATCTTCAGCTCACTGCCCCAAATTTTCCCATCATTCTGAGCTCCTGCTGCTTCCAATTTGTTTCCTTGTGTTTGTTCCTGTGAATGTAGATCTACCAGGGAACTCTGTTAATTTCCTATCCCCATGTGGAAGGTTACCACAGCACTAAGTAAGGTCCTAAGCTTGGAGCATAATTTTAATATCTGAAATCCTTCATTAGCAGTACATTTGTACCCATGTTTATTTTATTTTTTTTTTTTTACTCATTTCACAAGAAACTTGGAAATAATGGAGTTTATTAAATTAACTCAAATTGCCTCACCTAAAGTAGGTATAGAGAGAAGAGCAAGGAGACTTCTGCTTCCCTATATATCCACCATCAGTTTCCAAGCTCCTTTCTCTGTAGGACTAGCAGTAGAATCATCATCTTACTCATGGAGAGCTCTTAAAGAATAATGGAGAGATTATCCCACCACCCAATAGTTACCATGTATATCTTGTGAAATAACATGGTGCCAAAAATGCTGACTTTCCACATCCACATTGCTTACAATGTGTGTTAACAGAAGAGGAAGGTCATTGAAAATGAGCAAATCATTAATAGGACAGATATGACATTTGAAGTGATCTCACTGCTTACCCATAATTCTTGCACCCTTATTGTTCACATGTAAATATACAGGCAAGAAATTACATTTCAAGTTAGTAACATGGTCAACTTTTGTCATGTGTCTCGAACACCCTTTTGGAAATTATGCAAAATGAGTATTAGTTGGTTACCTTATAAATTTGAAAGTTAGCTAATCAATTTCTTATACATCAAGAGAGAGCCAATGTATAATACTTCATCATTTTTCAGTGAAAAAATTAATTTTATATCTGGATTTATGCACCATTTATCTTCAATCAGCAGCCTCACATTACTCTTTTATATTTAATTTACTCTACCATACATGTCTGCAACAAATTTCCATTCTCCACAGAGAATGCTAAGGTCTGCAGTAGACTAAAAGTGGGTAGATATGGATTTTGTCAAGATGAGATATTGATAGTTCAGTTATATTCCTGTCTCAGCATTCCTGATTCTGGCATGTTTAATCCTACATAGGAATACAGACCTCAAAATAATGTCGTAGTTTGAATTGGATCTATAAGCCAAATCCAAGTTCTATATACATGGTTCAAAGAGTTTAGTTGTTACATGAACTCTCAGCCTCTTTTACATTCAATTTTGAATGATGCTTTTCCATAATCCAAAACCTTAGTGATTTAGGAAGTTACAGTTCTAGAATTTTTTAAAAATGAAGTAACTTTAAGACTTTATATCACCTCCTATTGACCTACTGAATAAAATTGAAACATCATTTCCCATAATCAATGCCCACATGTCTTTGGTCACTCGGAGCAAACCCACAAACAGCCAAAACAAAACAAAACAAAAGCCTATTTTTAAGTTTCACCTGATCTTTCTGTGACTTTATTCTCTAACTATGTCATTTATATTAACTAGATACTGTTTTTTTATTGTCCAGTTAATGAACTCATGCTTGATAATTTAAAAAAATATATTTTTAGTAATAGATGAACACTATACCTTTATTTTATTTATTTATTTGTTTGTGGTCCTGAGGATGGAACCCAGTGCCTCACATGTACCAGGCAAGCACTCTGCCTGTCTTTTAAGATACAGCTGAAACATCACCTTTCCCATAAATTACCCTGGGCTTATTCAACTCCATTTCTAATTTTATTTCCTTCTATTCTTGTACCACTTTCCTTGAACCTGAATACTTGGAATAATTTATAAACATGTCACTGTAAATGAGCTCCAAAACTTGTATTCAACTCATCTTTTGATCCTCAGCAAATAAAGCTCTGCTGGATTCTGAGAGGGCAAGGAAATACGCTTTGAAGTGGTCATTCAATTGAACAATATTGAATTTAGGTTTGTTGGTTAAACTTAGGATTGTCACACACTGGATTAGGTATCAAACTTTTTATTTGAAATTTCATAGACACTATTAGTTTATTGAACATTTGGACTATCAGAATGTTTCTGTATTGTCAGACACATACCTTCCACTGAAATTCCTGAAAATAAATTCTAAAGAAGCAAAACTATACTTCCAAATTTTAACTAGAATCCCTTCATTTTATTCATGTTTTTGGAGCACCAACCATATCCTCCACTTTACATGAGGCCCTCGTGATGTCACAATGAGCAACACAAACTACATGCCTGTCCTTCAGTAATCAAAAACACAAGCATGTGAATGAAGTGCAATCAGTAGTTAAATTGAATTGTTTGGCCTAAAGCCGCCTCCATACATATTTTAAGTTTGAAATAAAGGTTTCTGCATAGATAGTGAACTATAGTCTAACTTGATGTGAAAACAGGCCATAATCTATTCTTATAACACAACACATAGTCACTGTCTTAATCAATCATAAATAGCTAATTGTTCAAGCCAAGTTCAAATAAGACATATAGAAGCTATAACAAATCAGCTATCTTTGTATCTTCTTTCCAATTTCTGAAAACACTTCCTTTCCTCTCGCTACCAACATAACATACCCAGTGGCTTGTTTTTTGTTTGTTTGTTTTGTTTTGATGTTTGGTTGGTTTTTGTAATGGGGACTGAATCAGGGACACTCAACCACTGAGCCACATCCCAGCCCTTTTTTGTATTTTATTTAGAGACACGGTCTCTATAAGTTACTTAGAGTCTTGCTAAGTTGCTGAGGCTGGCCTTGAACTTGTGATCCTCCTGCTTCAGTCCTTGAAGTGACTGAGATTACAGGCATGTACCAATATGCCTGGCTCATGCCCAGGTTTTGAGGTACAGCATTCTGAACCACTTTTGGTCCAAAGTGTTGCCCAGTTCTAGAGTCACAAACAAAGCCAATTAAGTTCTGTACAATTAGGTCTGTTCTAATTATGTCCTTTAACAGTATTAAGACCAAGGAAATATAGTTATATGGGACAAAGTAAAGTGCTGCCTAGAGAAAGAATTCATCAGTACTCTGGGGTCTCAAAAGGAAGTACTTTGGACTACTGAAATGCAAGACCAACAACTCACAGACATCCTGGCCTACATCCTTGCAAGTAGCTTGTCAATTGAAAAAAATCAAAAAAGTAAAATATAACCAAAAATGTATCTGGAAGAACTTAGTAGAAGGATTAAAACATTCAAGGGCAAGGAAACATTCAAGCTCAAGGAAAACTTCTTCCTTCCTTCTCCCCCTGAATCTCTTTCTCCCCTTTTCTTCTCCTCCTAAAATATCTGAAGATTCTCTCTTTTTTTGTAACTTAGAGAAACAATTAGTATCTAATTATGAAAATATGAAAAACACTCATTCCTTTCAGTCTAACTAGGTGGAAATGTCAGGGGAACAGCCCAGGATAAGTAAAGGACTCATAGGGAAACCCCAAAATGAACATACCCTATTCCTGATGAAACCAAATTTCCTGCTGTTACAATCTATGGTGACAGGGCTTGGTTCTTTCAATTCCACAGCAGGGAATGCCTGCTTGTGTTAATGCTCAGCAGCAGACCATGAGCAATTTCCTTTCAGGTGGTTGTTTCATGAACTGAAAGAATGAAATCCATGGTCAACAGAGGTTGGGCATGAGAGAGAAAGATTCATTCAAGTGAGAAGAAAGGAAACAGAGCTCTTGACTAGTGAGAGGGGTCCCGAGAGTGGGTTGCCATTCAAGCATACTAATCTAGGGGCTCATATTGCTGCTTAGCAGGACATTGCTCAATATTTATGCTAATTGGGTATGCAAAATGCACTAGGCTTATTGGTCCTAACTTTTATGATCATTAGGTGTCAAAAGGTGACTGTTCATTGGTCAGACCCATGACACTGTGTTTGGTTGTGCACTTTTAGACACTGTTTGAAATTCTCTATAGTTCCTATCAGGTTCATTCTGCCTCCTCCCACAGGTGGTTGGAATGTTTGGAATCTTTCTACAAAGCAATCCATTTCTATGGAGCAGTCTGCATTGTCCATTCTTTCCATCTCTACCTCGAAGTCTTTTGGGGGCTGGGTTTGGTGGCACATGCCTGTAAGTTCAGTGACTTGGAAGGCTGAGGCAGGAGGATTACAAGTTCACATCCAGCCTCAGCAACTTAGCAAGGTCCTCAGCATCTTGGTGAAACTCTGGAGACTCTGTGTCAAAATAAAAAATAAAAAGGGCTGGGTATGTGGTTCAATGGTTGAGCACCCCTGAGTTCAGACCCTCATACCAAAAAAGGAAAAGAAGTTCTCAGGGGCCTGATGTCCTGTCTGCCTATGTCTTATTCTCTGACTATCCTACCTATTAACTGGGTCAGATGGACTTTAACAAGTTCGTCAGGGGTGACACATATAAGATCACCCAGTGTCTTGAGCAACATCACATTTTATCAAACATGCAGGCCACATCTAAGGCACAGTGGAGAAAACCAGTCTTGGGATGACACCCTTGAACGTAACCTCACAAATTAGCACATGCAATGATCCAAAATGCTTGGGTCCCTAGATATTAGTGTCCTAGATATTAGGAGAATGGCAGGCCACCCTCTCCTCTAACCCTGATTCTTGTGCTCACCTTCTTCTGTCACAACCACAACCACTGTATTCATTTCTAAACACAAGTGGACTTTCTACACAGGCAATCTGCTACTCTTCATCTACAGCACTCTCAGCACTGCTGCTTCCTCTCTCCACTCCTCACCCATAGTCCTCTGTGCCCCCATGAGAAAGGCAGGCTGAGATTTGGACAAACATGATCAGCAAGAACCCTTCCCCCTCTAAGGCTCCCCTTGCCTCTTTTCCACCACCTTTCACACAGTCCTGTTCCTGGATATCTTGCCCATAGTGGCCGATATCTGAGGGTCATTTGCTTTTTGTTTACAAAATGTATGTCCTTGAGGAATTACTCTGATTTTAGTTTAGAAATTCTACCCAAAATGTTTAGAATAGCCTACAGGGATATGACTTGTGGCTATCCTTCATCTACTTTTAAATAGGGCCAGATGGGATGATAAAAGGAGAGCAGATCATGTTTCCCATCATTGGCAGAAGGTCTTTCTACTCTCTTAAATGAGACCTCAAGAAAGCTCAAAGGATCCTGGGACTCTGGGGATGCCCAGACGCAGTGAGTTAGAAGTCAGCACACTCAGTCTTCCTAATGCAAGACACTAGTTAGGACCACATAAGTTCATATCTAGTGTTTCTCTCTCTCTCTCTCTCCTCTCTCCTCTCTCTCTCTCTCTCTCTCTCTCTCTCTCCCCCTCGCTCCCTCCCTCTCTTTTCTCTCTTACTATACCTTCAAACCAAAAGAAACACACTCAACTCTGTTCTGTCTAAATGAGTAACATCATCTATTGAGGTTAATTCCACTTTGGGTTGCATTTAAACAGCTGGGGTTACTTTAAGTCTGATGGTCTCACGAAAGAAGAGGCTTATTTTTGTTTATTTCACTGCATGGCCTCAAGATAAGTTACAAAAATGAAAAAAAAAATGCCCAATATATTGTTTGGTTGACATGCCTAAAACGTTTCTTAAATACAAAGTCAAGATGGTTCTTAAACTACAGTTACAGCTTAATTGTAGATGACATAAAGTCTTTTGCTCTTTCTCAGGTCTTGTCACTCTCTTTCTCTCTTGACCACAAAATGCAATAAAATAAAATTGTTATTCACAGGTTATCTCGAACAGTCCTGGTTGAAAAGCAGGTATATAAGGATTAACGCAAACAAATTTGTGACCAAAACAGAATAAAAGAAAGAAGGAAAGAAATCTTCCCCTTTAGGGGGTTCTACAGAGGGGTACAAACAGTACTGAGGTTGATGTGGATCTGCCTCACGGATGGTAAGGAGTCACCTGAACCTCTGCTTTAGTAGCAACCATGACTCACTGAGGCTGTTCATCCATCCCCAACTGCATGGACCTCTCCCATGTCTGTTTTCCATTCTATAATCTTCCTTTTTCCCTATTTCTCACAGGCATCTGTGACAGACTTTGTTTTGATTTCTTGAACTCTAAATCTGACACACAGTCTACTTAGTGGGCATGTATAACTCTCTTGTCCCTGACCTATAGGAATGCTATACCTGATCTATGTAAACAATAAAAAATAAATTAGTAAACAAAAATTCTTCATCTCTCTTTCATTTCCTGTCTCATCAGGACACTTTCTTTTCTGCTTCTTGATTAAAGGGGATATTTGACCCATTGGTGACTCTCTCAAAAGAATCCCTATAAGCTCTAGCATTCACTTTTGCTCCAGTAAACAGACAAACCTCAAAAAAAAAAACCAAAAAACAAGTCCTAAAAACAGCCTCAGAAAAAAGTTTAATTTAAACAGCTTTAGAAAGCTCAAAAGCTCAAAAGGAGACTTTCCCAGATGGAATAGGCATAAAAGTGCTTATTGCCCTATTTATTAAAGAGCTACATCTGATGAGAAAGCAAGTTATGTCAGAAGGACATACCTACTAGATGGTTTTCCAAAGTATGAGTTTTCTGACCCTTTATATCGTGAGCAGTGAGTAAGAGAGGAATCAGGTTTGGGTCCAACAAGTGGATTTTATTCATGCAATGCACCCTCAACTTAACGTTCCTAATAATAGCAAGTCACAAATACATTGAAGATTCACTCCCTTATTCACCTAGGGTCCAATCCCCATGGACTTGCTCAATGCAATGGTCTCTTAGCCAAGAAGTCAGTCTGCAAGACCGAGGGATTCTTCTCAGCCATAGCCTCTTTCAGCTCCTTGAATGTCTTTGGATGTCCTCAGGTGTCTGATAAGCTGGAGGCTGGATGGCACTTGTCATCACAGGAGAGGTGGTCAGTCATCTGGCCTCGGTGACAACGGTCAATCAGCAAACAGCAATAGTGTGGACAGCATCCGGGGCAAGTCAAGAGACAGAGCGACGTGGAGTCCTCTGGTCACGGTGCTGCTGACAGTTTGCTCCAAAGTCCAGGGGTTTAAATAGTGATTTTCAGCCCAGTCATGTTCTGGTCTTCATTTATAAAAGACCAGAACAGGACTATAATAGGAGCCACCACTCAAATCATAGATAAAGGTTCATATCGGCATTGTTCAGGATTGTCATCCTGCCACATAGCAAGTTTGTCACCAGACACCTTTATAATTTTAGTTTTACAAGTCCAGGCAAATACCAAATACAGCTTATTATTACTATATAACCACAACTATAGCAATTCCAATATTTCCTTGCCTCATTACACTTTATAAAAGAAATTTTCATTTATAAGGGTGTTTCTTCTATTGATTAGCTTGTAAAATATGGAAAGATATTAATGTAAATCCACATAATAAACCTCACCTTCAAACCTTTTGTTTCTCTGGGATATCTCTGCTGATGTTAGATTAAATTGGTCTTTGAGATGTAAATTCTCTACCTTGTTTAAACTAAGTTATTCCCTTGGAAACCCAGAGTTAAGATTAAGGATTTCTTAGAGTTGTTAGTTGGGTTAGCCCTCTAGCTTGTTAAAACTGGTAAATAATAAATCTAAACAAAGTTCTAAAATCTTTGTTTTCTATATATGCATGTGTGCATGTTTGTACTATATATGGTATCTACATGCATACTTAGGTTTGTTGTATATTGTTTACATGGTACCAAATTGGCTTAAAGATAAATGAGTCATTACAATTTAAGAAAAACATGAACTCAAATACTTTTTAGTTTGCATGACTTAGAAAATTTTTTTAAATAGCGTAAGCCAGTTTTTAAATTGTTGGAGATAAAGTAAAGATATCTTGAGAGTTGTTAATACACTTTTTGCCTACATTTCTAGTCGATCAGGATTGTATTAATCTCTGTAGATATTTAAAATATGATACCCATTGCTTTGAGGGTTGTTCTTTGGCAAAATGGTAATAAGAATAACAATAAATGTTAACTATGCCTGATATCTTGGTTTTCTTGGGTAATCTAAAAATTACTGTTCAAGTGGGTAAGTTGGCAGATATTTATAATGTACACATAAGAGAAAACATCTGAGTTGGTTATAAGTAAAATACTGAAACATCAATTGATAAACATAAATTCAACTATACTTGGTTTGTTAAGTTCAAATATTTAGAACCATTAAATGTGTTTTTGTAAATTGGGTGAAAAAATGTATAAAAACAGTTTAAATGTCTTTCTTCCTGTATCTTCACTAAAATGTAAGGTTCTAGGAGTTAAAAATCTAATTAACATATTCATACTACATGTAAAGAATACAAAGAATTTAAGCTGAGTTTCATAAGAAAGTTAGAAAAGCACAGAGTATTTTTATCTCATTGAGGAACAGAGTGGATACCTATTTTGGGGGCCTTGTTTTCTTCTTCTCCTAGTAAAATTTATATCTTCCAGATTATACGTAAGACAATGACCTTAAAGCAACTGAGACTGGCTTTCCTCTGTTGCCTCTAGATCAGGGAGGCAACGACTTTAAGTTCCAGAATAGGTAAGGATAATGCCATATTTCAGCTTGATGAAATAGCTAAAAATGATTGATCATACCCTTCTGTGACCCCTTATGAATAAGGGATCTGAGTCTTCAGGGGGTGATGAGACTGTAATCTAGAAATACAAGGAGAGCACTGAGTTTTAAAGGGAAATATTCATGAACCACAGAAATGCAAACAAACAACCCACAAGCAAGCCAACTCAAAATTTTTGCACACTGCTTATCAATTGGCGGATGATAAAAATAACAAAACCATAAGATAACCACAAGCATCTGGAGAAACATAGTAGCAGAATTAAAATTTTCAAGGGCAATGAACAAACACAAGGGAAACAAGCATGAAATTGCATGCCTCAAATCTACTTCTGTCCAGTCCCCTAGCTACTCTATAAATATTAGAACCCCAGGCTCTAGGGGTGACTTTTTATCTCCTTCTGTGATCACCTGCGCTCTCATTCTTAAGTGTGTACTGTCCCTTTGTGATAAAATCTCTTGCTGTGCTGCACATACATGATATGTCCTTAAATTCCTATCCTAGAAGATCCAAGTAAAGATCTCCTCTGCAGCTGGAAGACCTCCTCAGACCCCCTTCTGGTGACACCCTCACATAAGAATAGCTCCTTCTCATAGAATAGCTAGCTCCTTCTATTCTAACAATAGCTCTTGTTGTACAACTTATTATAGTTCACAGACTTGTGCACATGCCCATGTAACCAAGGAATCAGGGTTGAGAAGAGCTGAGACTGAGATTTCTTTTTGTCCTTATGAATTGGTGAATGTCTAGCACATAAGAGGTGCTCAATGAGTATTTGTTAAGTAAATGAATTTACTTTTTGATTTTTTCATGTAACATTCACACTTTTACTTTTTAAAACAATATTTCAGCCTAAGGGAAATGGGAATGCCTTTTTTAGAGGAAAAAAAAAAGAACTCATAAAACTAGACATAGAATCCAAGTGGTAATCACATTTCTCAGTTCTTCTATCTTTGCTTACTGAAGATTTTTCTCAGTTCATTTATAATTCTCTTAATATCTGTTCTCTGTATGATTTGCCTCCCTCACCACAGGAACTGCTATTATGTCTAATATTATTCTTGAATTTTATGCTGTCTTTGTTAAAAGTGCAGACTTCTTATTGTCATTGTTTATTTTGAAGCATATAATTTCTGTGAATTTTTTCTTTTGGCTTCTATTTTTGGTTTATGCCACCCATGTGTTGCCAAAATAAAACTATGCCACTAAGTGTCCCTATATTTGTAAGTCATTGCACTAACTACTCACACACATCTTATTTGTCCACTGCAGCCCATAGTGAACTCTAAGGTTGCCCCTAATTCCAGGCTCCTCAAACCACAACATGGAGAGAAATCTAATATATATAAATATACATATATATATGTACATATAATATGATGTCTTTGCTGTTCATATATTAATTATGAATTGATTTGACAATTTCCTTGGAATATATATGCAGGAGGGGTGTTTTGTAAGTAATAGTTTTGCCAATATCCAATTTGCTTAAGTACTTTAAATATATATTTGAAATGAGATAGTCTGCATTCTTATCATCAGTTTGCATGATTTCCTATTTCCCCAGGGTCCTAGGAAGATTTGCCTGTAATAAAGATTTTACTGGCCTTTGTACCCCATTCCTAAGAAGCAACTTCTAAATATTTAGAACTTCCTGGGTGATAAGAATGTCCTGTGCTATTCATGGTAGACCCCTAGACTAAACCTGATTATGCTAGCAAGATCATTTAGGATAGGGATTGCCTATGCCCGAAAGATCATCTTTCTAACTAGAACTGGAGTTTGAGTCTTGAGCTATCAGTTCACCTCCAGGAAGTGGAGTGAAGTTTGGAGATTATGTTCAACCCTGTAGCCAGTGATCAGTCTATCCTCTTTACGTAATGAAACCTCAATAATAACTCAGGACTCCACCACTCAGGTGAGCTTCTGCGATTAGCAATACTCAGCATATTAGCACACAGGGAGGGTGATGAGCCCCTAAGAAAAATGGAAGCTTTGCTTTTGGAATCCTCCAAGACTTTCCTTTGTCTAGGTTCTAATTTATACCCACTTTATCATAATAAATCTTTTTTTTTATTTTATTGTAAACAAATGGGTTAATGTTGTTTCTCTGTTTGTACATGGCGTAAAGGCATACCATTTGTGTAATCATAAATTTACATAGGGTAATGTTGTTTGATTCATTCTGTTATTTTTTCTCTTCCCCCCCCACCCCTCCCACCCTCTTTTCCCTCTATACAGTCCTTCCTTCCTCCATTCTTGGTCCCCTCCCTAACCCTAACTCTAACCCTAACACTAACCCCTCCCACCCCCCATTATGTGTCATCATCCACTTATTAGCAATATCATTCGTCCTTTGGTTTTTTGAGATTGGCTTATCTCACTTAGCATGATATTCTCCAGTTTCATCCATTTGCCTGCAAATGCCATAATTTTATCATTCTTTATGGCTGAGTAATATTCCATTGTATATATATACCACAGTTCTTTATCCATTCATCAACTGAAGGACATCTAGGTTGGTTCCACAATCTGGCTATTGTGAACTGAGCAGCTATGAACATTGATGTGGCTGTATCTCTGTAATATGCTGATTTTAAGTCCTTTGGGTATAGGCAAAGGAGTGGGATAGCTGGGTCCAAATGGTGGTTCCATTCCAAGTTTTCTAAGGAGTCTCCACACTGCTTTCCAGAGTGGCTGTACTAATTTGCAGCCCACCAGCAATGTATGAGTGTACCTTTTTCTCCACATCCTCGCCAACACCTGTTGTTGCTTGTATTCTTGATAATCATCATTCTAATTGGGGTGAGATGGAATCTTAGGGTGGTTTTATTTGCATTTCTCTTATTACTAGAAATGTTGAACATTTTTCCATATGTTTGTTGATTGCTTGTACATCTTCTTCTGTGAAGTGTCTATTCACTTCCTTAGCCCATTTGTCGATTGGATTATTTGCATTCTTGGTGTAGAGTTTTTTGAGTTCTTTATAGATTCTGGAGATTAGTGCTCTATCTGAAGTATGATTGGCAAAGATTTTCTCCACTCTGTAGGCTCTTTCTTCGCATTGCTGATAGTTTCCTTTGCTGAGAGAAAGCTTTTTAGTTTGAATCTATCCCAGTTATTAATTCTTGCTTTTATTTCTGTGCTATGGGAGTCCTGTTGAGGAAGTCTAGTCCTAAGCCAATATGGTGAAGCTCTGAACCTACTTTTTCTTCTATAAGGTGCAAGGTCTCTGGTCTGATTCTGAGATCCTTAATCCATTTGAGTTTAGTTTCGTGCATGGTGAGAGATATGGGTTTAGTTTCATTCTGTTGCATATGGATTTCCAATTCTCCCAGCACCATTTGTTGAAGAGGCTATCTTTTCTCCATTGCATATTCTTGGCCCCTTTGTCTAGTATGAGAAAATTGTATTTATTTGGATTTGTGTCCGTGTCCTCTATTCTGTACCATTGATCCACCTTTCTATTTTGGTACCAATACCATGCTGTTTCCTGTTACTATTGCTTTGTAGTAGAGTTGAAGATCTGGTATTGTGATACCCCCTGCTTCATTCTTTCTGCCAAGGATTGCTTTAGCTATTCTGGGTTTTTTATTCTTCCAGATGAATTTCATAATTGCTTGCTCTATTTCTGTAAGGTACATCATTGGGATTTATTGGAATTGCATTGAATCTGTATAGAACTTTTGGTAGTAAGGCCATTTTGACATATTAATTCTTCCTATCCAAGAACATGGGAGATCTTTCCATCTTCTAAGGTTTTCTTGAATTTCTTTCTTTAGTGTTCTGTAGTTCTCATTGTAGAGGTCTTTCACCTCTTTTGTGAGATTGATTCCCAAGTATTTTATTTTTTTCGAGGCTACTGTGAATGGGGTAGTTTTCCTAATTTCTCTTTCTGAAGATTCATCACTTATGTATAAAAATGCCTTAGATTTATGTGCATTGATCTTATATCCCGCTACTTTACTGAATTCAGTAATGAGATCTAAAAGTTTTCTGGTGGAATTTCCTGGTTTCTCTAAGTATACAGTCATATCATCAGCAAATAGGGATAGTTTTGAGTTCTTCTTTTCCTATTCGTATCCCTTTAATTTCTTTGGTCTGTCTAATTGCTCTGGCTAGAGTTTCAAGGATGATATTGAAAAGAAGTGGTGAAAGAGGGCACCCCTGCCTTGTTCCAGTTTTTAGGGGGAATGCTTTCAGTTTTTCACCATTTAGAATGATATTAGTCATGGGCTTAGCGTAGATGGCCTTTACAATGTTAAGGAATGTTCCCACTATCCCTATTTTTTCTAGTATTTTGAGCATGAAGGGGTGCTGTTATTTTATCAAATGCTTTCTCTGCATCTATTGAAATAATCATGTATTCTTGACTTTAAGTCTATTGATATGGTGAATTACATTTATTGATTTCCTGATGTTGAACCAACCTTGCTTCCCTGGGATGAAACCCACTTGATCATGGTGCACTATCTTTTTAATATGTTTTTGTATGCGATTTGCTAAAATTTTGTTGAGAATTTTTGCGTCGATGTTCATTAAGGATATTGGTCTAAAATTTTCTTTCCCTCGATGTGTCTCTGTCCTGGTTTAGGTATCAGGGTGATATTGGCTTCATAGAATGAGTTTGGGAGGGTTCCCTACTCTTCTATTTTATGGAATACTTTGAGAAGTGTTGGAATGATGTCTTCTTTAAAGGTTTTGTAGAACTCGGCTGAGAACCCATCTGGTCGTGGACTTTTCTTTGTTGGTAGGCTTTTGATGACTTCTTCTATCTCATTACTTGAGATTGGTCTATTTAAATTGTGTATGTCCTCCTCGTTCAGTTTAGGCAATTCATATGTCCCTAGAAACCTGTTGATGTCTTCGAAATTTTCTATTTGTTGGAGTATAGATTTTCAAAAGAGCTTCTAATTATGTTTTGTATTTCAGTCCTGTCTGTTGTGATATTTCCTTGTTCATTCCGAATTTTAGTGATTTGGGTTTTCTCTCATCTTCTCTTTGTTAGTGTGGCTAAAGGTTTATCAATTTTGTTTATTTTTTCGAAGAACCAACTATTTATTTTGTCAATTTTTTGTATTGTTTCTTTTGTTTCAATTTCGTTGATTTCAGCTCTGAGTTTAACTATTTCCTGTCTTCTACTACTTTTGGTGTTGGTCTGTTCTCTCTTCAAATATTTAGAGATGTGTTAGGTAGCTAGTCAGGCATGAATGGGTGAACAGGTAAAAAACAATGAAGGGGAACTATAAAACACTGAGTCTTATCTGACAGGAAAGCCCCTGGAAAATGGGGCCTGCAATGTTATTTTTGCACATTTAAGATTAAACACAAATCAACTTAGAAAAATTATCTTGTATTTTTAAAATGGCTAAAATTAAGATCATAAATATCTCAGGAATTCTGTTATGCTTTCTGAATCATATATATTCTGAATCAATGTATATTTTATTTTATATTTATTTACATTATAAACTTGATTTGTAGACTCATTTGATGTTGACCAACCTTCTTTTCACTTCAGAATAATCCTGAGAAGGATGATTTTTTTTAATACACTAAAAGTTTTATATCCACATACATCCGCACATCTGGATGGCTTTGTATTCTACCCTTGGCCTTCTATAATCATGTGATCAAGAACACAAAGATCATGAAGATGATCCTTTTAAAATATAATATACCAGCCAACTTCTTAACTCTGCATCTTGCACTGTCTTCCTCTATTTCTTGGCTAATTATTTTCAATGACTTGCAATGACATTTTTTTTTTTAATCTTCCCTTTCCCCATTTACTGACTATTCGAGTTTCTCTCTTCTTCTAGCCAATCTTTGAACACAAATTCAAGTTCTTGTACTTAATTTATTTTGTCCTTCATTTTGTGTTTGATACACTCATATACTCAGCTTTCCTCCTCCTCTTCTCCCTCTTCTTCCTTTTCTTCTCTGTTTTGTTCATGCCTTGACTCAAATGTCACCTTCTTCATGTCAGTCTTTTAGAAGTAGCAGATAAGAAAAGTGTGGTTGAACTACTCTTAGTGGGTGCACTTTCAGAGAAGGGAATGGAGAAAAGTTAGATAAGAAGGATGTGGGGGGGTTCAACCATGGATGTGTGTGCTCTGAGCTAGAGAATAGATTCAATTCCACCTCTCACAGTATTTTAGGTTTTTGGGAAATGGGCTTCAAGTTAGAGGGTTGGAGAAGATTTATTGGATTTTACTCTCAGGAAATACACTTCTAACAAAGTAGGGGATTTAGGTTATAGTTCCTATAAATAGGGGTATTCATGTATCACTATAGTATTCTGACTTTAATTCTTCAGGATCAATACTTAGGAGTTGGTATAGCTGGGGCATATGGTAGTCCCATGCCTAGTCTTTGGAGGAGCTTCAGTACTGATTTCATAGTTGTTGTACTAATATAACCCAACAACGGTGTCCAAGTGTTCCTTTTCCTCCACATCCTAGTCAGCATTTATTATTGTGTTCTATTCATGTTGGCTGCTGTTCTGACTGGAGTGAGATGAAATCTCAGTGTAGTTTTGATTGTGTTTTCCTGATTGCTAAAGGTGTTAAACAGCTTTTCAAATATTTGTATTTCTTCTTTTGAGTAACACCTGTTTAGTTCTTCTGCACATTTATTGATTGGGTTATTAGATTTTTGAAATTTTGCTTGGGTGTTAATTTTTGAGTTCTTCATATATTCTGGATATAATCCTCTGTCAGAAGAGTATATGGAAAAGCTTTTTCTCCATTCTGCAAGCTGTCTTCACACTCGTAATCATTTTCTTTGCTGTACAGATCTTAATTTGATTCCATCCCACGGATTAATTCTTGATATTATTCCTGAGTTTAAGAATGCTCTTGAGGAAATCATTACCTGTGCCCATATGTTGAGAGTTGAACCTACATTTTCTTATAGTAGTTTAAATGAGTTTGGTCTAATACCTATTTTTTTTTCCATTTGTATTTGAATTGACTTCTGTGCAATGTGAGATATAAAGACCTAGTTTCTTCCTTCTCATGGATACCCAGTTTTCCAAAGACCATTTACTAAAAAGTTCATCTTTTTTCCAACATACATTTTTGGCACCTTTGTCAAGGATCAAATGACTATAGCTATGTCAGTTTGTCTCTATGTCTTCCATTCTGTAATATATGTCTGTTTTTTATGCCAGTACCATGAAGTTTTGTTACTATGGCTCTGTAATATAATTTGAAGTCAGGTATTGTGATAACGCCAGAATTGCTTTTTTGACTACAAACTGCTTTGTCTATTATGGGTCTATTATTGTCCCATATGAATTTCAGCTGTTTTTTCTAATTCTGTGAGAATGTCATTGATATTTCCGTCAGAATGGCATTGACTCTATATATTTCTTTGGGTAATATGGTCATTTTAACAATATTAATTCTGCCTATCCAAGAACAACGGAAGGTCTTCCCATCTTCTAATGACTTCTTTAAGTTCTCTCTTCAAATCCATAATTTTCATTGTAGAGGTCTTTCACCTCCTTGGCTAGATTTATTCCTAAGTATTTTGTTATTTTTTCTACCATGAATGGAATTGTTTTCCTGATTTCTTTTCAATGGATTCATTACTGGAGAGTAAGAAAGTATTGGTTTTGTGTTTTGATTTTGTAACCTGCTACTTTGCTGTGAAGCTTTTTTGGAACTCTAAGTATAGAATAATATCATCTGCAAAGAGTGATAATTTCTCTCCTTTTCTATTTGTATCCTTTTATTTCCTTCTCTTGCCTAAATATTCTGGCTAAAATTTCAAGTACTGGATTGAATAGGATTGGTAAGAGTGGACATCCTTGTCTTGTTCTGGATTTTAGAGGAAATGCTTTCAGTATGATGTTAGCATTGCGTTTTTCATGTATGTCCTTTTAGAAAAAAAGTTTCCTTCTGTTCCTCTGGTCTTCAGTTTTTGCAATGAATAGTTGCTTCAAAGAGTTTCTCTACATCTATTGAAATAACTATGCAATTTTTGTCCGTAATTCTACTTATGTAGTAAATTAGATTTATTGATTTGCATACTTTGAACTATACTTACATCCCTACAATGAAACCAACTGCATCATGAGTACAATCTGCGTTGTTAATATGACTTGCTAATACTTTATTAAGGATTTTTGCAGTATGGTTGTTAATGGTATAGTTTATTATATATACACACCCATGTATATGTATTAATTTATTTGAATATTTTATATGTATGAACTTTTTCTTATCTTAATTACTTTAAGATGGCTATTTGGTACCTAATTGTTTACTTTTGAATATACAGAATTGTCAAATACATTATTATTGGTGCATACTTTTTTCATTGTAGGCTTAGAGAAAAGTCTATGATGGTAATGCTTAATAATTATTCAGTTATCATTTATTGGTCGATATTTAGTTAAATTCTGATTTAACCTATTTGTGTTTCTACAGAGTATTTGTTTTTTTCCTTGTTTAGATAAATTGCTTTTGATAGGACAATAGATACTCCTGTGCTCATGGATGTAGACATGTTCAGGAGACAATATATCAAACTCTTCATGAAGGATTAGTCAGTGCATTTTTCATTGATCAGCAGGGATAATAAGCATAAGAGGACTGCATTGGAATATAAACTAGATAGTCCATGTTAAGTAATGACAGATTGTTTCCTTACTATTATTATTACTATAGTCCAATAGACTTAGTTTTTAGTACATCTATGGGTATACAATTCATTCACTTTCTTGACTTTCCTGACAACGCAAAGCTAAATATTTAAGTAATTGAAATCATGATGAACAAATTTAAATAACTACAATATTCACAAATCCTTAGATTTTTTTGATTATTGACTAAAACACCTCTTCCTTTGTTTGCATATATATATTTTTTTATGATATTTTGTTTTGGATTTCTGTCTGTACTGATAAATTATTTAATGTCTCCCTTCTTGGTAGATATTTAGGAACTTTATTCTAATTTTTGTGTGTATTATATACCATTTACCATTAAATAAAATTGATGCTGCACATATTTCTATTTAGTTCCTTAGGACGAATTTCCGTAAGTAAAATGGCATGAACATTTTCAGAGCTTCTGATAAATATTTCTCAATTGAACTTAAAGTAAGTTTCCAGCAATTAACATGCCTGTCAACAGTGATTGAAAGTGCTCATTTCTCCTCACCTTCCACCTAGAGAATTAGATTTTTAAAATCCTTTTCAAATTGAATAGGCAAAAAATTGGTTTGCATTCATGCTAAAATTGCATTTTTTGATTGCTGGTAAATTTGAATATTTATGCCTCTGCCCACTTGCCATTTGTATTTATTTTAGTAAATGGCCTATTGTAGGTTTGTTAATAATTCCAGTTGTGTTTTTTATCTTCTGATTAGTAATTTTGAGTACTTTATAAATACCCCATCATCTCTGTTTTATTTATTTACAGATTTTTTTTATTTTATTTGTCCATGATATTGAAGCACAGATTTTTTTTAATTAGAGTAGTGAGATTTATCAATTTTATCTTAATGTTTCCTGTTCTCCTATAACATTGAAGTGTGCTTATATTCCTGTGGTGAATTGAAAGTGTGTCACTCCTCTTTTTGTAGGTTTTTTAAAAAAAATCTCCTCTAATTTTCTTCTGGTAATTTCAATATATTTCTAACTTTGTTACAGATACTTTGTATTTTTGTGTTAATACAATAATCTTTTAATAAAGCACATTCCAAAATAATTTTAAGTGATTTTTACTGGATTATTTAGAAGCTATTGACTTTCTATAACATATCCATTTTTCACAAATACCATTTGAAATTGCCTAAAAATTTTCTAAATTTAATTATTATATTGGTTTATCTCTTCTATGTATTTTCTCCTGTATATAATAAACATTAACTTTTCTTATATTAAGTTGATACTATTAAGACATTTTCTTTTCTTTTTCAATGCATTAGATTGAGAGTACTTAAATATGTTAAGGCATTAAAATTTATCTTGGATCTTTGAAAAAAAAATGGAGATATTCAGACTATAACCCCTAGGAATCCTGATTCATTGGCTCCTGTGAGGTGCTCAAGACTCAAGTTTTAAATGTTTTACTAGCAAAGTCACTAGGCTATGGTAAACCTTCTAGAATAGTGTTATATACTAGAACTTTCCTTTTTCCTGATTTGCTTTAGATTACTTCTTTTATGTCACCTTTGACAGAATGCTATGGATTGCTTTATGTAATGTCTTTGCTTTTTAAAATAAAACTGATAATGTTTAAAAAATTGAATTCTATTCAATAAGATTATGGTTAAATATTTGATTACCAGCACTTATATAACCTGTCCTATCCTTCAGCTAAAATATTCCTTGTAAAAAATGACTTTAAGTATAGAAAAATACATCATAATGAAATCTATAAGAATCTGAACTAATCATAAATCGCTACAAAAAATTTGACAGGTTTGAGAATTTTTTTCATGAATTTCACTGAAACTTCATTAAAATTGAGAGGAATTTAAAAAAAAACTACATGAACATAAGTTAATAGAAAAATAAATCAAGATGGCAAATTAACATCTGCCTTCACTACTACCATAGTTTCCTTAAAAAGAGGCAAACGTGGGTATATTTTGGAAATATGTAAAAATTATCCGTTAAATCTACCAAACTAGAAGAGAATTTATGGATTTTTAAAATCTCTATTCTCTATCTAATTTGACCAAGATTGGATAATTCTCTCTGTTTTAATAACAAATGTAGATTTAATAGGCACTTGCTATTAATATCTGTAGCATCTCTCTATTAGTCAGTGAAGAGGTTTAAACACTGAAACATTTTTCCTTCTAAATATTTCTAAAGTGGACTTAATTACTTTCATTAAAATTTCATAACTAGGCAGATTTGCAGTCTCTCATACATTTACACATTAAAACATATAAAATTAAACTCCTATTATATTTACATGTAATTGTGTTCCAAATATGAATAATAAATATTCTATCTGGCTCAATGGTTTAACATTTGCTTAAAACCTCCCACATCAGGGAGAAAACCTGAGTCACAGTGCTTTTCTTGGGTTTTGCTATTATTGTTTTGTTTCAATTTATTTGGGGGAGGATTTTGTTGTTTATTGTGGTTTTGGTTTTGTAGTTTCTGAGAGTTTCTTGTCTATGCTGTGGTACTTTTACTTGGGGAAACATGGTCTCTGCCTTTCAAACATCAGAAAAGAATACTTTGTTATGCTTCTAAACATATAGTGGCTTCTCCTTCTATTTCATATACTTTTTCAACTTTGGTGTTCAAAACAATCTGTGGGTTGGAATGTTATAATAATAATATGAACTCTTTCAAAAGTAGAAATACGTAAAGTTTTGGTGATGTCATCAAGTTCATTAAATTAACCACTTAGGAGCATTTGAAGTCATCTTGTTCAACTCCCTGTATTCGTTATTGAAGATCTAGTGACTCAAACAACAGAAATGAAGATAAGACTCCTCCAAGTCACTTTGACCAAATAAAAGAGGCAAAGATTAGAACTCACATCTTGTACCACTCAAATCTTTGCTTTTTCCATCACTGAAATACTGTTCCTATGTGGAAATAGACCACAAGTGTGGAACAGAAGTCAAGCTCTAGCTCTGGCTCTAGTAACTATTATTGGTGGCATACTGTAGAATAGCAAGATGCTTATTATCCAAACAGAACAACTGCTTTCATTCATACTCCCTCAAATGTATATCCTGTAGTCTCTGAACTTCTCCATCTCCAGCCTTTCATTTTCTAACTTGATTTTTTTTTAATGAGGAAAAACAAACCTGCATTATCTCTGTATATATTTTGTTGATTATGTCCTTAACAATCTCTTGCTATCAAGTATCCAGGTTTTTATTGTCAAGAGCAACATTTGGATAATAAAGAGATAGAAATTAGTTATGGAGAACTGAAAATAGTGTACATGTAAACAGATATGGATCTCAATATGGGCTGAGTAATTACTTTAAATGAGAATCTCTTTTTTCTCTTAAATAGTTAATTTTCAAGAATCTAAGGGAATCAAGTGAGATAATGGGTGAGAATGTTTAATGTAAAGCACAAGGTCATTGAATGTTAATTCTCGTTGCTTTCCACTACATCTGTCCAGAACAAAATCCTGAGACTATTTATCCAGTGATCAATAAGCCTCTATATAGTTTCACTTAATATCAGAATTAAAAGGTCATTACATGCTTGATAACAGTAGGAGCTAACATTATCTGTATCTTTACTATATTCACTTATTCTATATAAATTAATTTAGAAACATCTAGACTATTGAAACTTTCTAATTCACGGATGTGGAAATGGCAGGTCCAATAATAAATGTCAGTTTATATGAACTGTATAAATACCCATAAATATCTAGTTTACTTAAACTTCATCAAGAAAAAGTAAGGAACAGTATTAAAAAAGTGATATTTTTGTTTTATTTTTTATTTTTTTGGTGCATTTTGTTTTGGGAATTCAGGGATTGAACCCAGGGTCTCTCAACCCCTGAGCTTTATCTCCAGCCCATTTTTATTGTTTTTTTTTTTTTTTTATTTTGAGACAGGGTCTCCTTAAGTCGCTTAGGACCTGGCTATGTTGCTAAGGCTGACCATGAACTTGTGAACCTCCTGTCTCAGCCTCCCAACTCACTGGGATTACAGGCTTGTGCAGTCTTGCCCAGCTTAATAAGTTTAATTAGTATTTCAAACATAATACACACAACAAACACACACCCATTCACACAAATATAGAGACTTGATAGTGGGATACAAGATTCCTACCAAATATTTAAGAAAAACAAATATAACCTCTGCTTTATACACTATATTCCAGAAAAATAGAAGAAAGAACATCATCTTAGGAATTTTAAGTTTTAACAAAATAATTAAAAATAAATTTCTATTATGAGAATGCCACAAAATTGAGTGGAATAAAATTCAAGAACATAATTTCTATTATATTCTTTATTTCATGTCTTTTTTCCCTTTTTATATAAGTAGTTGTAGTTTTGTAATACCCAGAAAAATAGATAAAGTAGGGAGTTCTTTTATGCTCCAGATACAGTATTGCATTCTTTAAATTCAGAATTTCATTTATTTAATATAATATCCTATCCCAAAGTGATATTCATTATGTCCTTTAGTAACACATGTATTAATGGGTTTCTAAATTTGTCAAGTGTCATAAAATTTTGAAAATACTAATAATCCATAGAAATTTGATGCATGTCAACAGAATTTTAATTCTTTGACAAAATTATCTTAAGTGCCTATCAGAAGAGTGTTCAAAAGAGAAATTAATTCTTTACAGAAACAACATATATAATGTTCTCTGATTCAAGGAGAATTTAAGTGGAAGAAAAGTAGGTTTTGATTGTTAAACTGTAGGTTGCTGCTTCCTGCATTGCTGAATTAAACTGAATGTACTCTAATGAATGCCAGCAATACATTTAGTGAGAAACTGAAGTGTGTTACCCACCAGGTAGCAGGAAATTTCTACAAAACATACACCCACAGTTTAAATAAAACAACAGCAAAAATCAAATATGCATTGCATCTAACTCATTTTCCACACTGTTTATTTAACAATCATTGCAATTTTCCAATAAGCTATACCAAAATCACAAAAGCAGAGATAGTTTTGTACAGAAATGTGAATCACTAATTTTTTTTAATTCAAGAAGGAATTTGATTTAAGCAATGTAAGGGTTTGACAGAAGTAAATTTATTTCCTCTCTTCTACCTCAAATCCAGTGTCCCTTTGTTCACAGGAGGTACATGTCATTAAACATTGCTGTGAGCAACAGAACTATGAATTTGAAATCTCATTTTAAAAAGATAATTATTTCAATCTTGCTAAATTACTGAAAATGCTATTGAGACTTTAGACTGCATGTGAAGTAAAATTATTCTTCAAGTCACTTAGGAGCAAATAGTAGAATCAACTTTATTTATCTGTAATTTTTAGGGGGAAAAGCAGAGGACACAACATGCAAAAGACTCCCTTTGACACCATCCATGCTCAATAAATCCACTGTCCTAACATGAAATGAATTTTGTTTCTGGGTGAATAGATGAGATTGAGTTTTATTATTTCTTTTAGTTTTTACTTTTTTGTCATCATAAAAATTAGTCCAAATTCCTAAAAATTCTTTTGGGTCAGAGTTTACTCTTTTGCAACATTGCAGAGTACAATTATTTAAGACCTTTCCTCTTAATTTTTATAAAAAAATGTTATATTCATCTCAAATCTGCACTTATTACAAATTTTCTTTAGAAGAGAATGTTTTCATTGCCATCTTTCATAGCAGGAAAATCAGATGAGTCTCTTAAAGGGAAGAAGAAATACAAGAGCTTATGACTCATTGGGAAAAGTTATGGATAGGCATTTAATTCAAGTATCTAAGATCGCAGGTGATTAAGATGATAAAATATTCTAAGGTTTTCAACTTTGCCAAAGGTATTAGTAAGACAATATTAAAATGTATAATATTAACTTAGTCATTCTGTTTTGTTGAAAAATATTATAGCATGATTCCACAATGTATTCTACTATACACAGAGATATAAACCATTTCATTTACAAATTTCATTATTATTAAATTATATGATACATTTCAAAGAATAGTACTATTGAGTAAAAAATATAAGTACCATATAATTATTAAAATTTATTGCTAAATTGCTCTCCCAAATTACTTACTTCAGTTTCTGTACTAAAAATAGGTAAAATTGCAACACTTTCCCTAAGATTCTGTGCTAGTCTGTCAGACTACTTTTTTTTTTAGATTAATATTTTACCATAATATTTTTAAGTGGTAATGGTTGAAATATTTAATATCATTCCATTTCTTTGGTCTTTTCATTCATTTTTCACATGCTAGTTGTACATTTATTATTACCAAATTAGGCTATGTGATCCATTTCTCTCATGCTTCTTTCTTTGGAATCTGTATACTAATGTATATGGATATGTATGCAAATATGCTCATATAATCAAGAGCAGTGATACTTGCATGACTTATTTATATTCCAGTCCTTGGTACATAAATTCTACAGTGGCCTAGTATATACGTTTTTCTGTGTCTAAAGGAATTTGAATAAATTACACACATAAGAAGTATTTAAAAAACATTCAAAGACTCATATAACTTATATATTTATTTTTATTCTTTTAGAACTTAACTAAAATACTTAAAGAAATTTAAACACTGTAAGATTCAGCTAGTCCAATAAGTGTTGGATGTGAAGGAATTTGAATGTATGGTAGAGTCACCAATGATAGGAAAACATAATTGACCTAGGCAGGAAGAAGGCAAGTAAAAATTAAGAGGAAAATAAAGTTCAGAAAGAACGGGAAGGACAAAATAAAAGATAGATTGTTAATGGAAATTTTAAATAGGGGGGTCAATAATAAGAGTTTCAGCTATTATTGAGTCATAGATCCTGATTCAACCCACTGTGATACTTGCCTAGTAATTAGAGTCAGCACATATTTTTACCCTTATGAAGAGAAGATATCTAAATCTTTTAGGATTAGAGTATACATTTCCTAATGAAACAACAGCATATTCTTGATGAAGAATGTATGTGAGAAAGCAACTTATGCCACATAAAGTTACATCACAGATATAGGCATATATATTTGGAATCACAGACAAAATGAGAGAAAATAGGGCAGAAGAAATTACTTGAATGTAACAAATATGAATGTTCCAAAATTAATGGAAGGTATCAAGTCACAGAAACTGAAACTCAAAACTACTAGCATGAAAAATAAAATAAAAATATATCAGAAATATTATATTTGAACTGTTAAAAGATGATGAGAAAAATGCCTGAAGTTAGCATAGTGTTGTATGTGATATGGTTTATTAATAAGTGTGTTGCAAAACATTTACTGCAAGACAAAGTGATCTGCCTTAATAATTATTTTATGAAGCAGTACAAATCAGTATGTTATAGATTATTTAAATTGGGTTACAATGTAGTATTTTTCTTCAGAAAAAGACTCAACCTATCTGCTAAAATATTTAACTTGATTATTTCTGGAAAGCATAATCAATATTATCAGACTATTTTCATTTTCCCAATCTTAAAAATAAACAACATACATTTATTGCATTATTATTGAAATATGAAAGGAAAAGTAATTTCTAATTGTTTTTCTTCAAGCAAAAAATCCTGACCCAGTTAAATTATTAATATTTTTTATTTTTAGTTTTTTGTGCAGGGGATTGAACCCAGGTGTAGTTTCCACTGAGATACATCCCTAGTCTTTTCTTTTTTATTTATTTTTAAATTTTGAGGCAGGTTCTCACTAAGTTGTTTAGGGTCTTGCTAAGTTGCTGAGACTGGCCTCCAACTAGAACTTGCAATCCTCATGCCTTAACCTCTCAAGTTGCTGGGATTACAGGACTGAGCTACCATGCCCAGTTACCAGTTCATTTATCATTAGTGGAAAGAAACAGAAGTCACTTAATTTAGGTAAATTCTAATCCTTCAAGGAGTAATTGAATTTTCTCAATTACTCACTTTGTTTGTAGACACATGCCACACAGAGTAATGGATTTGGTGATTTTTCCATTCTTTCTTTGGCACACTATCATATTGTCTATAAGAAAAATAGATAGTATTATTTTGGGTTAAAAAATTTGCTAATTATAATTAGAAATAACTAGTATTCTTATTAACAGCTCAAGAATTATTTGCTGGGCTGGAGTTGTGGTTTAGTGGTAGAGCACTTGCCTAGAATGTATGGGGCACTGGGTTTGATTCTCAGCTCCACGTATATATAAATGAATAAAATAAAGGTCCATCAACAACTAAAAATATATATAAAATTATTTTGAAAAAGAATTATTTACTAAATGAATGGTTGTATCTAGGCATTGTTGTTGGCAAAATAAATAAAAATTAGACTGTACTCTTTCCTAAGCCAATATTTGCCAATATACACTAAATGTACTAAAAAAGTCTAAATAATATGTCTATGATACAGAGGAGGGAATTAACAGTTTTAACTAGAGTCCTGAAGGAATAGGAAGACAATCAAAGAATATATTAACAGGATAATTATTCCACTGAATTTTGAAAAATGTGTTAATTCACACATTTGCTTTTTTAACATACACAACTAAGAAAATAGTCTCACGGGCTGTGGAACTGTGCTAAGGAGTATAAAATACAAGAATGTAAAGGGAGGACCAATGCAGACAATTTGACTTGACCTTGTGGAACTTGTAGTATAATAATGGAGACAGGCAAATAATGAAGATCAACTGGTGTGAAGGGTCAAGAAAGTGAGAAGTTTCAGCATGATTTTCACACAAAATGACTAATCTTCTAAGTATAGAAAGTGAAGAAAAAAACATTGTGAATTCCAGATTCCCTGCTAAGTGTCAGGTTCATTAAGATGAGTGTGGAAAAGATATTAGTGAGAATAACAGTTAAGTTCTAATTTGTCATGTATTCTGTTTTAAAACAATTTGGAAATTAGTGTGAGCTGAATATTCCAACCATCAAATAACTTTAGAATTTTTTGAGGAAATTAATAGGTCATTGACAATATTTAAACATTTGGAACAGGCAACCTTGAAACTTGCTTCCCTTACACAGATTCTATGAGTCGACCTTAGCTATACTTAACAGTCACAAAGTAAGAATAAGGTAGTCTTTATTTAGATTTTACATCAGTGACGACAAAACAGTAGAAAACATCGTGTAGGTCCCATGGAGAACAAAAGTGTTCTCACTGGATCTGGTTCCAAATACCAAGCAGAGCCCACACTGGAAAACTAACTGGAACATACTGGTAAAACAATAAACAATGTGGAAGAAAATCTACGAGATTTTTTGCAGTGAACAAAGGTTAAGAAGCTTTGTGGTTGGTATCATGAACTGGTTGTAGGCTCTAAGGGGAAAGAGAGAGCTCTGTTTTATGCTCCTATCTAATCCTTTTAATTGCAGCACTGCAAAGTTTAATTGAATCAACACAGTTCCAAGGATTTGCTAAATTTTGTTGCTATTTATAGAATTGCAAAATGTTCAATGAGGAAATTAGTGTAGTCTTGACTTTTCTTGGTTGAAAAAACTCAAGGCACAGAGAATAAAAGTAACTTACTCATAGTTTAACAAGAAAAAGGAGTGAGTCTGGAATATGATGTGACTCTCCTTAATTCTAAACTGCCTCTGGTAACATTAGATAATGAAAAGGACCAAACCAAAAACAATAAAAAATCAGATTTTATCTCTGTTGCAGGATTGTACATCTAAGGTTCAACTTTCAAGCAACAAAATTGAATAAGAATGTCATTTTAAAGTAGTTATTTGGTAAATGGAGAGGATTTGGGTCCAGAAACCAAAAGATATTTGCTTTTTTTTTTCCTCAGATTATCTTTGTACTGGGAAGTAAACTGTTTTATTTGAGTCCTGGTCTGATCTCCTTAAATAACAGGACTCAATCATTAAGGAAGAGGAGAGAATATTTATTATACGTATAGATTTTATGCTTAGCAGCATTTTTAGGGTGTTGCTATCCACTTAATCATGCATCCATTTTATGTTCACATTCTGGAAAATGAGTCTATGACAATGAACAATTTCACACAAAGAGGTGACATGGTCTCACTGATGATTTAAAAGCAGCATGTAGTGCAATCTGTTGATGATAGACTGTGTGTGTTACAGTGGGGGCTGGCAAGCTGGAATCAAAGTGACAAGTTAGGAGGCAGGTACAGTAGCCCAACAGACAAATAATGCTCTCTAGACCAAGTTGGTAGAATGGCTGTGACACAAAAGGATTGATGCATGAGTTCTGAGGCTCTGAAGATACAACTGACAGGTGAGCTGATGGGCTGGCAAAAGGTCCTTGTGGGGCGTCTCTCCCTTCCAGTCCTCCTGTAGCTGTGAACCAATGTGAACTTGCAGGATTGGAGTCAATGGTCCTGCTCCAAATCTAGGCTCCAACATTCCTGGGAAACTTAAGTTATTTAGCATTTCTGACTGTAAAATTTGAAGGACTATTTCTATATCACAGAGCTGTTTGTGAATCAAATGAAATTTTATATAAGCAAATGCTTTAAGCCCCATTTTAATACAAAATAAACCATAAATAATGTTATTAAATGGTTAGCATGCACCAGGCAGTGTACAAATGCTTTGCATATATTAAATCCTCAAACTCTTTAAGGAAGTTTTTGCAATTATTTCCTATTTTATACATGAAGAAGCCAGGTCAAGATTTTAATTAACATGAAAATTATATATGTTATAGCTACAGACATATAACATGCTATACATGGTACAGAGAGAGGTACTCAGTGCCTGAAATATACTATGGATATCTTCTCCTATAATGAGTATCTCTTTAAAAGTTCACATGGTGGGACTGGAGATATAACTCAGTTGGTAGGGTGCTTGCCTCACATGCATAAGTTTGTGGGTTCAATCCCCAGCACCACACCACACACACACACACACACACACACACAACACAAAACTACATGGCAAATACAAGATTCTGAGCCAAATTTATATAGCTGCCAACAGGAAGGGAATACTGGAGGCTTCTGATCTTGAGCAAACAAAACAATGAGAGTGTGTTGTTGTTGTTTTCTGCCCATATGTATGTACAAAGGATAGTCTGACAAAAACAGTGAAGAATGAATAATGGTAAATTTAAACCTAATTGTTTTATAATTGTGTGTACGTATGTGTGTGTACATAGACAAGCATTTAGATGTTTGCATGCAATTATATATACATATGCATGAATACCTATCAAGCTATTTTTTAAATTTCAGTTGTGGCATTCACAATTCATAGCATATTTACGTGTAAATATATCATGTTTCACTGAAAAAATTTGATTCATTGAAGAAAAGTTACTTCTTTTGATCTAAGGATAAATGTTTACTTTCTTATAACAAAGCAAATTAAAAGCTTTGCTTGAGACAAGTGTTTTTCATGTATGACTATTATCTTAAATTGTGTAGGCTCCTGATAGTGCAGAGAAACAGGAAAAACATAGATAAAGGAGAAGAAAATGAAGCATTTCCAGGCTTCACAGAAATATGCATTATAACAAAAAAACAAATAATACTAATAAAGGTGGTTCCAATAATCCTAGTGAAAATAAAATGTGTGGTAAGCTGAATAGACATTACTACTTCATTATTTTTAATATTGAAAATGTGATCAGCATTACATGAATTTTATACATTTTACATATAAATGTAGTGAAAATGGAAATTGAGACCACCTTTGGACATTTTATAATATGGATACTAAATAACTTGGCAAAAAAACAAGGAAAGAAACATATTTGCCCTCATCTGCTCTTTTCCATTATGAAGGGAAATGCTATTGGAAAAAGTCATTTGCACATCCGTGACAACTACCAAATACCCATGGAGGAGCCACACTGAGAGAATCCCAAGTCTCCTGCCAACCCCACTCACCTGTCTGCCTGATGTACAGTGGGGAAGTCCTGAGCATCTCTACTATCAGAGGCTCTGCAGACCCCAGGGAGGGATGTGCTCACTGAGGCAAAGAAGGTGTCTTCTCCCTATAATACCATCCTCTGGACGGACAAAAGTCTCAAGCTGGCCACACAGAAACACCAAGAGAGCATGAAAGAAACATGCCGGATTTTCCTGTTTGGGGTTTTTCTCAAAAAACACATGTATTCAAATTGGGATATTTCTTAAATACAGTAGACCTGATTATCCTAGTTGACATATGTGATCTTTGTTACAGAATTATTCTATTTCACACCAAAAAAACCTTTTAAAAATTCCCATAAATTTTGGGGAAAATATTATCATTTGGAGGCATCACCTTTCTCTTCAGATTTCTGCTAAAATTATTAAAAGTTACATAAAATAAATAAATATGAAACATTTTACCAGTCAAAGATATGGGCACTACACATATGTTGGAAATTTCAGGCATTTTTTTATTTTAAGAGCAGGTAAGCATTGAGTTAGAGGGGGAAACTCAGTTCTTAATGAAAATGAAAGAGTAGTTTCTCTGAGAAGCAGAAGACTGCCCACCATAGATAAAGCCCTAACAGTGCCTGATTGGGAGTGGTAAGGACTAGATATGAAGGTCCCTAAGGATGAAAAAAGTTTCTGGATTCCTCTGAGTAGGCCACTATCAACAGGGATTGGGATGCTGTCGGTGGTTTTCATACAGCTGAATCTTTACAAATTAATGTGGTCCCTATTATCCTCACCTGTATTTGTACCCTTGTGTGAACTCCTCGATTTGAATGTGGGTTGGTCCTATGACTTGAAAAGGTGACGAAGTATGTGTGATTATGTGATTATGTCACATGAGATTGCAACAGACATCTTGCTGGAATAGCTCCTCTGGTCTCCTTTACTGGCTAGGAAGAGGCAAGTAGTCATGTTAGGGAAACCCACTTGGCAGGGAACTGCAGGTGGCATGTAGAAGCTGAGTGTAGGATCCAGCAGATAGCAGAGGAAAATTGAAGATTTCAGTCCTGCAATCTGTATCAAGTGAATGCCAACAACAACTACAGAACACAGAAGCCATTTTTCCCCAGTAAGCCTCCAGTTGAGGTCTCCATCCTGCAGCCCGTGAGATTAAGCAGAGGAGCTAGTTAAGCTGTGGCTGGGCTCACGGCCTACAGAAAAATATGAGATAATAAAGGTACCTTGTTTTCTGGGTATGATGACACACACCTGTAATTCCAGCAGCTTGGAAGGCTGAGGTAGGATCACAAGTTCAAGGCCAGCCTAAGTAAATTGGTGAGGACCTAAGTAACCTAGGAAGACCCTGTCTCAAAACAAAAAAATAAAAAGGGCTGGGAATGTGACTCAGAGGTAAGCAGCCCTGGTTCAATGCCCGTACCAGGAATAAAATGGTTTTATGTTGTCTCAAACCACTAATTTCATAGCAGTGTTGGTTCACAACAATATATAACCCTACAACGGACCAAATGAAGAGCAGAAGATCCCCTGAGCTGGGAAACCTAAAGCCAAGAGGACAAGAACAGTCTCCACCCGCTACTTTCTTTGGTTGAATCTTAAGAAGAAATAAGCTATGGGAAATAAGTCTTTCATCCCAGAAGTACACATCTCCCTAACTGCTTTCTCTGACCACAGGCAGACTAGCTTATGCTGGGAGAATCTCCCACATAAGTAAATGCCCCCCTTTTATTTCTGATATCATCAGATCTTAAAAAGATTTGCAAAATGGACACAAGCCATATCTAATAGTAGCCTTTCTATTTGCAATAATGGAAATCCCTAGAGATGCTTCTTTAAGAAGAAGCAAATATACCAAAACAGATTTGCATACTACACAAGTAAGATCTACATAGAAAGAGTCTAATCGCTGATCTGATGGCAAAGATCCATATGATCCATATGATCACAAGGAGGAAGAAAACTTGAGATAACTGTTCATTTTATTCTCAAAAAGATTAATAGATCACAGCATTAATAAGACTAGTTCAGACAATCATAACAAATGAATAGTTTAAGAATTTGGTGGGCTCTGTAGAAAAGATACAATTGAGAAATTAGAAATAATTAGAAGTCACACATTTCTAAAATTACATAAAGAATTGTTGAGCATCTATTGATAAATTTGAAAATTATATGAATAGAAATATTCTGGGAATGTATATGCTAATATTTGACAATGCTGCTCTTTGATAAATGTAATGATTTTTACATTACTTCATATTTTTAATAAGATTTTAAGATATATGTGATCATTTTCCCCTGCAGCTTCCCCAACTTCCCGGATGATTTTTAAAAATTTGCATACATTAAAATTTTCAATTTATGCCATTCACTTTTATAGGTTTTGACAAGTGAATATAGTTATGTATGATTCCGCTCCAAATTCTCTTAAGTGGTCCTTTTTTAGTTGACCTAGTCCTATAATTTCAAACCCTGACAACTACTAACATGTTTCTGACCTCATGATTTTATTCTGGCTAAGGGTCATAAATGTGCCACTAGGATTTGGCTACTTTAGTAAAATGCCCTCACATTTCACTCATGTTGTTCTATTAGTAAGTTGGTTGTTCCATTTTTATTGTTGAGTAGTAGTCTTCTATGGATGTCCAGTTTGTTTTTGTTTCCTTCTGATGGAAGGCAGCTGAGTATGTATTAGTTTTGTAATGCCACACTAAAAACTTAGCACAAACATAATGGTTTATAACAACACAGATTTATTATCTTCATTTTTCAGAGGTCAGAGATCCCAAACTGGGTCTCACGCTGAGTCTATCTCACACTACCATCTCTCTGGTTCTACCTTCCGTTTTCTTTTTCACTTTGAAGGACTTCTCTGATGGGTTGGGTTCACCAGAATAATTCAGGGTAGTTTTGCTATTTTAAAGTATGCTGATTAGCATTCTCAATTCCATATGAATCTTAATTCTTCTTCACCATGTAAACTACCATATTTATAGGTTCCAGGGATTAAGGTGTAAACACCCTTGGGAGATCATTATTTTTGCCCATTACAGAGTTCTTTCCAGTTTGAGCATTTATAAATAAAGCAGTGTGTCCTTTCAGAATTCATTTGGGCAGATAACTAGGAATAAAATTGCTGGGTTATAAGTGTATGTTTACCTTCTTTTAAGAAACTACCAAGCTCTCTTCTAAAATGGCTGCCCTCTCTTAATTTTCCAATTTGTGTATCACCAAGATAATGGGAGAGTTGCTTTAGTCATGATCTTCCATCCATCTTACTACTCCCTTATTTAGAATCATTCCACCCTCTGTCCCAGCTGACCTCAGAGTTATTCAAACAGTTTGTCATCAGAAGTTGCTTTTTATCTTTGCTTGCATCTTTCTTTTAATTGCTATTAAAATTCCACAGGCTGCTGGCAAACCAAGTTACTTGTAGCCCACCACTCCATATTCCATTATGCTTTCAAGCATATAATTTTCTCTATGCACCTGCTTTCTGTCTCTTTTGACTGCATAATTCTTTTATCACCTTGGAGACATAGGACACATTCTCAGAAGCCTTTCATAAACCCACCAAAATAAATTTTGCTTAATTGCTTATAGCTATCCTCCAAAGAGCTATAAATTTTACCTCTACTATAAACCCCGACATACCTGGATCTCCACGTAGCTCAATCCTTGCTCAATCTCTCATCCACAGAAACAAAATTTAGCAACTTCATTAAAGTATCTGCTCAAAATTCACTTAACCACAAAAGTTGTACCTGTTTACCCTACAGAAGAGAGCAGCCAGCCCCTCCCTCACTTCGCCCTCACTCTGCCTTATCTCTGTTACAACAATCATATCAATTTCAGATATGATTCAATTTTTATTCATTTACAAAACTTTTCTATGCTCTGAAAATATCATGGTGTTAAGATCTTGCCTGCTTTATTTATTGTTCTATCCTTCTTGACTCGAAACTTGCTAACCATAAAGCATACAGTCAATCAATAGTTAGTGAACACAAAAATAAAACTGGAATTTGAATCTTTATTTGTTTCTAGGAACATAAATTGGTTCCAATTTATAACATGGGAAGTGTTTTCCCTCACCCCCTTCCCTCTACGCAGCTCCTCCAGTGCAGTTGCCCTAGCCCTTCCACCACCTCCTCAGGCCCCCCAACCGCCCCATTAGTGTCCAGTAGACTTGGCCCTTGACATTTGTTCTCCTTGCAGATTTTTTTTTTTTTTTATAAATGGTCTTCTCTCTATTCATTCTCCTTTTTCACATATCTTACATCTAGAAAAGAGACAGGAAAAAACAAACAATAAAAATTAAAGAGAGGACAGGTAGCAGAGTGGGAAATGCTTTTTTTTTTTTTTTTTAATTTCTCAAAGTAGGAAGAGTGGAATTCAAAAAGAATGAGAACGTCAGTAACTAAAAAGGTGACAGTAAGACAGTGTAAAGCAGTCATCGCTTTTCCAGTCCCTGCAGTGAATTTCTTGAAAGTAAAAATGGTTGTCTTCCTAACTTTTAGTGCAATATTTAAGCTAAAAACTGAAATATCATTAGGATGTGTCTCTGTTAGCCCATAACTTCCTAACATGCGGGAACTCCACAGATAAAGTTTTATTGACCAAGAGATGATCTTGCAAAACAAAATGATGTAATTAATGAGAAAGCAAAAGATCAATTATCAAGTGATGGCAACAAGAAACAGAAAATTTAGATCACCAAGAATTTCAATTAATCCCAGTAATAAAATTGTGTGATACAGAATGTGAAATATGTACTTTAAGTATGGTGGAAATAAAATGAATGAATTCAAAATAGTAAGCAATAAGATGTTAAAAAGAAGAAAACACAGAAGGCTTGAAAAATCAACAACAAAATGAAAAATATAATGATGAAGTGTTAGCTGTCAGACTAGATGCAGTGAAAGAGAAATTTGCTAAACAGGCAAAACTAACAAAATATTATCTCAGAGTACAATGCAGACTAAAAGAAATAAAAGGGAAGAAACAAATATGGAAGTCAGAAAGCAAGATCTTTTACTTTTGAGGTTATGTAAAAGAGAATAGAAAAACATGAAGTATTTTCCAAAAATTAAGCAAACTGAACATACAAAAGATACTGGCTTCAATCCCACTAGAACAGTGAAATACATGTTAAATTGATGTAATCCACAGACATAAACAAAATATTTCTGTGCTTAGAAAAAACCTATAATCCTTTGGACACATAAAAAGAAAACATTAAATACAAACTAGTCAAAATAAAAATATTCACCAAGATATAAATATATTTATGTATATATATGTATATGAATTACAGACTGATGAATAGAAAAAATAAAATAAATACAATTGCACTAAAAACTGAAAGCTGTTTTTGGGGGAGTTAATTTGAGTGGGTTTTATCTGTTGGTTTTTGAATTATCAAAGTCAAACCCAGGTGTGTTTTACCACTCAACTACACACAAGCCCTATTTTATTTTCATTTTGATGTAAGATGTCACTAAGTTTCAAGGCTAGCCTCAAACTTGAGATTCTCATGCCACAGACTCACAAATTGCTGGAATTACATATGAACACCAACATGCCTGGATAAAATTACTGTGTAAACAATATTTACTTTTTATAGCAAAACAAAAAAAAAATGAAAAATAAGTTACCAGTGTGATAGGACGCATCTATCAGTGAGGATACAGAAATGCTGAAAAATAAAAGAACATAATAAAAATATACCATATAAACAGGAAAAAAAACTAATATTGCTAGAACATCAGAACATAAATAATTTGGGAAAAACTTAATTGTAAAGACAAAACTTTATTTGGAAGTTTATTTGGAAAATAAGAGAACCAGAATAGCTAAAGCAATCCTTAGCAAGAAAAGTGAAGCAGGAGGCATCACAATATCAGACCTCAAACTATACTACAGAGTTATAGTAATAAAAATGGCATGGCATTGGCACCAAAACAGACACATCAATCAGTGGTACAGAATAGAAGACACAGAGATAAACCCACATGAATACAGTTATCTCGTTCTAGACAAAGGTGCCAAAATATTCACTGGAAAAAAGATAGCCTACTCAACAAATAGTGCTGGGAGAAATGGAAAGCCACAAGTAACAAAATTAAATTAAACCTTTATCTCTCACCCTGCACAAAAATGAACTCAAAATGGATCAAAGACTTAGGCATGAGAACAGAGAACCTGCACCTAATAGAAAAAAATCCTCACCATGTTGGTCTAGGATGTGACTTCCTTAACAAGACCACTAGTGCAAGAAGTAAAATCAAGAATGAATAGTGAATGTGTTGAAACTAAAAATTTCTTCTCAGCAAAATAATCAATAATGTGAAGAGAGAGTCTACAGATTGAGAGAAAATTTTTACCACATGCACCTCAGATAAAACATTAATCTTTAGGATATATAAAGAACTCAAAAGCTTAACACACACACAAAAATAACCCAATCAATAAATGGGGAAAGGAACTGAACGGACACTTCACAGAAGAAGATATACAATTAATCAACAATATATGAAAAACTGTTCAACATCTCTAGCAATTAGAGAAATGCAAATCAAAACTACTCTAAGATTTTGCCTTACTCCAATTACAATGAAAATTATCAAGAATACTAACAACAATAAATGTTGATGAGGATGTGGGGAAAAATGTACACTCATATATTGCTGGTGAGAATGCTAAATGGTGCAACCATTATGGAAAGCAGTATGGAGATTCCTCAGAAAACTTGGAGTGGAACCACCATTTGACCCAGCTATCCCACTCCTTGGTTTATACCCAAAGGACTTAAAATCTGCATACTACAGTGACACAGCCACATCAATGTTTATAACAGCTCAGTTCACAATAACTAGATTGTGGAACCAACCTATATGCCCTTCAATAGATGAATGGATAAAGCAAATGTAATACACACACACACACCTCGCGCACACACACCCACATTCATATATATATATATATATATATATATATATATATTAATGACGGAATATTATTCGTAAGAAAAATGAAATTCTGGCATTTGCAGGTAAATGGATGGAGTTGGACAATATCATGCTAAGTGAAATAAGCTAGACCCCCAACACCAAAGGCTGAATGTTTTCTCTAATATGTGGATGCTAATTTAAAATAAGGGGGGGGCAGCACTAGGGAAGAATAGAGTTACTTTAGATTAGGTACAGGGAGTAAAGGGGAGGGAAGGGGTATGGGGGAAGGAATGATAGTGGAGAGAAACAGACATTATTACCTCATATATGACTGCATGACTGAAGTGATCCTGCAACATATATAATTAGTAAAGTGAGAGATCACATTTCATTTATGCATGATGTATCAAAAATGTAAATGCATTCTACAATTAGAACAAAATTTAAAAATTTAAAAAAAACGTAAGTTGGAGTAAAACTGATTTGAAGTGAAAGCAATAAAATATAACTCGTTTGGCAAAGAAAAAGCAAAAAAAAAATCACACACAAAAATTCTAGTAACCATACTTCACATACTGAGTCATTTTCTGAATGAATTTAACTGGAAGAAATCTGTTATATGAACATGTTAATACTAATGAATTTAATTGGAAGAAATCTGTTATATGAACATGTTAATACTTATTCTTTTATCACCTGACACAAATAATACACATGGCTAAAATAGCATGATAGTGTATTTTTACTTGAAAATTTTTTTCTTAACTCCAGGTGAAAAAAGGGCAAACTTTATTATAAGCACACATGGCACATCTTTTTTGTGACCACTAAAGGGAAGGGTAGAAGAAGCTGCCAGCAGCTCTGGGAGTCCCAGAGCTGGAAGGTGCAGGAAGCCTCCTGTCCTAACCCAGAGATTCCTACTTTTTGTGTGCACTTCACTGTGTAAAAGCCGTGTCAACAGAATCTAAAGATAAGAGTGATTCCAAATGGCTGCATTATGCTTTCATGTAATAGCATCCCTGAGATTTCACATGTCCATTCCCCAAATCCCAAATATTCACTCTCCAAGACCTTCAGCTGCAACCCTGAGAAGCTATTGGGTGGGGAGGCTGCATGGTATGTGGTGAGACACCCAGCCACTACTCCAGGCAGACCCACCCCTGCCGCTGACCCTGCACATGGGATTGTGGAGATGAAGCCACGAGCACTCTGGAGTCTCCAATGCCATGCCAGGGGTTTCTTCTCCAACAGTTTCAACCCACCCTCCCCACGCACTTCAGGAAGGGGCCTGAAGACCAGGAAAAGTTTTCTTATGGCAACAGTGACCAGTTCAAAGTGAATCAAGAATACACTGGCTCAAGGGGAGCATTTCCATCTAGACTCTGTCAAGGGACACAAGTCCCCATCTACATTGGCTTAAGGCAAGTGAGTCCCCATCTACCCTGGCTCAAGTGAGCAAGTACATCCATGAGCAGTAGAGGGAGCCACAGTGGTCCAGGTCTTGGAGAGGATAGCTGCTGGACTCCAGCCTTGCCCTGAGACCTCTCTCTTAAAAAAGAAACAAAACAACAAAAAAACCCAACTATCTTTTTAAAATCTTTGAAACATCAATTTTATTATACAATTTGTGAATAAAAAAAAAAAAAATGAAGAGTAAACTTCTCCCAAAGCATGGAGAAACAGGACAAAGGGCAGGGCAGGGGAAGTGTCCCAGGGAAAAGTCTCTGAAGGGTTCCACAGGGCGAAGTCTGTCCGATGGGTTTCGCAGGTGGGGGGCGCAGGGGTCTTCGGGTGGATGCAGAGGCGCGGCTGGGGAATCCGTGCGAGAAGCCTGAACCAGTGGCACACCTCACTCGCTCGCACAGCATGAGGTCGGCATCGGCACAGCGCAGGCTCTCCTGGCTGTCCGTCGGTTCTGTCAGTCTGGACTGGGCATTTCCAGTGGAGCCACTCTCTTTCTGGACAGTGGCCCACGCAAGCAGGGGATGCAGCAGAGGTGGCTGAGGCATTTGGCGATCCTCCTCCTCACCCTATTCCAACCCCGGCTGCTGTTGGGGCTTGGCCAGTGGAGGGACCTTGGGAGGAGGAGCGGCTGGGCACAGGGTCAGGCTGGGAGGCGAGGCTGGCAGTGGGTGTGTCCTCGTGGAGGGAAGCAGAGAGGGAGGGCGGGCACGCTGGCACTTGCAGCAGCCTTGTGCTGGGGCTGCTTGGCCTCCCGGGGCTGCTGCTGCTCACAGGGCAAGGGAAGGGCAGGCTCACTGGGCAGCTTCTTGGGGCAGGGCTCCACGGGGCCAGGGCGCTGCTCGGGGCTTCACCTGGGGTGCCCAGGCCTCCCCCTGCCTCTCTGGCTCTCCAGGATGCGATAGGTGGCCATCGCGTGGTTGAATTTGCGACTCACCACAGACACCCAGGTGTGGTAGTGGTCGAAACCCAGGCGGACCATTTTTGTCAGAATTTCAGGATCGGGGAGTTTGGGGAGCGCCTCACAAGCAGGACTGGCTGAAGCTTCCTCGCCCCGGGTCAGCCACGGGTGCCTCAATACCTGGTCGATGGTGGGCCTCTGCCTGGGGTTGATGGTGAGGATGTCCCGGATGAGGCGCTGGGCGTCCTCGGAGACGTGCTGGGGATGTGGTAGGTGCCCCGCCTGATGAGCCTCTTCACCTTCCTGTTGGTGCTTGCCGCAAACGGGCATCTGCCTGTGAGCATAGCGTAGAGGAGGACCCCCAGGCTCCAGACGTCTGCCGGGGGGCCCTCGAATAACTTCTCACGGACGATTTCAGGGGCAACGTAGAAGAGAGTGCCCCAGAACCTGTTGAGCTTCCTCCCAGGCGTGAATCTGGTGCTCAGGCCAAGTCTATGAGCTTGGCCCTGCCGCTGGCATCCACCACCACGTTGTCCGGCTTCAGGTCCAGGTGCACGATCCCGTTCTGTGGCAGTGCTGCACGGCCCGCACGATCGGCCTGAACAGCGTGCGGGCCTCCTCCTCCTGCATGCCACCAGTTTCCGGGATGAGGTCCCAGAGCTCTCCCCCACCTGCTTGCTCCATGACCAGGTACATGTAGTCCTTGGTCTGGAAGACCTGGAAGAGGTGGATCACATTCGGGTGGTCCAAGCCCGCCATCATATCTGGTTCAGATAGGAAGCAGAAGTTCGAGGCCCCTTTGGCCAAGACCTTCACCGCAACCTCTGTCCCAGTGAGGAGATGGCGGGCAAGTTTCCACCTGGGCGAAGCCCCCTGCCCTAATGTTCTTCAGGACCATGTAATGGTCCTCGAAGGCAGGCTCACACCAAGAGCTCTGCCCCCGCAGCTCTACACTGCTCTGGCTACTCTCGCAGCTCATCCTAAACCGGAACCCAGGATGCTAGCTACTAGCTAAAAAAAAAAAAATAACAAACAAAAACAAAAAACAAACAAAACCCCCAAATACAAAAGCAAAGAAAAATAAAAGGGGAAAAAAATAAACCAAATAAAAAAACCCAATACCCAAAGACCACAACCACGAACCACCAGCCACCAGCCACCAACCGCCAACCACCACAAAACGCTCTAACTATCTGGGAGTCCGACAGGTCACCACCAAGAGCTTCCTGTACTTATGGACAAAAAACCCAGCTGAGGCCACTCTCTTATATACCCGCAGTTTGAGATTCCCTCACAATGGCTCCTTGTGATGTCAGAGCAAGAAATGACCCAGCCACACCTGGTCATAACCCCCAGGGGTCATCTCACTCTGGGGCCTCCAGGACCTTTCCCACTTTCTTAATAAGAGAGGACTCTGGAAGGTTTTTGATTAAGTGGGTTATGGAGACTGATGTTTACTTGTTTAGAAAAAATTTGTAGGATACTTCAGTGCTCTTTTCCTTTTGAGTCTGAAAATTTGTGATTACCTTCGTGCCTTTGAAAGACCTCATCATATCTACACTCAAGGTTTCCACTTCTTTGCTGCCTGAACTGAGCAGCTTCCTCCCCTGGGCCCCTGCCACATGGTGGACTACCTCACCTTGGGCAGAGAAATGGAGTCAACCATCTAGGAACTGAGACCTGGAGAAGTTTTCTCCTCTAAAGTTGTTCTTGGATGTTTTGATCACAGACAGAAAAGTGGTAATAAAATACAACTATACAGCATTGTGCCCAGATTGACAAATGGGTGTGTGTGTGGGGGGTGTCCACTTGCTGTGTTGGGAACTAAACCAGGTCCTTGAACTTGCTGGAGAAGCTCTCTTAATGTGTACATCCCTTCTCTGGGGTTTGAGCTTCCTGAACTCCCAACTCAGTCATGTTACATTGAGGCTAAACTGTCAATAGAAATTTTGGAGGAATACACACATTTGAACCACAGCATAGGGTAAACAAGAGCCCAGAGTGTTGGTCCCCACTAGATGTGACCTAAAGGACATTAGACAGGAACTCGGATCTGGATGGAGAAGGAAAGATCCCTGGTAAAGTTAATTCATGAGAAATTATAAAAGTTAGTGCTACTTCTGTCTTCCATAAGATGTAAGAGAACAAAATATCAAAACACCCTAATTTTATTCTAAGTTGTAGAATAAATACCTGATGTAACACTGTAACATCAGTAAGTGATGTAGGGTCCTTAGAGGTACAGTAGCCACATCTGTACACTACTAAAGTCATGTTGCTATGGATTCACATCAGACTTGCATCTCCTTCTCATGTTAAATGGAACCCCCAGGGAACAACAAAGAAATGCTTGTAGAGCACACCCCAAATGAGAAGTAAGGCAATTAACATATTTCAGTACTATAATGAGACAAGGAAATAATAGGAATTGCTATAGTTGTGTGTTAGGTAGTAATAATAAGTTGTATTTGATATTTGCCTGGACTTGTAAAACTAAAATCATAAAAGGCGCCTGGTGACAAACTTGCTGTGTGGCAGGATGACACCCCTGAACAATGCCGATATGAATCTTTATCTATGATTTGAGTGGTGGCTCCTAGTCTAGTCGTGTTCTGGTCTTTTATCAATGAAGACCAGAACATGACTGGGCTGAAAATCACTACTTAAACCCCTGGACTTTTGGAGCAAACTGTCAGCAGCACCGTGACCAGTGGACTCCACGTCGCTCTGTCTCTTGACTGCCCTGGATGCTGTCCACACTATTGCTGTTTGCTGATCGACCGTTGTCACTGAGGCCAGACGACTGACCCCCTCTCCCACGATGACGAGTGCCATCCAACCTCCAGCTTATCAGACACCTGAGGACATCCAAAGACATCCGAGGAGCTGAGAGAGGCTATGACTGAGAAGAACCCCCTCAGTCTTGCTGACTGACTTCTTGGCTAAGAGACATTGCATTGAGTAAGTCCATGGGGATTGGACCCTAGGTGAATAAGGGAGTGAATCTTCAATGTATTTGTGACTTGCTATTATTAGGAACGTTAAGTTGAGTGTGCATTGCATGAATAAAATCCACTTGTTGGAACCAAACTTGATTCCTCTCTTACTCACTGCTCACGACAATTACAATCATGAACTAATCAGAGGGAAGGTAATCAAATAACAAAGCAAGTCACACTGAATCAAAGCTTGTGCTTTTCTCCTTTTAAGGACATAAGGCAGGTTGAACAATGGCCCCAGCTGTTGTCCTTATAAGGACACAAAGCACACTGAACCAAGGGCCCCTCCCTGATATCCTCATAAGGGCAAAAGCCAAGCTGAACCAGAGCTCCACCCTGAACTCCTCATAATGATAAAAGCACACTGAACCAAGGGTCGTGATAAATTTCAAAGTTCTGCACTTCTCAAAACTCTATCTAAGCCTTTTCCTAGCCTATGAACTATCTTAAGTGAGACTAGGGAGTAGACTTATTTCTCTTTCGATGCCCAGCACCTAGTATAGAAATAAACACCTTGGAGTCTTCATTTAATGTTGGTCAATTATTTGTTTTTCTGATTCATTGTGGGGTGAATGGGTGGAAAGGTAGATGGATGGACAAATAACTGAACATTTGGAGAAATGGATGGATGGAAGGAAGGATGGAAGGATAACAGTTAGATGTATGGTTCTGATACAAGTTTTGAAAGTGAGATCTAGTCTTTGTTCCCATGGGGTTGAAGATTAAACATCCAAGAATTCTAGGCAAGAGCAAAAGGTAATTTGCAAAAAGTAATTTTTTAAGAGACAGGAGGGGGTAGAGAAAAAGAAGAGAGGAAGAGAGAGAGAGAGTGAGAGAGACTACATCAGAGAGGATGGGGACCTAGAGCTGGTGCTAGTGGACCCGGGGGTGTCTTGTCCTGTATAGATTTTAGGTTTCCTTTCTTCTCAAGCCTATATGACCAAGAGGCAGGAAAAGAGCCATCCAGGAGGATGATTGATTTTGTTGGAAAGTGTGATCCTTCCTCTTCCCTGAAGGTGTTAACACCCTTGATGCAGAAGAGAATCTACTTATTTCCTTTTCTTTGGTAATCAGTTATCTGTCTTCTGCTCCCGTCTTGGTTGGCTAGCTGGGTGGGTGACTGTATGGAGGATGTAAAGTGTCTGGAGAAGTGTGTGATACATACAATAAACTGTAGCTGTGGATTTCCTGGTCGTTTTACAGCATATAATTCCTTATTTTCAAATACTGAAATATTTGTGCCTAAAAATTTCCACTCACTTAACCTATTTGAATACTGTACATGGAATACTGTTGTTCTCATGATAGAAAAAATAGACACATGTTTCACATGTGTTTATTTGTGCAGAGATCAGAATGCGAATGCATTCTGCATAAAATCTGCTCCTTTATGTTACAACATGAGTCTTCATTCATTAAAAAAAAAAAAAAAAAGAATTACTTGGCATAAACCAGATAAATAGATAATGCTTTTTCCTCAAGGACATTAGATTTTCCACTATGGAGTGGGAAAGGCTTCCCCTGACATCAAAATTTGTTTTGGATGTTATTGCTAAATAACAAACTGCCTCCAAACTTACTAGTGGAAAAATATCAAATTGAATCATGGTTACAGGTTCTGTTGAATGAGAAATTAAGAGAGAGTACAGGAGATGGCTTGCCTCTGTTTCATTTTCTCTGGCATCTCATCTAGAAAGACTCAAAGACATGAGTGGGACTTGATGACTAGGGACTAGAATCATTGGGAGTCTCATTCGCCTGTCTGGCACACGAGCTGAGGTGTCTTGCACACTGAGCTCAGCAGGACTGTCAACCAGAGTGCACAGATGAGTCCTCTCCATGTAGCTGTGCTCCTTCCAAATGTAGCAGCCTCAGGATAGTTGAACATATAGCTTGAAAGCTTGTGGCTCCAGCACAAGTCTTCCAGTGGGCAAGGCAGAAGCCTCCTTGCCTGTTGTCATAACAGCCTTGGTGGTCACATAGTGTCACCTCCATCCTATTTTATTGTTTGAAGTAGTTCCCAAGCTATCCAGGTTTCTAGGCAGGAGACATAAACCTTACACCTTGAAGGGAGGCATGTAAATTGTTTTACAGTCATGTTTAATACCCTCACCAGTAAGTGTTAGAACCTGATGTGTGAAATCCTATGGAAGGTAGGCTTAACTCATTCCATCACACTTTGGGCCTCATTTTTTTTTTTCTTTTCTGAGTTGGATTTTTTTTAACTCATTTTTATTGTAAACAAATGGATACATCTTGTTTCTCTGTTTGTAAATGAAGTAGAGGCATACCATTTGTGTAATCATACATTTACCTAGGGTAATAGATTTTGATTCATTCTGTTATTTTTTTCTCCTCCCCCCACTCCTTCTATCCCTCTTATCCCTCTATACAGTCCCTCCTTCCTCCATTCTTGCCCATTTCCCACCCCCTATATGTGTCATCATCTGCTTATCAGTGAGATCATTCACCCTGTGTTTTTTTTGAGATGGGCTTATCTCACTTACCATGGTATTCTCCAACTGCATCCATTTGCCTGCAAATGGCGGAGTAATATTCCATGGTATATATATACCACAATTTCTTTAATCCATTCATCAATTGAGGGGCATCTAGGTTGGTTCCACAATCTGGCTATTGTGAATGGGGAGCTATGAACATTATTGTGGCTGTATCTCTGTAGTAATGCTGATTTTAAGTCCTTTGGGTATAGGCCGAGGAGTGTGATAGCTGGGTCAAATGGTGGGTCCATTCCAAGTTTTCTAAGGAATCTCCACACAGCTTTCCAGAGTGGCTGCACTAATTGCAGCCCCACCAGCAATGTATGAGTGTACCTTTTTTCCCCCACATCCTCTCCAACACCTATTATTGCTTGTATTCTTGATAATTGCCTTTCTAATTGAGATGAGATGGAATCTTAGGGCAGTTTTGATTTGCATTTCTCTTATTACTAAAGATGGTGAACATTTTTTCATATGTTTGTTGATTGCTTATAGATCTTCTTCTGTGAAGGGTCTGTTCATAACCTTAGCCCATTTGTTGATTGGGTTATTTGTATTCTTGGTGTAGAGTTTTTTTGAGTTCTTTATATATTCTGGAAATTAGTACTCTTTCTGAAGTATGAGTAGCAAAGAATTTCTCCCACTCTGTAGGCTCTCTCTTCATATTGCTGATAGTTTCCTTTGCTGAGAGAAAGCTATTTAGTTTGAATCTATCCCAGTTATTGATTCTTGATTTTATTTCTTGTGCTATGGGAGTCCTGTTAAGGAAGTCTGATCCTAAGCCAACAAGTTGAAGATTTGGATCTACTTTTTCTTCTATAAGATGCAGGGTCTCTGTTCTCATTTCAAGGTCCTTGACCCATTGTGAGTTGATTTTTGTGCAGGGTGAGAGATAGGGGTTTATTTTCATTCTGTTCCATATGGATTTCCAGTTTTCCTAGCACCATTTGTTGAAGAGGCTATCTTTTCTCTATTGCACATTTTTGGCACCTTTGTCTAGTATGAGAAAATTATATTTATTTGGATTTGTGTCCATGTCCTCTATTCTGTACCATTGATCAATCTATTTTGGTGTTAATACTGTGCCATTTTTGTTACTATTGCTTTGTAGTATAGTTGAAAGTCTGGTATTGCGATACCCCCTACTTCACTCTTCCTGCTAAGGATTGCTTTAGCTATTCTGGGTTTTTTATTCCTCCAGATGAATTTCATGATTGCTTGCTCTATTTCTGTAAGGTATGTCATTGGGATTTTAATTGAATTGCATTGAATCTGCATTGCACTTTTGGTAGTATGGCCATTTTGACAATATTTATTCTGCCTTTCTAAGAATATGGGAGATCTTTCCATCTTCTAAGGTTTTCTTTAATTTCTTTCTTTAGTGTTCTGTAGTTCTCATTGTAGAGGACTTTCACCTCTTTGTTAGATCGATTCCCAAGTATTTTATTTTTTTTCGAAGCTATTGTGAATGGGGTAGTTTTCCTAATTCTCTTTCTGAAGATTCATCACTTATGTATAAAAATGCATTGGATTTATGAGCATTAATCTTATATCCTGTTACTTTACTTAATTCACTTATGAGTTTAAAACTCTTCTGGTGGAATTTTCTAGTTCCTCTAAATATATAATCATGTCATCAGCAAAAGGTATAGTTTGAGTTCTTCATTCCTGTTCATATCCCTTAATTTCCTTGGTCTATCTAATTGCTCTGGCTAGCGTTTTGAGGACAATGTTGAATAGAAGTGGTGAAAGAGGGCATCCCTGCCTTGTTCCGTTTTTAGGGGTAATGCTTTCAGTTTTTCACCATTTAGAATGATATTGGCCATGGGCTTAGCATAGATGGCCTTTAAATGTTAAGGATGTTCCCACTATCCCTATTTTTTCTAGTGTTTTGAGCATGAAGGGATGCTATGTTTTTTCAAATGCTTTTTCTGCATCTAACAAAATAATCATGTGATTCTTAATTTTAAGTCTGTTCATATGGTGAGTGACATTTATTGATTTCTGGATGTTGAACCAACCTTGCATCCCTGGGATAAAACCCACTTGACCGTGGTGCACTAACTTTTTAATATATTTTTGTATGGATTTGCTAATATTTTGTTGAGAATTTTTGCGTCGAAGTTCATTAAGGATATTGGTCTGAATTTTCTTTCCTTGATATATCTCTGTCTGGTTTAGGTATCAGGGTGATATTAGCTTCATAGAATGAGTTTGGGAGGGTTCCCTCCTCTTCTATTTCATGAAATACTTTGAGAAGTATTGGAATGAGTTCTTCTTTAAAGGTTTTGTTGAACTCGACTGAGAACCGATCTCATCCGGGACTTTTCTTTATTGGTAGGAATTTGATGACTTCTTCTATTTCATTACTTGAAATTTTTCTATTTAAATTGTGTATGTCCTCCTTGTTCAGTTTAGGTAATTCCTATGTCTCTAGAAACCTGTGATGTCTTGGAGATTTTCTATTTTTTGGAGTATAGATTTTCAAAATAGCTTTTAATTATGTTTTGTATTTTGTTAGTGACTGTTGTGATATTTCCTTGTTCATTCTGAATTTTAGTAATTTGGGTTTTCTCTCTCCTTCTCTTTGTTAGTGTGACTAAGGTTTATCAATTTTGTTTATTTTTTCAAAGAACCAACTATTTATTTTGTCAATTTTTTCAATTGTTTCTTTTGTTTCAATTTCATTTATTTAGCTCTGATTTTAACTATTTCCTGTCTTCTAATACTTTTGGTGTTGCTCTGTTCTTCTTTTCGTAGGACTTTGAACCATAGTGTTAGATTGTTTATTTGTTGATTTTTTCTTCTTTTATTGAATGCACTCAATGAAATAAATTTTCCTCTAAGAATTGCTTTCATAGTGTCCCAGAGATTTTGATATGTTGTTTCTTTGTTCTCATTTACCTCTAAGAATTTTTAAACTTCCTTCCTGATGTCTTCTGTTATCCATTCATCATACAATAGCATATTATTTAATCTCCAGGTGTTGGAGTAGTTTTTTTTTTTTTTATTCTGTCATTATTTCTAATTTCAATCCATTATGATCTGATAGAATACAAGGTAGTATCCCTATCTTCTTGTATTTGCTAACAGTAGCTTTGTGGCATAATATATGGTCTATTTTAGAGAAGAATCCATGTGCTGCTGAGAAGAAAGTGTATTCGCTCTTTGTTGGATGGTATAGTCTATATATGTCTGTTAATCTAAATTATTGATTGTGTTATCGAGATCTATGGTTTTCTTAGTTCAATTTTTGTTTGGAAGATCTGTCCAGTGGTGAGAAAGGTGTGTTAAAATCACCTAGTATTATTGTGTTGTTGTCTATTTGATTTCTGGCATTGAGAAGGATGTGTTTGATGCATATGGATGAGCCACTGTTAGGGCCATAGATATTTATGATTGTTATGTCTTGCTGATTTATGCTTCCCTTAAGCAGTATGAAATGTCCTTCTTTATCCCTTCTGACTAACTTTGGCTTGAAGTCCACATTATCTGATATGAGGATGGATACTCTGCCTTTCTTTCTGTGTCCATGTGCATGGTATGTTTTTCCCCATCCTTTCACCTTTAGTCTGTGAGTATCTCTTTTTATGAGTATCTTGCAGGCAGCAAATTGTTTGATCTTTCTTTTCAATCCAATCTGCCAGTCTGTGTTTTGATTGATGAGTTCAGGTCATTAACATTCAGGGTTATTACTGAGATATGATTTGTATTCCTGGTCATTTGGCTCATTTTTTTTTTTTTTTTTGACACAACTTGATTTCTCCTTCATTTGGCAGTTCCTTTAGGGTAGTTCCTCCCTTTCCTGATTTACATTGTTGTTTTTCATCTCTTCCTCATGGAATATTTTGCTGAGAATGTTCTTTAATGCCAGCTTTCTTTTTGTAAATTCTTTTAGTTTTTGTTTATGGAAGGATTTTATTTTGTCGTCAAATCTGAAGGTAAGTTTTGCTGGTTATAAGATTCTTGGTTGGCATCCATTTTCTTTCAGAGCTTGAAAAATGTTGTTCCAGTTCCTTCTAGCCTTTAGGGCCTGGATTGAAAAATCTGCTGATATCTGTATTGATTTCCCCCTGAATGTAATTTGATTCTTTTTTCTCTCAGTCTTTAAAATTCTGTCTTTATTTTGTATGTTAGGTATTTTCATTATAATGTGCCTTGGTGTGGGTGTATTATAATTTTGTGTATTTGGAGTTCTATAAGCCTCTTGTACTTGATTTTTCCATTTCATTCTTCAGATTTGGGAAATTTTCTGATATTATTTTATTCAATAGATTATTTATTCCTTTGGTTTTTTTCTCTAAGCCTTCCTCAATCCCGATGATTCTTAAATTTGGCCTTTTTATGCTATCCCAAAGGTCTTGTAGATTCTGTTCATGATTTCTTACCATCTCCTCTGTTTGGTCAACTTTGGTTTCAAGATTAAATATTTTTTCTTCGATATCTGAGATTCTGTCTTCCAGGTGTTCTATCCTATTGGTTATGCTTCTATGGAGTTTTTAATTTGGTTTATTGTTTTCTTCATTTCAAGGATTTCTGTTTGTTTGTTTTTTTTCAATATCTCTAACTCTTTATTGAAATGATCATTGCTTCTTGTATTTGCTCTTTTAACTGTCGATTGGTGTGATCATTCAATGCCTGCATTTGTCCTTTCTTCTCATCCTTCAATGCCTGCATTTGCTTTTTCATCTCCTCATTTGCTTCCCTGATCATTTTGATTATGTACATTCTGAACTACCTTTCTGACATTTCTTCTGCCATGCTTTCATTGGATTTTATTGCTATAACATCTAGGTTTGTTTGGGACATTTTCTTCCCTTGTTTTCTCATATTGCTCAGGTATGTACCCCTTTAGTAGTGTAACTCTGGAATAATGCAGATTTCCTCTATTGACTAATATTGTCTCTGTAGATTTCCAATAACTCACCTCTTAGCCTTCAGTAGCCTGAAGTCTTGGAGGAAGTTGATAATGCGGTGCTCCACTAGGAAGCTCGCCTTCTAGGAGTGGTGGCCTTCAGGTGGGGTATATTCCCTGGTGGCTCTGAGTTGGTCCTGAGTCTCTCAATACCTCCTTTTCTTGGATCCTGGGTCTTGTCAAAGGCCCTCTAGCCTCCTGTAGTTGTCTCAGGAAGGGAGTTGCCCTTCCAATGATGACGGCCACACCCGTAGGAGTAATTCAAAATGCCTGCACCAACCTATAAAGAATCCTCTGGCTAGCTCTGTGATGGTGACAAACCTAGGATTGGTGGTCGGGCAGGGTTGTTCAGTGATGGCGTCTGTCTTTGGCCTGTTGGTTGGGCAGGTTGGCTACCTGCTGCCCAGCTCCACAAGGCAGTGGGTTGGGTGTCCGTCTGCTACCTCCATGATGCAAGTGGCCTGACTCACCCGCCAGCTCACTCCGGCGACTTGGGCCTCATTTTTATTGACCTGTATCATCCACTTTTTCTGAGAAATCAGATCCTTAGCCTCCCCACTGTGCCCAGAATATTCTGGCAATATGGAGGCAAGAAAACTCTCCCATATTTCCTGAGTTCATTGCTTATCATGGACTAAGCCAATGTTGAGAAAGGAACGCTTGGCCCTGGCTGGACTTTGGCAGGGAACCTGCCTCATGTTCTGAAGGTTAACTGGACCCATGCTCTGTGCAGAGCAAAGCAGTTGGGCACAGAATAACACAGAATAACACTCCACAACTGGGCAAGCATCACCACACAGCACTCCTTGTCCTTAGGGTCTTACCCACTGTCCTAATTATTCTTCCAGAGGGCAACAGATTTCTGGAAATACCCAGGGGAAGGGGAAAAGCAGCAATTTCCTGTGTTTTCAGATTTTTTGACACCTTTTGAGTTAAAGCACTCCTGTGAGAGACAGCATTAGTCAGCTATTCTGCTGCTGCTGTGACTAAAGGACCCAACCTGAACAACTGTAGAGGAGGAAAGTTTTGGTCAGGGGCTCAGGGTTTCAGAGGTCTCCATTCATAGACATCCAGTTCCATTCCTCAGGGATCAAGGTGAGGCTGAATATCACAGTGGAAGAGTGTGGCAGAGGATAGCAGCTCACATGAGATCATGAAGAAGAGAGAGAGAGAGGCTCCGATCTCCAGATACAAAATACATACCCCACAGCCATGTCCCCAGTGATCCACTACCTAAATACACCCCCCACCTGCCTTTAGTTACTACTCAGTTAATCCCACCAGGAATCAATTCACTGATTAGGTTAAGACTACAACCCAATCATTTCTCCTCCAAACCTTCTTTCATTGTCTCACATGGGAGCTTTTGGGGGACCCCTCACATCCAAATCATAACAGAGACTCTTCCTTAGTCCCACCAGGGACATTGGGTCAGAATACAGAGATCACTGGATCCAGGTGTTGAAGAGGTCACAATGTGGAATGACAGGATTCAAATGACACCCTATATCCTGTCTAGCAGGACATCAAAGGAACTCAGAGTGACCCATGAAATCCAGAGGAAAGTCCTGGTTCAGGTGTGCACACTCCTGGGACGGAGTGTCAGAGGTGGTGCATCCTGCCCACCCTTCCAGAAACTGATGTGTGTCCTGTAGGCTGTCAGCTGTGGCCAGTAAGCCTGTGCTCACCTGGATGCACATCACCTCATCCACTGGCCCCAAATGTCTTACCACATAAGAACAAAAGGATGTAACAACCATCTCCACTCCCATGGAGTCACCCAGCAGCAGCTGGCAGATCCAGTTGTAATCTCCTTTTGTGTATGTTGCTCAGGATAGAGCAGGACCTTTAGCTAAACTTTGTAATAATAACTCTGCATTTATTGAGACCTTACTATGTTTTATACATTAGAAACACTACATACCTTGGAAGATGGAAAGACCTCCCAATGCTCCTGGATAGGCAGAATTAATATTGTTAAAATGGCCATAAAACTAAAACCATTATGCAAATTTAATGCAACTCCTATTAAAATCCCAATGACATTCTTCATAAAACTAGAAAAAGAAATGAAATTCATTTGGAAAAATAAGAGACCCAGAATAGTCAAAGCAATCCTTAGCAAGAAATGTGAAGCAGGAGGCATCACAACACCAAACCTCAAACTATAGTACAGAGTTATAGTAATAAAATTGGCAAGGTATTGGCACCAAAAGAGACATATAGACCATTGGTACAGAAATGAAGACACAGAGACATACCCACATAAATACAGTTATCTCATACTAGAAAAAGGCACAAAAAACATTCGTCAGGGAAAATATAGCCCATTCAAAAAAAGCTACATGTAATGAAATGAAATTAAACATTTATCTCTCACCCTGCACAAAACTCAACTCACAGGGATCAAACACTTAGGCACTAGAACAGAGACCCTGCAACTACTAGAAGTAAAAGTAGACCCAAACCTTCACCATGTTGACCTAGGATCTGACTTCCTTAACAAGGCCACTGAAGTGTAAAAAGTAAATCAAGAATAAATAAAGGGATTGATTGAAACTAAAAAGCTTTTTTTCAGCAAAAGAAACAACCAATAATGTGAAGAGAGAGCCCACAGTTTGGGAGAAAATCTTTATGATATGTACCTCACATAAAACATTAATCTTCTGAATATATAAAGTACTCAAAAAACATATTACCAAAAAACCAAATAACCCAATTAACAAATGGACTAAGGAACTTAACAGACACTTCACAGAAGAATATATACTAGCAATCAACAAATATATGAAAAAATGTTCAACATATCTAGCAATTCAAAAAATGAATATCAAAACTACTCTAAGATTTCACCTCACTCCAATCAGAATGGCAATTATCAAGAATACAAGCAACAATAAGTGTTAGCAAGGATGTGGGGAAAAATAAATTCATACTGCCAGTGGAATCAAAATGGTGCAAACATTATGGAAAGCAGTATGGAGATTCCTCAGAAAACTTGGAGTGGAACCAACATTTGACCCAGCTACCCCACTCCTTAGTTTATATTCCAAGGACTTAAAATCAGCACACTACAGTGACACAGTCACATCAATGTTTATAGCAGCTCAATTCACAATAGCTAAACTATGGGATCAACCTGAATGCCCTTCAACAGATGAATAGATAAAGAAAAGGTGGTATATATATATATTACTCAGCTGTAAAGAATGAAATTCTGGCATTTACTGGTTAGTAGGATGGAGTTGGACAATATCATGCTAAGCATTATAAGCCAAACTCAAAAAACCAAAGGGGAATGTTTTCTCTGATATGTGGGTGCTAATTCACAATGAGTGGAGGGTTTGCTAGGGAAGAATAGAGTTACTTCAGATTAGATAGAGGACAGTAAAGGGAGGGGAAGGTGTATGAAGTTAGGAAGAATAGTAGAGAAACAGACATTATTACCTCATGTACATATATAAATACATGACCCATGTGATCCTACAAAAATATGTACAATTTGAAAAATGTGAAAGTATACACCATGTATAAATGATTTATCAAAATGCATAAATGTACTGTATTGTCAAGTAAAACTAATTAGAACAATTTTTTTAAAAAATTAAAAATAATATCAAATAAAGACAAAACATGCTAGGCATGGTGGTACATGCCTATAATCTCAGCAGCTCAGGAGGCTGAGGCAGGAGGATCGAGAATTCAAAGCCAGCCTCAGCACCAAGCAACTCAGTGAGACCCTGTCTGCTGGGAGAAATCCTAGTTCTTGGCTGGCAGCAGTAAACATCTCAAGTGTATAAGGAAAACTTGCAGAGAGAAGTATTCTGCTTCTGCTACCTAGAAAAGTAAACAACTGCCCCAAATCGACTCAGTGTTACCAAGGGAACCCGAAAAGGAACCTGGTGGTCTGATTCCCTGTGGCACATTTTGATTGGGCAAGAAACCTATAAAATGTATACCTGTTCCTGCAACAAATGAGTTTGCAGGCTGCTCACTACAAGCCTGCTTCCACCCAACTCCCGGAGTCTGGGTCTTGACTCCATGCCCTTACCCTGCTTATGAACTAGCCCAGCATAAGAGAAACTATACCAGTCTCTAATTAAAATACAAAATAGGGCTGGGGATGCGGCTCAGTGGTTGAGTGCCCCTGAGTTCACTACCCAGTACAAAAAAAAAAAAAAAAAAAAGAGAGACAAAACTTATCATAATATTATGGAATTACAAATAGTCAGTATGCTATAACAATTCTAATATTATAAGTGTGTGAGCTATAAAAGATACTCAGAATGACAATTTGGCAGAATTTCAAGGAGACATGAATAATCCTCATGCGCAAGTGATACTTTTAGATGCTTCTTATTGAATGACAGATACTGTAAGGACAAATACTATCAATGACAGAAAGGATTTGTAAACCATACCAAAATTTAATGTGATAGAGGACTTTGTATTCCAATGAGAGAATCCTTGTTTCTTTGTAGTATGTATGAAGCATTTAAGAAAATGGACCACATTCTAAAATGGAAAATTAATATTAAAGATATTCAGGAATTGGTATCACATTTGTAACCAAAATGAATTAATAAAGAAGTTTGCAAAAACCTTTGTTTAGAAATTTTAAAAGGTCCATCCAAATGGGCAGAGTTGTAATAAAAATTCTGGAATAGAATAATAGTATGTAAATACAATAAAACTATGGAAAATACTTCAAACAGTACTCAGTAAAATGTGTCGCTTAAAGGTTCATAGTCAAATATAAGCCAAAATCTATTGAAGCAAACATTCACCTCAAAATAAAAAGGAAGAAATACTGAATGACTTTCAAAACAATACAATAAAAATAATAAGTATCATATCAGTAATTTTGAATCAAAAGGCAAATAATAGTATCAAAAAACAAAAAAAAAAACCCTTTTCATTTAAAAGTATAAAAAAAACTTGGAAATTCCTTGTTCTAAATAAATTTTAAAAAGAAAAAATCAATCCCCAAGTATTTTTATGAAGATAGAATAAACTATAACAATTTTGTTAAAAGTTTTCACATAATTAATGAATATAATAAAATAACTGTTCTCTGTTAAACTCTTGATATTTCTGTTGAGTTACATTCAGTTACTTTGTAGTGATAAGTCAAGTTTGCATTCCTGAAATAAACCCCAATGGATGATGATGCATTTTCACTTGTTGTGTATTCTGAATTCACTTTTTAATCATTGCTTTGAGAGTTTTCATCCATTTTCTAAATGAATTTGCATTGTAACATTGTTTCTGATTTGTACCACACATAAATGATATGTACAAATAAGAAGAATGGATTTATATAAATGGTTAATTTAATAAATAAATTAGGAGGATCCAATCTCACACCATTCACTAAATTCAAGTCCATCTTGATAAATATTTGAATGCTAAAGGGTATAATTATATAACTCTTAAAGCAAAATATACAGTATATCTTTATTATTTGAGAGGTAGGAAAAGACTTTGTAAACCAAAAAATTCAAATCATAAAGGAAAAAGGTGATAAATTCTATTGCATTAAAATTAAGAATTTCTGTTTACTTAACAAATGGTAAAGAGAATCAGAAATTAAGTCACAAGCTTGGAAAAAAATTTGCAAAATATTTCACATATTACTTACTTGAACATATTAGGAAGTCTTTTCAAGTCAACTAGAAAAAGAAAACATTTCAAAAAACGTACAATGAAATAAACAGGAATTGCAATAATGAATAACAAAAGGCCTGTAAGCATATGACAGACTGCTTAACCTTATTGATAATTAATAAACCCAGAGTGAGATTTCATCTCCCCTATCATATATTCTAAAAATTCAAATATCCAACAATATTAATTGTTGATTAGAATATCAAGCAAGATTCCCAGCAAATGTGAACATGTGCATAACCTATTACCCAGCAATTCTAGTTTTACGTAAGGAACCCAAATGAAATTCTTACACATGGCACACAATTTACTCTATGTGCAAGTACATAAATAGAGTTATTATTTGTAAGAGAAAGAAATGAACAAAACCAAAATGTGGAAACAACCCTAGTATCCATTAACAATAAAGTGCATAAAAAAGTTGTACAATACAAAAGCCAATGAAGATAAATTACTATAGTTACATATGTTGGTCATATATTTTATTGCCATCTAAATACAATTTATAGCTTTTTAAAAATATTACATATAGTCTATAACTCTTGTTAAAAAGTAAGTTACAGGCATATCAGTATTTTTGTATGTTTTCTTCACTATTATGTTTTAAGCACCTAACCAGTGCCTAGCACAATTAATCTATGAATAAATAAATCCATGCATGAATAAATGAAAGGTAAGCACAGTGTATAGATACATATCTGTGTTAGGTAAGATATAATCTCTTTCATATAATTTAATCATACATGATTTAAGCAATTCTTTGGAATGAAAATAATGGAAAATTAAAGCTAAATAATGCTTGAAAAAATATATCGACAATAGATGAGAGTTTGAGAAGAAGCCGGAAAGGTTTAGAGATTTGAGGCATAATAAAAGATACCACATTAAAAATGTGCATGAGATATGGAGTAGAAAGATAAAAGAATCATGTAAAACTACAAAGAACTTTAGCTGCTACATTCTTACATCCTCGACTCTCAGGGAAATCACCTTAGTAGCAACCCTACATTGGATGTACCCTCTCCCAAATCTCTGCAAGAAATAGGGTTTTGTTTGTTTGTTTTTGTCAAGTTTTGTTTTTCAGTCACTATGGAAAGCAGTATTGGGGTGATCTCCAGAAACCAAGATCAAATGAGGGCTTGCATGTTTTTCAGAGGCAGAAGGCAGCGCCCTCTGCCTTCTGCCTCTGAAAAATGAATAGGTAGGATCATCAGCATCCTCAGTGGGATTCCATGGGTATCTCATAAATTCATATCCCATCAACAAGCCAATCACATACACAAAGTTTCTAATCAGCAATTTAGCAGCTCAAGCTTTTTCTTTTTCTTTCTTTCTTGTTTTTTTTTTCTTTCTTTGTAATAAAGATTGAACCCAGGAGTGTGGAGTGTTTTACCACTGAGATACATCCCTAGCTCTTTCTATTTTTTGAGACAGTTTCACTCAGTTGCTAAGACTAGCCTTAAACTTGAGATCTTACTGCTTCTGCCTCTCAAGTAGCAGCTCATGGCAATAAAATATTTAAGGAAAGTCTCTAAGTAGAATGACTTTGAAATAACAAAAAAATGTGTCAGAAAGTTGCGGGGGGGTTCAGAAAACTAGAGAGAATTTTCACAGTAAAATATTTATTTTATTATTTTTTTCATATTTTTTTATTATAAACAAATGGGATACATGTTGTTTCTCTGTACATGGAGTAAAGGCATACCATTTGTGTAATCATAAATTTACAAAGGGTAATGTTGGTTGATTCATTCTGTTATTTTTTCCCTTCCCCCCACCCCTCCTACCCCTCTTTTCCCTCTATGCAGTCCTTCCTTCCTCCATTCTTGCCCCCCTCCCTAACCCTAACTCTAACCCTAAAACTAACCCCTCCCACACCCCATTATGTGTCATCATCCACTTATCAGCGAGATCATTCTTCCTTTGTTTTATTTTTTTTAATTGTATACAAATGGGAGCATGTTGTTTCTCTATTTGTACATAGAATTAAGGCATACCATTTGTGAAATCATACATTTACATACGGCAATGATGTTTGATTATTTTTTTCCTTACCCCCCACCCCTCCCACCCCTCTTTCCCCTCTATACAGTCCTTCTTTCCTTCATTCTTACCGCTCTCCTTATCCCTAACCCTAAACCTAACCCTAAACCTAATGCTAACCCCTCCCACCCCCCATTATATGTCCTCATCCGCTAATCAGCAAGATCATTCGTCCTTTAGTTTTTTGAGATTGGCTTATCTCACTTAGCATGATATTCTCCAATTTCATCCATTTGCCTATAAATGCCATAATTTTATCATTCTTCATTGCGGAGTAATATTCCATTGTATATATATGCCACAGTTTCTTTATCCATTCATCAACTGAAGGGCATCTAGGTTGGTTCCACAATCTGGCTATGGTGAATTGAGCAGCTATGAACATTGATGTGGCTATAGCTCTGTAGTATGCTGATTTTAGGTCCTTTGGGTATAGGCCAAGGAGTGGGATACCTGGGTCAAATGGTGTTTCCATTCCAAGCTTTCTGAGGAATCTCCATACTGCTTTCCAGAGTGGCTGCACTAATTTGCAACCCCACCAGCAATGTATGAGTGTTCCTTTTTCACATCCTCACCAACACCTATTGTTGGCTATGTTCTTGATAATCGCCATTCTAATTGGGGTGAGATGAAATCTTAGGGTAGTTTTGATTTGCATTTCCCTTATTACTAGGGATGTTGAACATTTTTTCATATATCTGTTGATTGCTTGTACATCTTCTTCTATGAAGTGTCTATTCATTTCCTTAGTCCATTTGTTGATTGGATTCTTTGTATTCTTGGTGTAGAGTTTTTTGAGTTCTTTATGGATTCTGGAAATTAGCGCTCTATCTGAAGTATGGTTGGCAAAGATATTCTCCCACTCTGTAGGCTCTCTCTTCACATTGCTGATAGTTTCCTTTGCTGAGAGAAAGCTTTTTAGTTTGAATCTATCCCAGTTGTTGATTCTTGCTTTTATTTCTTGTGCTATGGGAGTCCTGTTAAGGAAGTCTGATCCTAAGCCAACAAGTTGAAGATTTGGACCTACTTTTTCTTCTATAAGATGCATTTATGAGCATTGATCTTGTAACCTGCTACTTTACTGAATTCACTTATGAGTTCTAAAAGTTTTCTGGTGGAATTTTCAGGTTCCTCTAAATATATAATCATGTCATCAGCAAACAAGGATAGTTTGAGTTCTTCTTTTCCTATTCGTATCCCTTTAATTTCTTTGGTTTGTCTAATTGCTCTGGCTAGAGTCTCAAGGACGATGTTGAATAGAAGTGGTGAAAGAGGGCATCCCTGCCTTGTTCCAGTTTTTAGGGGAACGCTTTCAGTTTTTCACCATTTAGAATGATATTAGCCATCGGCTTAGCGTAGATGGCCTTTATAATGTTAAGGAATGTTCCCACTACCCCAATTTTTTCTAGTGTTTTGAGCATGAAGCGATGCTGTATTTTACTGAATGCTTTTTCTGCATCTATTCAAATAATCATGTGATTCTTAACTTTAAGTCTGTTGATATGGTGAATGACATTTATTGATTTCCAAATGTTGAACCAACCTTGCATCCCTGGGATAAAATCCACTTGATCATGGTGCATTATCTTTTTAATATATATTTGTATGCGATTTGCTAAAATTTTGTTGAGAATTTTTGCGTCGATGTTCATTAAGGATATTGGTCTGAAATTTTCTTTTCTCGATGTGTCTCTGTCTGGTTTAGGTATCAGGGTGACATTGGCTTCATAGAACGAGTTTGGGAGGGTTCCCTCCTCTTCTATTTCATGGAATAGTTTGAGGAGTATTGGAATGAGCTCTTCTTTAAAGGTTTTGTAGAACTAGGCTGAGAACCCATCTGGTCCTGGACTTTTCTTTGTTGGTAGGTTTTTGATGACCTCTTCTATTTCATTGCTTGAAATTGGTTTATTTAAGTTGTGTATGTCCTCCTCGTTCAGTTTAGGTAATTCATATGTCTCTAGAAGTTTGTTGATGTCTTCGAGGTTTTCTGTTTTGTTGGAGTATAGATTTTCGAAATACCTTCTAATTATGTTTTGTATTTCACTCGTGTCTGTTGTCATGTTTCCTTGTTCATTCCAAGTTTTAGTAATTTGAGTTTTCTCCCTCTTTCTCTTTGTTAGTGTGGCTAAGGGTTTATCAATTTTATTTATTTTTTCAAAGAACCAACTATTTATTTTGTTAATTTTTCCAATTGTTTCTTTTGTTTCAATTTCGTTGATTTCGGCTCTGATTTTAACTATTTCCTGTCTTCTACTACTTTTGGTATTGGTCTGCTCTTCTTTTTCTAGCACTTTGAGCTGTAGTGTTAAATCGTTTATTTGTTGATTTCTACTTCTTTTTTGAATGCACCCCATGAAATAAATCTTCCTCTAAGTACTGCTATCATAGTGTCCCAGAGATTTTGATATGATGTGTCTTTGTTCTCGTTTACTTCTAAGAATTTTTTTATTTCCCTCCTGATGTCTTCAGTTATCCATTCATCATATAATAGTGTATTATTTAATCTCCAGGTATTGGAGAAGTTTCTGTTTTTTATTCTGTAACTTATTTCTAATTTCAATCCATTATGATCTGTTAGGTTACAAGGTAGTATCTATCTTCTTGTATTTTCTAACAGTAGCTTTGTGGCATAAAATATGGTCTATTTTAGAGACGGATCCATGTGCTGCTGAGAAGAAAGTGTATTCGTTCTTTGTTGCATGGTATATTCTATATATGTCGGTTAAGTCTAAATTGTTGATTGTGTTGTTGAGATCTATAGTTTCTTTATTCAATTTTTGTTTGGACGATCTATCCAGTGGTGAGAGAGGTGTGTTAAAATCACCTAGTATTATTGTGTTGTGGTCTATTTGATTTCTGGAATTGAGAAGGACTTGTTTGATGTACGTGGATGAGCCAATGTTTGGGGCATAGATATTTATGATTGTTATGTCTTGCTGATTTATGCTTCCCTTAAGCAGCATGTAATGTCCTTCTTTATCCCTTCTGACTAGTTTTGGTTTGAAGTCCACATTATCTGAAATGAGGATGGATACTCCAGCTTTTTTGCTGTGTCCGTGTGCATGGTATGTTTTTTCCCATCCTTTCACCTTTAGTCTATGGGTGTCTCTTTCTATGAGATGAGTCTCTTGCAGGCAGCATATTGTTGAATTTTTCTTTTTAATCCAATCTGCCAGTCTATGTCTTTTGATTGATGAGTTCAGGCCATTAACATTCAGGGTTATTATTGTGATATGATTTGTATTCCCAGTCAATTGACTCATATTTGTTTTTGACATGATTTGGTTTCTCTTTTATTTGGCTATTCCTTTAGGCTAGCGCCTCCTGTTGCTGATTTGCATCGTTGTTTTTCATCTCTTCCTCATGGAATATTTTGCTGAGAATGTTCTATAATGCTGGCTTTCTTTTTGTAAATTCCTTTAGCTTTTGTTTATCATGGAAGGATCTTATTTCATCGTCAAATTTGAAGGTAAGTTTTGCTGGGTATAAGATTCTTGGTTGGCATCCGTTTTCTTTCAGGGTTTGGTATATGTTGTTCCAGGCCCTTCTAGCTTTTAGGGTCTGGATTGAAAAATCTGCTGATATTCTTATTGGTTTCCCTCTGAATGTAATTTGATTCTTTTCTCTCGCGGCCTTTAAAATTCTGTCTTTATTTTGTATGTTAGGTATTTTCATAATTATGTGCCTTGGTGTGGGTCTGTTGTAATTTTGTATGTTTGGAGTTCTATAAGCCTCTTGTACTTGGTTTTCCATTTCATTCTTCAGATTTGGGAAATTTTCTGGTATTATTTCATTGAATAGATTTTCATTCCTTTGGTTTGTTTCTCTAAGCCTTCCTCAATCCCAATAATTCTTAAATTTGGCCTTTTCATGATATTCCATAATTCTTGTAGATTCTGTTCATGATTTCTTACCATCTTCTCTGTTTGGCCAACTTTGTTTTCAAGATTAAATAATTTTTCTTCAATGTCTGAGGTCTGTCTTCCAGGTGTTCTATCCTATTGGTTATGCTTTCTATGGAGTTTTTAACTTGGTTTATTGTTTCCTTCATTTCAAGGATTTCAGTTTGCTTTTTTTTCAGTATCTCTAACTCTTTATTGAAATGATCTCTTGCTTCCCGTATTTGGTCTTTTAACTGTTGATTGGTGCGATCATTTAATGCCTGCATTTGCTCTTTCATCTCCTCCTTCAATGCCTGCATTTGCTTTGTCATCTCCTCATTTGCTTCCCTGATCGTTTTAATTATGTACATTCTGAACTCCCTTTCTGACATTTCTTCTGCTTTGCTGTCATTGGGTTTTATTGATGTAGTATCTAGGTTTGTTTGGGACATTTTCTTCCCTTGTTTTCTCATATTGGTCAGCTGTCAGTGGGACCCTGAGATATTGCAGATTTCCGCTATTGGCTTATAGTGTCCCAGTAGATTTCCAGTGTTTCACCTCCCAGCCTTCAGTAGCCTGATGTCTTGAGGAATTTGATAATGCAGTGCATCCATAGAAAGCTGCCCCTAGCCTCCTACTGGTTCCAGGGTTTGGAGCTGGCTCTGTGCAGAAAGGCTCTCACTGGGGGCCTGCACCGTGCAGCCGTGTGGGAGGAGCCCACCGCCGGAGTGTGGAAGGCTACCTGGGGAAGACTCTAGCTGCCCTGCCCTGCTCCGATAAGCCACCTCTATCTGGGCCTGCCACCCGGGTCGAGCTTTACCCAGTGGGCAGACTCACCCGTGGCTCTATTTCAGTCCGAGTCTCTCAATGCCTCCCCTTCTTAACTCCTGGGTTCTGGAGCGACTGGGGGTGCTGTCACCCTCTAGGCTGCCATCTTGGAACGCCCCCACAGTAAAATATTTAAATGGGAAGATCTACACTGGGAGGATTTTGAAGGTGGAAGTACCAGGAGGGTGTGCATCCATCATTGAGACAATGAAATCTGCAAAAAGTCTAACACTGATTATTTGAGAAGTATTAATATAAGCACATTAATCACGCATATAGGGAAATGTCAGAAAAATAGTCGGAAGTGTTTGTTTTAAGACAATTACTTGTAGTATGTGGAAGAACACATTCCTATGTTCATTATGAATCTTTTGGTAAGATTCATCATTTTTAAAATGTGTTCATATATTATTCTGAAAAAATAATATATATATACATATATAAAGATAAAGATAAGATATATAAGATGATGCAGACATATTAAGCTCCTGCTAGATGTGATTGAATTCTCTTGAGTGACTGGGGACAAGAAAGATATAATTTTGTTATTTCAATGTTTTGTGTGGCTGTATGAAGAAGATGCAATAAAATAAATAAGATGTAATCTGTGCTATAAAATGTTTGCAGCCTTTTCCATGAGTACAGGGTGGGAGTGGGGTGAGAAGTAGAGAGGTGGACAAACTGTTAATAGATTGGTATAAGAAAATGTTATAATAGGTATTTATATCTGTATTTATATCAGTATTTATATCTGTCATGATAAATGTGCATACAAATGTTACAGTATATCTAGATTTCTAACTTGGGCAACTAGGAGAATGGTATTGACATTTATTGAGATGAGAAACAGAATGAGGACCACAAATATTTAGCAGACGAATATGGTTAGTGGAAGAGGTAAGCACATGATCCAACAATTCCATCAGACTAATCAAGTCTCCTACTATTTGAATTTTGAAAGAAGATATGAAAGAAAAACTACAAATAAGACAGAAAGTATATATTCCAGTGACGATGTCCTCAGGAGATTAATTCATTGCCTGCTGCCTCCCTGGAGGTCCGTACACCCTGCTGAATCCCTAGCATGTTCCTCAAGACTCCCATTTGATTCTTTGTGACAACTGATATTTTCACAGTAAATTATCTTTCTTCTTCTGTCAGCCAGCATCAATTATTATTTTTGAGCAAAGATCCATATCAACAGTAATAATACCTAAGCCAAGAGAACAGGAGTTGCCCATAATTCCAGAGTACCTACAGGATCCCAGCCTAACACATTTTAATGAAATTTAAGAATATTTCTTAAATATGATTGCACTGGAGATAGAGCATCTGGCTAAGACACGCAAGGATCTGGGTTCTATATCCAGTCCTGTAATAAATAAGTAAATAAATAAGTAAATAAATAAGTAAATAAGAACACACTAGCAAAAAGACTATTTGATATCTGATGTGGGCTACAAATCCCAGCCACTCTTTGACTTGTGTCACAGTATAAACCATTACCAAAACTAGTGCCATACAAAACTAGTACCATGGTGAAAATACATTTGTAACTGACATGAAATCATTCCTTCTCAAAGTGTTAAGTAGTTTCTGTGATGAGTTGTGCAGATTCTTCCTTAAGAAGTTCTCAGTCTTATTTCTTACTTATTATTCTCAAAGCCTCTGGAAAAGTTGTTGCCTGGCAGCTGAAAGCTATCAGTCCTTTTTGGAAATTGCTTATGACTGAAGAAATCTATTTCTCCCATGTCATTGCTACTTCCTGAAGCAGCCTGCATACAATGACTGGTCAACATAGGAACATAAAACTCCAGCCCCCTTCTCTCCAGTGTAGTCAAATCCTGGCTTTGTCACCCAGTGTATTGTTAGCTGAATTTCAACCCCACCCTCATCTTGTTTTTCTTTGAGTATAGAATTCCTGAGGGCCAAATGTCCCTCTCCAGGTGAACCAGACAAAACTAGTTAGATTTACTATGACTCCCAGAATGACATCCAGACAATCTCTAACTTCTTCATAATCCCATCTGTATGTTAAATGACACCCCCTAATGCCATGACAATTGATAGTTACCATAACAATGACCAGAAAGAGCCTAGAAGAAATAAAAAGAGAGGATGCCTGAACTATCAGAAAGTCTCCACCCATTCCCAGGAGAAGCATGAATACCCCTCTCCTCTATTAACCTATCCCTGTCTCTCCTTTTACTTTTTATCTATGACTTCCCCAACCTCCATGGGTTGAGAAGCTCATATGTGAACCTCTCTCTCCGTTTCTCCTGTTCTTTGACCAAGAGAAAATCTTCCTTCACTGCTCAATAAATGCTGTCTCATTTATTGGTTTCATGATTCCAAGAAGGAAAAAGGACCCTGTTCTGGTCACAAAAGTTGGTAACAGTTTGAGAGAGCCCTGTGAGGCTGGAAGAGTTTATGAGGATCACAGCTCAACTTCTCCCTTCATCTTCCTTCTTTTCTTCCCTTACACACAAGTTGACCCCGAAAGTACTACCTAATAAATGGGCTGCACCATCTGAGAATCTGCTTGCTGAGGAACCCATCCTGCTGTGGGTGAGGATTCTTCTTCAGACTGGATCAGATGGTTGTTCCAGGGTGGTCATTACTTCTTCTTAAATGACCAGTGAAACACATTCAGAGACACCTCACTTACTTGCCTTCTGTTGTTGCCACCAGTGCACAACTTCCTAATCTAAGTATTGAATGAGTTGATATTCACATCCTTGTCATTTTTAGTACTGTTTCTCTGAGTAAGCAGCCAAGAGAGAGCAAGAACTAGTTAGGTTCAGTTTATCATGCACTGGAAGAGATTATAATTTTGAGCCCCTGATAAAACCAAGTGCCCTCGAAATGAACTGAATGAAGGAAGGTTGACAGTGTTAGATGCTTTTGCTCCCAAGTAGAGATCTTCTCAGCAGTCTTTAACAAGTCTGTCAAAGGAATTAAACTGCCTACATGTTTGAAACCTTCAAGCAGGTAGTGACAGAAACTGGTGAGTTCAAGTCATAGTTGCTAGGGGAACGCCATCTGCTGCCACTTCCCTCCCTGCTAATCCAAAGAAAGACCACAAACCCAGGTTTATGAGCCAAGATGTTAATGGTGTACAGTGCTCATTGCATGTAATTACACAGCACCAACAGGGTGACACAAATCTGTTTTCTACTGGTAGGGATTCAAAGAGTCTGAGGAAAAAATATATATTACTGAGATTTCCAGATTCTATTTAAATTTGGTGAAAGGATGGAGTCAATTAGGCTATTATAAATTACTAAGCAGGTAACCACACATTTAATAGTACAAGTAGTAGAAAAGAAACTGAATACACTGCAGGAAGGTCATATAACCATGAAGTGCTATAACAAAGAGACCTCCCCCAAAACTACAATTAAAATAACATAGAATATTATTTTGCTGTCATAAAGCAATCTGAAAAGTCTATACCAGCAGGTTCTCCAACTCCTTTTAGTCATGCAAGACCTTAAGATCTTTCTACCTTTTCCTGTGGAATGGAATTTTCATCTATATGGTCAAAGCTATCTAATTCTACTCCATTTACAACAGGACTAAATGAACCTGAGTCTGGGGAAAGCAGTTTATCTATTACAGATGACCTAGAAAATATATATATCACTTCTCTTCACATTGCATGAAAATACCCAGATGTAAGAGCAGATTTTTATACATTGATAGCTGGGGGGTTCTCAGGTAAAGAAAGAAGGTCAAATAGATTTTGTGGGACTACTAGCAAGGCAGCCTGCCATAGGTGTGAAGCACAGTATATGAAGGAATTTCAGTAAAACATAAGGAAATGAGGAAATGAAGGAGAGGTGTGGTTATACGTGTGCATTATCAAGCAAGTTAACACTGTGGACCACTGAAACTATCTTATTTCACGTATGGGTGAGGGAGCTGGGGTTCTGTCCATGAGTTTCAGCCAGCCCTTGGTCAAGGTCAACTCCCACGAATTCTTGTTGCTCATCAGTACTTCCTGCCTGCCATCAGCAAGTGAAGCAAGATCCTATGGCCAGACAAAACTCTCAGAAAAAGGGATGAAATGTTGCCTGCTTCAAGTCAAGCTGCATGCCAAGATATGGCAAAACTAAGAGCACAGGAGAGGGAGAATAGAAAGCTTCTGATCCGGCACAGTAATGTGACATTCTTCCAAAACGAGAAACATTGAGCTCAGTGTTCATCATGACTTTATTAAAGTCTAATTTACATACTCTAAAGTCACTCATTATAAATTGGTAAACTGAAGGGTGATGGAATCACAATCCACTTTTGATTAGGATGCCCATTTTTAGTCAATCCCTGTTCCCATCCTAAATTCAGGCAATGACCTATTTTCAACATCTACAGATTTGCATGTTTTCCAAAGTTTATATGAATGGAATCATAAAATATGTATCTTTTGTGCCCACCTTCTTCCACTTAGCAGAGTATTATATAGCAATGCATTCATGCAACAGCATGTAGTAGGGCTACCTGTTAATTTTTGACTGAATAGTATCTGTTGTATGGATACAGAGCATTTTGTTCATCCATTCACCTTTTGATGTGTTGGCTGTTATGAATAAAGCTTCTGTAAACATGCAGTTTTAAGTCTTTGTCCATGTTTTCCTTTTCCTTTTCTTTTTGTGTGCAAAATAAAATTTATTTATTATTAAAGCACTATTGAAATCTAACCAATTTTCAGATTTCTTGGGGTTATAAGATATATGATCTACTTTAATATTTTTAAATGCTTTTATTAGTGCATCATAGTTATACATAATAGTGAGGTTCATTTTGACATAATCATACATGCATGGAATATCATTTGCTCCCTTTCAGTTCATAGTGCTTCCTCTTTCTCTCCCTTCCTATCTGCCCTATTCACCTTCCTTTACTCTACTGGTCTTTCTTCTATTTATTTTTTTTAATTGTTTATGTGTATATATGTGTGTGTGTATATATATGTGTATATGTGTGTGTGTGTGTGTGTGTGTATGTATAAAGGTGGAATACACTGTGGAATATTCACATATGAACATAGCATAATTTGGTCACTTTCATTATGCATTTTCTCCCTTTTTCTATCCTTTCTCCTTTCCTTTCATTCCCTTTTCTCTACCCCACTGATCTCCCCTATTTTTTCATAGGTTCCATTACTCTGAATAATCCATTACTCTGCCCCTTTTCCCTTCCTTATCTCTTGCTTCCCCATATGAAAGAAAACATTCAGCCCTTGACTCTGAGTCTGATGTATTTCACTTGCCATGTTGTTCTCTAGTTCCATCCTTTTACCAGCAAATGTCATAATTTCATTATTCTTTATGACTGAGTAGAACCACACTGTGTATATATAAATCACATTTTCGTTATCCATCTGTCCGTTGAGAGACACCTGGGCTGTTTCCATAAAGTGGATATTGTGAATTGTCTTGGAATTCTTGTATATTCTGATCATGATTTTAATTTTTTCCTCTATTGCATACTGAATATTCAAATTCATATACTCTGTCTTCAAAACTTGAATTTCTTTCTTTGAGGACTGAAGTTCTATTTTCTATATATTCTAATCTGTTGGTGATACTTTCAAGTGAATTTTTAATTTGATTCTTTGTGCTTTTCATTTCCAGGAACTCTGATTGTTTTCTTTTCAGTATATTTATTTCTTTATTAAAATGGTCATTAACCTTTTGTATTTGCTCTCTTAATTTATTCCTTAGATATTTTGATTTTAGCTCATTGAACATCTTAATAATCAGTTTTTTTTTTTAATAATCTTTCTCTGGAATTTTATGCACTACCATATCTGTGAATTCCATGATTGGGGTATTGTAAATCTGGTAGGGGGAGATTTTCAGGGTCTTGGATTTATGAATCAGTTGAGATGAATTCCTCTTTCTCTTTCATGTATGTGCCCTCTGGTGCATAGTTATCTTTTCTGTTCTTGAGACTTCTTTTTGTGTTTGCTATATGAGTAGATGTCCAGGAGTGGGACACTGTAGAGACCTCTCTGTGTGGAGGAGGAAAGGGTTAACTTCAGGAGGAGGATGTCGGCGATTTTTCTATCTATTACTCAAAAAACTTATATACTCAATGAACACACAAGAGTCATTACTCTTTTCATATGATAGGAGTCATGACAGGTCTGGTCATACCAGCTCTGGTCTCTTACAAGAACAACTCACCCAACTCTCCTTTATTTATAACATACATGTAAAAGGGGCAAGGACTGGGAGGAGCTTCTTCTGTGATGGACAGGATAGGGTGGAGTTAGGGAAGTCTTTCTCTTAAGGGGAAAATTCTAGAAGGAGACAAGGAACCACTCCCACGCTGCTTCACATACTTGCCAGCAGTTCCTAGAAGCCAGGCCTCTGATCCCATGGCTCAACCTAGTCTGATTCTGCTAAATAAGGATGGCTTCCCACAGGACATGAGGTCCACCTCCTGCTAGTTCTACTTAGTGACGGGTATTGGTTTAAGGTTTTCAGTGTATTTATTGTCTTCACTATGCATTGTGTTGAATTTTTGTTGGAGCTTGAGTACAATCAGTTTACCCATGGAATGAGGTTCATTCTCACTTAGCTGAATTATGAATGTAGCTCAGTGGCAGAATATTGACCCTGTGAATTTATAGTGTCCAGTCATTTCCCAGTCCCTCTTAGAAAAAGGAGGAGCAATGAATATCTATAATGGTAGTGACCAATATACTGTCTTAAAATAATATCTGGTGACTACTATGACATCTGTAACACTAATTGCCACATAATAAGGAATTGTGTGATCATCATTTAGCATCGGTACAAGCACTAAACAGCTGTGAACTAGATCTAACATTAAACAGTGGACCACAATTATTCATTATATTAATAACCACAATAACATGAATGGTTGGGGGTGGGAATTATATAACCTTAATAGTTCTAACATATGGTGAAATTACAATTCCTTCAGTGAAGAGAAAATGATGTAGCAAAGCAGGAGAAAGGTGAAAATATTCAAAAAGCAAACAGAGGAGAAACTGGAGCAAGGTAACAGACGATGGTAATAAAGAAGGAGGACTAAAAACTAACTGAAAGTAATAAAATAAGTAGAGGAAGAGGGGAAAAGAGAACTTGGCTATTAGAGGGAAAAGAAAGTTAAGAAGGATTCATAAGAGGAACAAAACCAAAGGTAATAACGCACACACACACACAAAAAAAAAAACCACAAAATTTTACCCCTCCCAAGTCAAATCAAGGCTAAATAATAAATGGGTAAAGAAAAAGTAAACAATTAAAATGAAAAAAATTACTAGTATATATGTATATATAAATATATATTTATTTATAAATACATGTATAAATATATTTATTTATTAAAATATTTATTTATTAAATACAGGTATTTATTTATAAATATACACATGTGTGTATATATGATATACATGTATATATATAAATATATATTCTTGAACTTATCAATGAAGTGAGAACACACATACACAGTCATACAAACACAGAATGGAAAAGTTTTTAAAAATGGAAAAATAGTAAATAATTCACAATGAAAAATGGAGGACTTATTTCCACTGAAGTAATCAAAACTGTTAACAAGAATATGTGGTCATTGCTTATGCTGTTGGGCCATTTTTTGCATTTCTGTTTGGACTATGCACTCCTTGGATCAAGGGCTGGGAAATCTGACTTCTTTGGGCTTCTCACCAAGCTGCCAGCCAGTGGGTCTGGAATCAAAGCTGGTTGTAGTAACTCTCAACTTCCCATCTCTCACTATAGGATAATATAGACTGGGCAGCACTGACAATTAAGAGTTTTGTCTGAATAGACTAGGTAGGCATATTCCCAGAGTAGCCTGATCCAGAGTTCTAAATGGGAAGTTCCAGCAGCTGGGGTCTAGTTATGACTGTCCTTTGGAACTTCGTGGGAAGGCATTTGGAATTAGATTCATGTCCCCTACTGCTGGGCAGATGCTGATGTCTGTTGGACATCTCGGTCTCAGGGACCCCCAAATTTCACTCTTAGAATGGAGGATCTAACTCTCTCCAAGTCTCGCATTTTGCACTTCCATGAATGCAGCATCAAACCTGGAATGCAGATGCAGATGTTTGACCAGTTTCTGGCCTTTGCCCAGCTGCTTGCATGGGCCACTAACAACAAAGGGAATCTGAGCCTCTCTCCCCTCAGTTTCCTCAGCCTAGATCACCTTGGACACAATCCTCTCCACACCTGTTTCAGGCACACTGTTCCAGAAACACTTTGGATCTCACAATAGGCGACTGCTGTGTCAGCCTGGCAATGCCTTTTATGAGCTCCTGACCACCTGCCTCTGCTAACTGCTACATGGTCACATACAGATGCTTCCCAGTAAGACTCTGCTCCTGGTCTAGAGATTCCGATCACTTATCAATCACCAATTTTCCCACCCTCTCTGGATCAGTTTTGATCAGCCTCCCTCTCTATTCCACAGGTTCTCCCAAGCCAATGTTTCTTACAGTGCTTTCCTCTCTTTCTGCCTGTTATTCTTCTCTCTGCAGTGGGCCGGCAGTGCTGGTCTCTAATGGATTATTTCTTGGTTTATGTCCAAACCTTCTGAATGTCTGTGTCTCTATGGCTATTTTACTGTCCAATGTTGAATTTGGGTCACCCACCTTGTGGGAAGCAGTACTCCTACTGCTAGAATCTCAATCTGAGGAACAATTGGGGGATATGCCCATAGTATAACCCACCACCTTCCCCTTCTCTTTTTCCTTAGATTGAAAGGAGTGAAATTTTAGGTTTGCATGGAATATTTATGTGTAATATTTAAAGAATCTGCCATATCATTTTCCAAAATAGTCACATTATTTTATATATTTATCAGCAATAGATAAGAATTCCAGTTTCTCCATCTACTTATTAAAGTTTTAATGTTAATAACATTAAAACTTATCTTTTTTTTATTATAGACATTCTGGTATATTAGATGGTATCTTAAAACTGCATGTTCCGAAACTAGAGGTGTTTCCTGTCTTCTCTCTCTCTCTCTCATTCTTCAATCTCTCTTTGCTTTTACATTCATTTAAACAAAATTCTCAAAACATTTGATCTTTTTATGTTATTAGTAGACACGTGCATTTTTTTTTTCTGGTAAATCATCTTCACCCATGTTTTCATTTCAGTTGTTTGTCTTCTCATTGATTAGTAAGAGATTTGTAAAAGTGCATTGTATAATCTCAAAAGAATCCATTTATCAGATATATGATTGAAAAATATTGTCTATCAGATTGTGGGCATGTTTCTTATTTTATTTTGTTTTGTTTTTCATTTCCAAAATAGTCTTAGCACTATTTGCTGGAAGATATTCTTTACTCCATTGAATTACACCTTTGTTAAAAATCAATTGACCATACATGTAAGAGATTATTTTGGGATGCACAATTTCATTCCATTAGTCTATTATCTCTCCTTAAGATAGTAATACACACTCTTGATTACTTTAGCTTTAGGAAGCATAAGCCCTGCAAGTGTTCTTTTATTTCAAGACTATTTTTGTTATCATGTTTGCTTTTCTCTATAAATTTCAGAATCATTCTTTCTATTTTAGGGGAAAAATTCCTGCTGAGATTTTGACAGATTGTGGTATATCTATAGATAGATTTGAGGAGACTGCTGTTAACAACATTAACTCTTGCATTCCAGGAACTTCTCCTGCCTTTTCCTTTATTTAGATCAAGGTTTCTCAATCTTGGTATTCTTAACATTTTGAATCAGTTCACTTTTAAGAGAATTTCCTGGGCATTTTAGGATGGTTATCATCCTCCCTGGACTACTAGTACTTTTCCGCTAATAAAAAACAAAGTCATCTGCAGACACAATCACCTCTGAGAACCACCAACTAACATCTTTTGTAATTTCACCCAACAATAATTTTTAGATTCAAGTATGCAGGGTTTTTACTTAGTTAAATTATCCCAATTTACTTTTTGTCTGAGAACAGTATAAGTGAAACTATTTTTCATTTTCAGATTGCTCACTAGTAGGATATAGAAAAACTCTTGATTTTTCTATATTGTACCTGATCTTATATCCTGTCACCTCATGGACTTTTTATTCAATTTAGGAGTTTTGTTGTAGATTTATTAGGATTTTCTGCATTCAAGATTATATTCTCTGTTACTTCTTCCTTTTCAAGCTGAAGATTATTTATTTTCTTACCTGATTCCAGTAGCTACATCTTCCAGTTTAATACTGAATAAAAGAAACAAGGACCAGAAACTGATTTGTTTTTTATCATGAGCAGAGAGTATCTAGTTTTTCACTGTTAAGTATGATATTAGTTTTTAGTTTCAAGCAGGTGACCTCTCCTAAGGTTTAGGAAATTGTCTTCTACTTTTAGCTTGCTAAGAGTATTTCATTTGTTTGATTTTAAGTCACATATGGGTCTTGATTTTATCAAGTACAATTTTACATATGTAACAATAATCATTTAGCTTTGTTTACATCTAGTATATTAATATGTGTACTACATTAATTTTTTTATTCTGTGTCTTTGATTTCACTCTTCTATTTATATTTATTATTCCTTCCATTTGCTTTGGATTTAACTTGTTGTTTTTTAAGTTCTTTTATTCTTAAGATGGACCCTAAAGAAATTAATTTATTTCTTATCAATATACTTATTTATAGATCTAAGCATTGTTTAGTTATATTATATGAATTTTTATATGTTCTGTTTTTGTTTGCATTCAGATCAAAATATCCATTTACTTCCCTCCCTGCAATTTCCTATGGGCCTTCTGTTATTTAAACCTGTTTAATGTGCTAATACTTGTGGATTTCTCAGTATTAATTTTGGTTACAATTGTATTCCCAGCCCAAAGTACAAACATATAGGAGTTATATTTCATCAAATGTGGCTCTTGCAAAACATAGTGGGCCTAGTGTTTATAACTATATAAAATCACATCACAAAGAAATGAACTCAATACTCAGGCATTTTCTGGCCACAGATGGAACCCTAACTCTGCTATAAGTATGAGCCCTATCATCCTATAAATGGGATGATATCACATTCCCCTCCCCATTAATTAGTCATTACTTATTACAAATAATTTTTTTTAATTGATAGGTTCTGTGAACATAACTAATAATTCATGGTTGCACAGTAACAGAAATAAGACTCAAAATGTATGAATATGTAGCTTCACATACAACTTAGTTTATCCAATACTATTGATACTAATGTGCTTTGCACACATGGTAAGAAGCTCTGATATAATATACTTCTGAATCATGGCTATGAGTTCTGTAATTACTGACTTTTGTAACCCACAATTTAGATTCTTAGAATGAGTCGATATTCAATCTTGGAGTAGAATTTTGGTACAAATGAGTTCTAGTTCAGGTTCATGGCTTCTTATTCTTCTTTTTACTCAGTTATTCATTTTGTTTGCTTATCTGCTTTTATCCCTGCTTGCAGTCATTCACATCTCTACTTGTTCTGTCTTTCCTTCCTCATGGATTTGGGTCACCAGCCTTTATTTATTTCATTATCTTAAAGCTGAAAAAAACTTCAAATTATTTTGGCAATGATGAATCATTGAAGAAGTTTGAATAGTCATCTTGTTTATTTTTCTTCCAACATATAATAAAAAATTACAACTTGTATTTACTGCCTACTAGATGACAAACGTGGTTTAACTGTTTTTGAAATCATCAGGGAAATGTTATTATTTGGAAACCATGGCTATATTAGAAATAAATATTTCTAAAAATGCAGTGGTTTTCCCAATATCTACTTTTCTATTTTTTTTATTAAGCTGAAATAATATCATATGGACTATGTGTTGCCTAAAATTTTTAAATAAATAAATATATTCTCTCTAAAGTTGCTCTAAGACAATCTAATTTGTTGGTCTAGTTCTTTTTTCACAAATGCATATTAAAATAAATAAATATTTAAGTGAATGTTTCCCTGGGGGATGTGAACTTTCCTCCTGCACCACAAGTGGTTTCCATGTCAAGCAGTGTAAACCACTGTCATAGGACATGTCAATAATTAATGGGCAGACTGTGGAGAGATCTGAAGGAAAAAGAAAAAGGAATAATGAGGGAGAGTTAGGATGAATCGTAAATGCTACAGAATTAATTTTTTGCTCTTTGAAAAATCACAACTTAATGGTACAGAGATGGAAGTTTGGGAATTGTGTAAGTTCTCAGATTTTTTAAAAAATGTATTTGTATATATATTTTTCGGAGACATTCCAACTGTAGGAATTTACCTTATGGAGTTTAGTAACACTTTGGACCAACTGTTACATATGAAAGAGATTTAAACACCATTGTTTGTAGTAACAAAAATAAAATAAACCAAAACACACAGAATGAAAACTCAATAGACACAACCTAACTGCTCACAATAGAATATTTAATTACTCAGTTATGAATCTCTGCAATGGGACTTTATGCAATAGCTAGGGAAAATAAAATAGTTCAAAATAAGATATTTTAATCCTCAAAGATAGTTTTCACATAGTGAAAAAGCATAGTAAGTCTAGACTGCTTTTTTTGCAGTAATACATCTTGCTTACACATATGTATTTATGCACCTGAAGTTTCCAAAGTTCACATAAGAATTGTTGAATATGTCTATCTCCATGGTTCAAGTATATAAGGTATATTCTTCTTGTTTCATAACTTATTTTGACACTTGTTTTTTTTATTAATCTTTTATTTTTTTAGGCTGCATTTTGATTTATTGTATACAAATGGGGTACAACTTTTCATTTCTCTGGTTGTACACAATGTAGAGTCACACCATTTCTGTAATTGTACATGTAAATATGGTAATGTCGTCTGTCTCATTCTACCATCTTTCCTTCCCCCTGCCTCTTCCCTTCCCCTCATTTCCCTATACACTATCCAACGTTCCTCCATTCTTCCCTTACTTGCTCCCCAACCCACACAGGTATGTATCAGCATCCATTTATCAGAGAAAACATCCAGCCTTTGGTTTTTTTGGGATTAGCTTATTTCACTTAGCATGATATTCTCCAACTCCATCCATTTACCTGCAAATGACATAATTTTATTCTTCTTTATGGCTGACTAATATTTCATTGTGTAATATACCACAGTTTCTATATCCATTCATCTATTGAAGGGCATCAAGTTTGGTTCCACAATCTAGCTATTGTGAATTGAGCTGCTCTAAACATTGATGTGGCTGTGTCACTGTACTATGCTGATTTTTAGTCCTTGGAGTATAAACCCAGGAGTTGGGTAGCTGGGTCAAATGGTGGTTCCACTCCAAGTTTTCTGAGGAATCTCCATACAGCATTCCAGAGTGGCTGCACCAATTTGCAATCCCACCACCAATGTATGAGTGTACCTTTTCCCCCACATCCTCACCAACACCTATAATTGCTTGTATTCTTGATAATAGCCATTCTAATTGGAGTGAGGTGAAATCTTAGTTTGAATCCATGCCATTTATTGATTCATGCTTTCATTTCTTGCACTTTGGGAGTCTTGTTAAGGAAGTCTGCTCCAAGGGCAACATAATGAAGATTTGGGCCTACTTTTTCTTCTCTTTGGTGCAGAGTCTCTGGTCTAAGTCCTAGGTTCTTGATCCATTTTGAGTTTAGTTTTGTTCAGGGTGAGAGATAGGGATTTAATTTCATTTTGTTCCATATGGATTTCTAGTTTTCCCAGCACCATTTGTTGAAGAGACTATCTTTTCTCTATTGTATGTTTTTGGCACCTTTGTCAAGTATGAGATAACTGTATGTGTCTTTTATTCTGTACCATTGGTCTAGCTGTCTATTTTGGTGACAATACCATGCTGTTTTTGTTACTATTTCTCTGTAGTGTAGTTGAAGTTCTGGTATTGTGATACCTCCTGCATCATTCATTCTGCTCAGGATTGCTTTGGCTATTCTGGGTCTCTTATTCTTTCAAATGAATTTCATGATTGCTTTCACTATTTCCATTAGTTATGTCATTGGGATTTTAATTGGAATTGCTTTGAATCTGTATAGCACTTTTGGTAGTATGGCTATTTTGACTATTAATTCTGCCTTTCCAAGAACATGGGAGATCTTTCCATTGTCTAAAGTTTTCTTTAATTTCTTTCTTTAATGTTTTGTAGTTTTCATTGTAGAGGTCTTTTACCTCTTTTGTTAGATTGATTCCAAAGTATTTTATTTTATTTATTTATTTTTTTGAGGCTATTGTGAATGGAGAGTTTTTCCTAATTTCTCTTTCAGAGGATTCATCAATCATGAATAGAAATGCATTAGATTTATAAGTGTTGATTTTATATCCTGCTACTTTGCTTAATTCATTTTTTAGTTCTAGAAGTTTGCTGGTGGAGTTTTTTGATCCTCTAAATATAGAATCATGTCATGGGCAGATAGTGATAGTTTGAGTTCTTCTTTTCATATTCATATCCCTTTAATTTCTAGAGTTTCAAGGGTGATGTTGAACACAAGTAGTAAAAATGGGCCTCCTTGTCTTTTTCTAGTTTTTAGAGGGAATGCTTTCAGTTTTCCTCCATTAAGAATGATGTTGGCCTTGAGCTTAGCACAGATAGCCCTTACAATGTTGAAGTATGTTCCTACTATCTCTATTTTTCCAAGTGTTTTGAGCATGAAGTGGTGCTCTCTTTTATTAAAATGTTTTTTCTGTACAAGCAACAACAGGTGTTGGCGAGGATGTGGGGAAAAAGCTACACTCATATATTGCTGGTGGGGCTGCAAATTAGTGCAGCCACTCTGGAAAGCAGTGTGGAGATTCCTTAGAAAACTTGGAATGTAACCACCATTTGACCCAGCTATCCCACTCCTTGGCCTATACCCAAAGGACTTAAAATCAGCATACTACAGAGATACAGCCACATCAATGTTTGTAGCTGCTCAATTCACAATAGCCAGAATGTGGAACCAACCTAGATGTCCTTCAATTGATGAATGGATAAAGAAAATGTGGTATATATATACAATGGAATATTACTCAGCCATAAAGAATAATAAAATTATGGCATTTGCAGGCAAATGGATGAAATTGGAGAATATCATGCTAAGTGAGATAAGCCAATCTCAAAAAACCGAAGGAAGAATGATCTCGCTGATAAGTGGATGTGACACATAACGGGGGTTGGAGGGGTTAGTTTTAGGGTTAGAGTTAGGGTTAGGGAGGGGGGCAAGAATGGAGGAATGAAGGACTGTACAGAGGGAAAAGAGGTGGGAGGGGTGGGGGGAAGGGGAAAAGTAACAGAATGAATCAAACAACATTACCCTATGTAAATTTATGACTACACAAATGGTATGCCTTTACTCCATGTACAAACAGAGAAACAACAAGTATCCCATTTGTTTACAATAAAAAAAATGCTTTTTCTGCATCTATTGAAATAATCATATGATTCTTAACTAGAAGTTTATTGATGTGATGAATTACATTTATTGATTTCTGGATGTTGCACCATATTGCATCCCTGGGGTGAACTCCACTTGATCATGGTGCACTATCTTTTTAATATGTTTTTGTATATGATTTTCCAGAATTTTTAAAGGATTTTTGCATCTATGTTCATCAGGGATATTGGACTGAGGTTTTCCTCCCTTGATATGTCTTTGGTTTTGGTATCAGGGTGATACTAGCTTTAGAGAATGAGTTTGGAAGGGTTCCTTCTTTCTATTTTATGGAATACTTTGAGGAGTATTGGTATTAGTTCTTCTTTGAAGGTTTTGTAGAACTCAGCTGAGAATCCATCTGGTCTCAGGTTTTTCTTGGTTGGTAGGCTTTTGATGGTGTCTTCTATTTCACTGCTTGGAATTAATCTGTTTAAATTGTGTATGTCCTCCTGATTCAGTTTGGGTAGCTCATATGTCTATAGAAATTTGTCACTATATTTGAAATTGTCTATTTTGTTGGTGTATAGATTTTCAAAATAGCTTCTAATTATGTTTTGTATTTCAATAATGTCTGTTGTGATATTTCCTTTTTCAACACAAATTTTAGTAATTTGAGTTTTCTCTCTCCTATTCTTTCTTTGTTAGTGTGCCTAAGGGTTTACAATCAATCAATCAATACCAGAAGACAATTAAGAAAATAAGAAATCTGCAATGTCTACAAAAATATGAGGTAAAGGGCAATAAAACATAAACCTGAACATTACACTATTAAATAAAACGTTTTGGTTTCTGGGATAGATGTTTCATTGAGCAACATTCTGGGCATGACATTTTTCTATGGAATATTTTGAAAATTTTTCTTAAGTATTTAATAATTGTGTTTTGCCATATTAAATGTTCATTATAGGAAAAAAATGTGGACTGTAGTTAAATCTAAACTACCTAATGATATTTGATCTACTAATCTCTCAAAGGTTATTGTTAAATTTCTAATTGCATTGTGAATGTATTTTTTTTCCTATAACCCTGAAATTGCAGATATTGTTCCATATACCTTAAGGTTATATTTTTGGTTATAATTTCATGACCATTTTTTAATCTTGATTTTTCTTTTTACAAATATACATAGAGTATCCCTGTTTGTTACTGATTATTATACTAAGTTGGTTAATGTTTGTGCAAATATTTTTTCTTCATTTATGTTCAATCTTTTTGTGCTAGAATATTATTTTATGTTTTATTTTACTGTTCTTTTTATAATTTAGTTTAATTGCTTTATATTGTGTTCCAAATAATTTTTCTATCATTTCACATTTTGCCTTTATTTACTTTTTTGTTTGGTTCACTTTTTTTCTCAACTTTCTTGTAAGAAACAGCTTTTTACTTCTGATGGAAGAAATATACATATTGCTTTTATTTTTATTTTAGTTAGTGCTACCTAACTAGACCTGTGAGAAGTGCTTATTCTTTCAGCCTGCACATTTTCTAATGTAGTCTCTTCCCTGGGGATCATGAGTCCTTGGACATCTCTCAGCACCTTGTTCTCACTTCCACCACTGGTATGGTTGGAATTAATTTTATATTTTCCCTCTAAATAGCTTTTGCCATTTTTGTTTTTATCGTTATTGCTTTTATTGTTTAAATACTATTTACCGCATTATTTACTCACCCTAACTTCTCCATTCTTTCATTTTATTTTCTGGCTCAAGTAAAATTGGCAAATTTTCTGTATGCCTGAGAATATATTCATTTCACTATCATATTTCAAGTACATGCTGTATGAAACCTTAACTTCTACAGCTTCCTTTAATCATCTTAAAGAATTGCTCTGCTGTCTTCCTATGCGTATTGTTGCCCTTGAGAAGCCTGATTTCAGTATTTCTCTTGCTTCTCTTTAATAGACACATTATCTAGATGGAAGTTCATGACATTCCCTCAGCTTTATGTTCTTACAATTGCTATCATATGTCTAGATTTATTTTTTTCCTATCTCCTGAGTGCCTAATTTTCTTTTGGGGGGTTGGAGATGAGGTGCAGAGACAACAGGTATAATAAACTTTTTATTTCATGGGTGAAAAAGGAGAGTTTATTTATTGTTCAGAGATAACTGTGGGCATTGTAAAGAAGAACACAGAATTTTTAGGATGAGGACATCAAAAATACACCAGACAAACTGAGTTCACATAGAAATATCATAACATCATCTGCAGTAGTCACTGAAAATCAAATATCCCTTTGTAGTAAAATGGATAAATAGTGATCTAATCTTACAATTGAACATGATGATGGTAATGATAACTATACAAAACTACCAAAGTAACCTGTTAATAACCATCAGGTTTTCAAAGTTACATGACTCTATCAGTGTGCCTTTGCTACTGTTTCTTAAGTCAAGTTCAGTAGTTTATATTTTACTAAAAATCATATACTGCTTTCAGTATTAAATTTCTCATTGTTATACACAAAAGTGTTCTTTAAACTGCTAAATAATTGTGGTTATGAATAATTTTTTGACAGTTCGTAAGTTTTATGTTGTTTTACTTGAAAAAATAATTAGTTTCCCTCACTTTATTTGTATACTTACCCATTATTTAACAAATTAGCTTTTGATTTTATACAGTCAGGGGCTAGTAAAACAGGTTACACTTTACTTAGGAGGGTAGCTGAAACTCATTGTTGTCTGGGAAGATGAGTCCAGAGCCAAGGGATGATGAGTAAGCAAATCTTGGCCTTTGGTATTTGCTGTGCTTCCCTTTAGGACTAATTCAGTACCTGCCCCTTTCCCCTAGGTCCCATTGTTATCAGGAAGAATGCACTGGGAAAGGTTAATGTTTGGCCAATTTCCCCTCCCTCCTCCCGAGTCACACCATCCATCCATTTTTCTTAGGGAGCTGTCTCCTAGGAATATTATTTTCCATAACACTTCAACCTTTATATCATAATCTGTATTTCTTTTTAGTTCTTATTGGAGGAATCTTTATGAGATACTGATTTACTTTAAAGAGATCATCAGATACAAATGAGGATTCCACTGTTTCCTGTATGGAAATTTCCAGGGTGTATGAATTGGCGAATATTTGGGGTTATGTCCCAGCGTAGCCACTTTTTCATTGGTGATCTACATTTTTGTTAATTAACCATCTGGGCCTTTATTTCCTTAATTGTAAATCAGAGATAATAATTCCTCACTGGGTTGTTAACAAATCAGCAAAAATAGCTTAAACAAAGGCTCTAGAACAGTGAGGATGCATATGTCAATACATGTTAATTTTATTTGCCCTTAGATATAATACTGCTTATAATTACTTAAAACCCATCTCAAGTGATTACTTCTGTGAAACTTTCCCAGGTCTGTTTAAACCAACATTATTGGGGACCCTTCTGATTTTTCATAACAAATGGCAAACTCATATAAAGCTTTTGTATCTTTGGTGTGCAAGCTTTTGATTTTCTGGAAAGCTAATTGGTTGCATCAGGAGTTAGGACATCCTAAAAAAATCCAAAATGAAAATAATGTTAATATTTATCAATGAGTAAATAAGTCAAATAGGAGCACTAAAAATGATCCATTCTGAATCATCCCCCATTATTGGAGAAATGGCTCCAAATACAAAACTTATATTTTCACACAAAGTAAACCATTTACTCTTTTCACTTGGACTATTGATCGCAGCCTCTTACCAATTACATTGCCATCAGGAAATAAAAGCACGAATGGTCGTTGTCAAGGTTTGACAAAGGTTTTCAGATGCTTGGTTGTTGGCACTATACAAAAAGCAAAATGTTCACTTTTGACACAGTGCAGTGAGAGATTTGCTAAATGAAAATGTGTATTCCCTTGAGTGCAGGTAGATCTCACTGGGAGGTAAACTGCACATTTAGAGATTGTCCCTCTGTGGCCTCAGATGCTCTGTCAATCCTTGCTTGAGAGCTAGCAGGGGCAGGAGGCCATTACAAAACAAAAGTGTCATGAGTTTTTTTCTTTGTGGGCTGAACACTTATCACAGCATCTGCAGGAGCAACAAATGGTGGAACTTGTGCATTTCCATGACTTAGTTCTTTCCAGGTTTTGCTGGCTGAATTTCTATTACCTTTCTGATCAGCAGGTGGGTTTTCTTAGTGTGTAATCTTTGTCAAGTGAGAAATATTTGTTATGCACATTCACCAGGAGTTTCCACTCAATAGCAGTATTGCTAAAGATATTTGTTTACAGTGTCAATTCAACATTTCTCCAAGTGTATTGCATTTTAGTTTTTACAAAGTCAGATGTCTTCTTTGAATATTTAATATTTAAACAAAAACAAGAAGGGAATGCTATTTTATTAGCATAAGTTATTTATCATTCTGGTGTGGTTTAGACAAATTATTTGTTATTTTGAGGAACAAAGAATTTCTTAGCATGTCTCCTTTCCAAAATATTTAATTCTATGCAACTAAAACAATTGCTTTTAAGATGAAGTGGGAAGGAATAGCCAGTTTTTTCCTTCAGTCCAAATATTTCTACTTATTATTAAGGTTAATATTTGTTAATTATTCTAAGTACATAAAAACGATCCACAGGGAAATCAGGATATCTCATAATAAGTTATATTTAAATTATTTCTCAGTAAATATTACTTAACGTCCCAAGTTGTTTGGACACATACTATGGTGTAGAAAATAAACTCTCCTTTTGTCTTTAAGTAGTTGAAATAAATAATCTTGAGAATTTTAAATTTGATTTCTTAAAGTTCAAATGAAGAAATAGAGAGGATGATTTATCTGTACTGTAGGCAAACAAAATATTACCTAGTATGATAGTTAATCCTTAGAGATTTAGTATTCTGACATAGGCAAAGGTACATTAATGAAAAATTTAATTAATGGAATATCTTTGATCAAATTAGCCCTATTTGTTACATAAATAAATGCTTATTGACAATATTCAAGATAGCAGGAACAAAAATAAAACAATCAAAAATAAGCTTTAGAATCAAGACAGATTGCTTTCACTCAATAATGTTATCAATCACTTAATTGATGTGTTTTCTTATCTTAAAAACATGTACAGTAGAAACTTTGATGCTTGGGACACAGGAGGTAGTGTTTCAGCACTCACTAAATACTCCTAAGCTGAGAGGAAGTCAAATTCAAAGATTAAGACAGTTAGATGTGATAAAGAAAGAAACTGAAATGAAGTCATGGGATGTGGGAAGAGATAGTCATAGAAGTTACCTACAGAATATTCCTTTACCAAAATAGGCAACGTTAAGCCTATCTTCAACCTGACAAAATATTGTACATTTGATTTTAATACATAATGTAACCTCTGCCACATTAGATACAAATAACTTGAGAAGGCCAAATTTAGACTAGGGATATAGTTCAGTTGATAGAGTGCTTGCCTTGAAAGCCCAAGGCCCTGGGTTCAATTCCTGGCACCACAAGAAAAAAAAGAAAAAAACAAAGGTCGAATTTTATTGATTTGTGTGTGTGTGTGTGGTGCGTGTAGAATTATAGGTTTGAAAGCAGTTTTTGGAAATATGAATTTTTTAAAATTATGTTACTGCCCAAACTTGTTTTTTAATTTTAATATGCTTTCTCATCTGTTTGCAATCTCTGTGTTTCACTTTCTGGATAATTTATTTAAATTTCTCTTCAACCCTTAATGAGGATTTCATTCCTTCTATTCAGTTTCCAACCTCCAAGACTGGCTTCCTTCCTTCCTTCCATTTCTTTTCCTCTCTTTCTTTCCTTTTTCCCAAAGTTCCCTTCTAGAAAAACAATAGGTCTTACTTGACTCCTAGAATTAGCGTCTTGTCTCTTTGAGACTACTTACCATTTTTTTTTTGAAGCTTTCTTCTCCAGTGTTTTCCTGTTTATTCATGTCCATCACCGTGAGGTTTGGTTGTTAGATTTTGTCCCTATTTCACGTTAGTGTTTCTTCAGACATCAGCTAATATTTGGTTGTTCAAAGTTAAGAGTTATTGGAAGCTCTTATAATTTTCAAATCTACTATTAGATCAACTTATTATATATTTTTCTGGTTCAAACCAGTACTATTTGGAGAGTGAAAGGTAACACTATTAACTACTACATGAAATTAATAGATGCAAGCCAGGGCTATCAACAATGACTTGCACTGATCTAGAAAGCATGTTTTAAAGACAACTTCCTCATCAGAATCTTTATCTTATGCTCATCAAATATTCCAAAGAGTATTTTTTTAATCATCTTGGAATGCAAAATTTCTACTGGCAGCATTTTGGAAGCAGAGAGGTAACAGAAACCTGGAGTTATGGTCTTATATTCACAATTCAAGGTGGACAAGGTAATTTAAAACTCTCCAGCCCCCACATTTTTCCTAAAAGGTTTGTTCTTAACTGTGTCTAAAATTGATTTTCATCATTGTTATTTTAATCCTACCTCTCTTTTATCTCCCAATTCAAAAGCACATGAATTCTGAGTTTTAATGATTTTCTACAGGTAAGTTGTGTTTTACCTTCCCTAGCTTCTAAGATAAGTAGGTTTTCTAAGAGAGTTGTTTAGTTACTTTTAGCATTTCCTCAAATCTTAACTTCTGTTGTAAATTCCATCATTTAATTTATATACCATTAAAGATAAAAACCACCATTTAATATGACATATCAAAAAATACCATTTAAAGGATATCATACCATCAACTGTAAAATGCACTACAAATTTTGAACAAGTTGAAATACAAACAATTTTTTAAAAAATAGTTTGCAACTCAGAACCAATCTACTACAGTAATATTCTTACACCAAACCCAACTGGGTAGGCTGTAATTAAATGCTTACACTAATCACATGGCATTGGTACACACCCAAAGGATAAAAATGACAGTGTACAAGTCTGCCCTCATTATAGCCTAATTCTTATCTCTCCAAATTTATGAGGTGCCTCTAATCTTCTCAGGTTCTACATTGCACTAAAATGACTTGCAGAACGTAGGAGGTGCTATGCTTTTAATTGCAATTATATTACAGAAAATGAACTTAGTCAAATGAAGAAATGCATAGGACAAGGTGTGGCAGGGTCCTGAACTGAGAGCTCTGTGCACTTTCCACATGGAATCAGGATATATCACCCTCGTGGCACATAGATGTGTTCATAAACTGATAATCTCCAATGAGCTTACTGTCCAGAGATTTTATTGGGGTCATGCAGGCAAGACTTATCATCAGCCATCTCATTCAACTCAATTTACAGTCCTCACGCTCCTCAGAGGTCAGGGTAATTCACAATCTCTATCCTGGTTGGTCTTTGAGTGACCAACTCCCATCATGAAATTGTCTAAGGGATCACCATGCATCACCTTATTAATATAAACTCAGTAGTGATCTGAAGTCTCATGAATAACAAAGACAATTCTATCACTAGGGAAATTCCAAGGGTTTTAGAATTTCCCTCTCAGAAACCAGGAACAAAGAACGAATTCTTTATTAACCAACAGGTAACAATTGTCCATGTGATTTTCAGTTTCAATTTCTTCTTATGATTTTCTCTTCTCCTCTCTTGTTTTCTCCCTCATTTTGAATTTATGCCTTTGGAAAAAAAAATACTCTTGTTTATTTCCAGGTGGTTTGCTGGATGGAGTGTAGTTAGATACACGTTTCATTCTCCTGTCTTAAATTCTATAGGATATGTACACACATATACACACATACGTATACATATAATTTCTAGAAGTTTAACTGAAAGAGAAGGTTGAAAAACTGAGGAAATAGAGGCTTTCCCCCCCCCCCACTTTTCCAGCAGTAGAAGGAGAAGGAGAGAAAATTTTAAGATGAAGACCATGGTGCAAGATGTAGAGCCTCATGGTCCCTTGTGATGAGTGATCATCCCTATGGTTCCAGTTGCTCCAGGCCTCTTTAGGAAGGAAGGCTCAAGGAGGCAAACATAAGAGGGGGGAGCCTTCTGCCTTTTGTAAATTGAGGAGTTAGTGTAGCAGTAATTCCATGGCACAAAGCAGTTTTAGCTGATACTATGAAAAACTGCAAGGATTAAAGTTAAGAATCTTTGACTTTTGCTAAGGATCCTGAGTCTATGGGGAAATACATAGTCAAACAATTTATTTATAGAGTTCATAGAAAGTGCAAGTTGCCCATTCACTGAGATAGTGTGTATTGCCTATTGATAGCTCACATTAATGAAGTAGCATGCCAAACTCCAAGACAGAACAGGAAGGAAAATTGAGAAGTATTATATTTGAAATGGAAAATTAAGAATGGAGGTTTCTGAGATATTTAGGAACTTAATTCTACCAATATAAATTTCATAATTTTTCTCAGTGAAAGAGGGGTTTAGAGGTTATTCTCCAGAAAGGAATCTAGCTGCTAGAGATGGAATTGTTCTATTGCTATTAAATATTACCCATCCCATTGACCTTTACCTAATGAAGCTATAATCTAAAGAACTTTAAAAAATTTTTTTGATATAACTTTTAATGTTTGGTTTATTTTATTTTTTAAGCAACACATGATCACTTTAAAGAACTTTTTAACATTTTTTAAATGTTTTTATTTGTTCTAATTAGTTGTACATGACAGTAGAATGCACTTATACATTTTTATAGATCATACATAAATGGAGTGTAATCTCTCATTTTTCTGATTTAATAGAGAAGAGTGACAAGAACCTCAATACCTATAGATGATCTCTATATTATAATTTATGATAGATCCACTTGAAGATACATGTATGGTTTCAGTTCTAGAAATGCCCCCTGAAAAACTCATGCTTTGAGTGCATGATCCCCAAAGCAGAAAAGTTGCTCTTTAAGTCAATAATGAGAACTGTAACTTCATGGATGGATTAATCCACTTGATAGAATGATAATTTGAATGGAGGTACTAGGTGATAACTAACTGGTGAGGTGAGGCTGAAGGAAGCGAACCATTGGGGACATACCCTTGGAGAATATATTTAGTCCTTGGCTTCTTGCTCAATCTAATTCCTGGCTACCATAAACTGAGCAGTTTTCCTATGGTACATCCTTCTGCCATGATACTCTGCCTCACCTTGGCCCTGGAACAATGGAGTCAGCAGGATTTGGACTGAACCTCTGAAATCATGAGTCCAAAGTAAACTTTTCCTCCTCTAGGTTGTTCTTGTAAGAACAGAGAAATGACAAACTGACTCCCAGATACATGTAGTATGCACATACCCATATCCAAACACAAGCACACACACAGTCACATATCTATATCCACATGGACATGTACAGTACCCATCCGCAACAAAAGACATAAATCACAAACCCATATATACACATTGAAAATTACACATGTGCATAGGCATTTACACATACTCAGTAGGAGACCCTTGGGTGAAGGACTAGTAGGTGAAAGGATGGGTGAAGGCTGATATTAGAGAAAGAGCTTAAAATTTTGCACCATCTGCCTTCTATATTAAGACTGAATTTTATCTCTCCAGAATAATGTCCCTTTATTCTGGGAAGATACATTTCAGTGAGTCCTTTTATTATGCATATGTAAAGATAATACTCTGTTCCTAAAGAAGATCTGAGTGCAATAAAACTACAAGAGTCTTTATGTTTCGAGGTGAGAAGTTTTATTGTTTATTAATTTAAATTGCATCTGCCAGCAGTCTTGTGTTATGGAATATTGTGCTTTCATGAGAGATTTTTTTCCCCTAAACTTAAATATAAGTGGCCCCCCTGCCTATTAATAAAAAATAATAATAATTGCTTTTTATATGTAAATACTTCTTTAATTTGTTCTATTTAGTTATACATGAGAGCAGAATGCATTTTGACTCATTGTACACAAATGGGGTACACCTTTTCATTTCTCTGGTTGTACACGATGTAGAGTCCCACCATTCATGTAATCATACGTGTACATAGGGTAATAATGTCTGAGTCATTCTACCGTTTTTCCCACCCCCCGCCTCTTCCCCTCCCCTCATCCCCCTTGCCAAATCTAAAGTTCCTCCATTCTTCTCTTAATCCTCCCCCTATGTAAGGGCATCCACTTATCAGAGAAAGCACTTGGCATTTGTTTTTTGGAATTGGCTTATCTCGCTTAGCATAATATTCTCCAACTCCATCCATTTATCTGCAAAAGCCATAATTTTATTCTTCTTTAAGACTGAGAAATATTCTATTGTATATGTATGTATCACAGTTTCTTTATCCATTAATCTATTGAAGGACATCTAATATTTGTTTTGGGAATTATTTATTTAAAGTAGCTACTTCTTAGACAAGTTGACTTTAGAAACATAAAAGAAGATGAGTAGGTAGATCTGATCTATTAATGCATTTTGTTAAACATTGAGTCTATAGTAAGTAGAGCAGACATATCCCTTGATTTAAGGGGTTTACCATTTAGTAGGAAAATATTAGTCAATTATAAAAAGATAATTTTAACAAGTTCCATAAAAAATTAAAAAGACATGATAAGAGATCTTATAATGGAAATAATGACTCATATTGGGGATTTAAAGAATTCATGTTTAAAATTTTAAGGTCCAGTTGATGGCAAAACCTTTAAGTGGCTATTCAGCCAGAGTTTATGAACTACTTAATGTGGGCAGAGAACAGCAAAATTAAGATTCTGAAAACTGATTTGCTGTGGTTAAGTCATAAAGTCAGACATAGAGAGACACAAAACTAAAACTAGTGATGTGTTTAGAGTCTAGGTCAGTGTTACGTTGTGATCATGTGCATACACTATGCTAATTTTGAGATTATTTTTTCCTTTCTAAAAGCAGTGTTGATGGAGCCAAGGATTTTTTTTCTCTAGTGAAGGATTTTAAGATGAAAAGGGACATGATAAATTTTGAATTGTTCTTAGATTTTGGAGTATCAGTGTAGAGAAGGGATTTGAAAGGTAATTAAGAGAGTCAATGGTGACATTAGAATTTTTATGATAGAGATGTAACTGAAGCAGTTAAGTCCCAGGAGGATTTAACTTGAAACTAAGTTTGCAGTAGCAAGAACTGTTTTATTTAGATGGCATATTTGTTTAGAACAGAAGGACATATTGCTGAAGATTATTGTAAAATATAATTTTAAAACTCAAAAGCCTCCTTTTGGTGCCATTTTTACCAGTGTTGGTGGAACTTGAGGAATGAGGACAAGGAAGGGTCAGATGTGAATCCTAAGGGTCCAGGTTATAACACTATGTTACTCTACTGAGGCAAGAAAATCTGGATATGGATCAAATTTGAGAGAACAGAGTTAATGAATTTGATTTTAGACATGTTGTTTTTGATGTCTCTAAAATACACACAAATAAAGAAGTTAGACTAAAAATTATATCTCGACCTAGAACTTAGAGTAAAAATCTCACCTGGAAAAATATATTTAAAAGTTTCAGCAAGTTGGTGGAACTGAAGCCATGGAAGGAGATGAGCTTGTGTAGCAATTAGCCTTCAGAAGGAGAAGGAGTTAAACTGAGAAGGTGCAAAAAGGGAGTTCAGAGAAAATCAAAGGAATGTGAATATATATGAAGAGGATGTCCAAAGAAGGGATTAATCAAAGATTCAAATGTAATTTAAAGGTCAGATGAGCTGAATATAGTAGGTGGCCCATTAGTTTAAGTGACAGGATAATCATTCCTGTAGTAATGAAAAAAATTTTGGGAAACTGACATACGTCAGTAGAGTCTATCTTATCTATCCTTTAAAAAGTTTTATTTGGGGGTCCAGGGGTGCTTTGTCTTTTTTCAATTTTGTTTATTTGTTTCATGGTTTCTTTTAGATAGTTTTCTTCTGCCACTTTCCCCTGCTTTATACTCTAAGTTGTAACCCTTAACTATTCTCCCTTGCTACGTTAATGATGTCTAAAGCTATTTAATTTTTCCAGTTTCCACCTGAAAAACAGAAAAGTCTTGAAAGCTTTTAAGGTAATTTTTTTTTTACTCCCGATTCATGTTATTGTTGATCACTTTTAATTGATGATATCATTAGGCATATGGAAAAGCAAATGATAAACTTATTTTCCTCACTCAAACTAAAATGTATTAAGTTGGTTAAGACTGATCTGTTTATCTTTCAATGATATTTATCTAATACTCCCTTTTGTATATCACGCTTCACTAAATCTGCCTTGTATTCCCTAAATAGAGTTTCTTAACCTCAATTCTAGTGACGTGTTGGGCCCGATAATTCTTTGCTATGGAGGTTGTCCTGTGCATCAAAGAACATTTAGCAACAGCCATGACCACTCCTCACTAGATGTCCTCTCAATTGTGACAGCCAATGACAACTCTATGTATTGTTAAATGTCATATGTGGGACAAAGATGACACTGATAGAGAGTCAGCACCCTTGAGTAAACCCTAGAATTTCTTTGGAAGATTTTATTTTATCAGTGGTGGAGAGTTATAATCTGCCTTAAGTTTTGCAAGTTAAAAAATATATTATTTTCCACTTATTTATGAAGATCATCTTCTGGGTATAAGGTCATAGTAAGTTTATTCTCAATATATTAATAATAATTTCCCATCACATTCTGGCATTTGTGGTTGTTGTGAGGTAAACTGTCAGTTTAACTACTATTCTAATTTATTTTTTTCATGATTAACCTTAACCCTCTGTTTTTAAGATTTTTCTCTTTTTCTTTTTGGAATTCTGTTCCTTGACTGTGCAACATTTGTGTCTGGATATTTTTTATTTATCTTATTTGGACTGTGTTGGACTTCTTAGAATTTGTGTCATAAACATTTTCTTGAATATTTTAGTCATAAAATCTTCAAAACTTCTTGTCTTCCAAATTCTCCTCACTATTTATTGCAAGAACTCTATATGTTTATACTAGATCTCCCATAGGGTTCCACATGAAATCTCAATATTTCTTCAATATTTTGCAACTCTTCATCTCTTTATCCTTCAGTCTTAGACCTACATTCTAACTCAAATTTTCTTTCCAGTTTTTGATGTTTTGTTTTAATTTCTCTTTTTTCAATATTTTTTAGATATCGATAGACCTTTATTTTATTCGCTTATTATTATGTGGTGCTGAGGATCAAAACCAGTGCCTCAAACATGCTAGGCAAGCACTGTCATTGAGCCACATCCCCAGCCCCTTAATTTCTATTTATACTTTTTTAATTTGTACTTTTCAGATATACCTGACAGTAGAATGTATTTTGACATATTATACATGCATGGAGTATAACTTGTTCTAAATAGGATTCCATTCTTAGATTTCCTTGTAGGGGTGCCAATCTAGCTCAGGCAGAGGTAAGAGCCAGCAGAGTCATAACCCAGACCCCGGGAGTTGGGTAAATGCAGGCTTGTGGCGAGCAACCTGCAAACTCATTTATTGCAGGAGAAACCATACATTTTTATAGACTTTTAACTCAATCACAATGTGCCACGGGAGATCAGACCACCAGGCCCCTATACAGGTTCCCTTGGTAACACTAGGTAAATTTGGGGACAGTTGTTTACTTTCCTAAGTGACCAGAGCAGAATGCTCCTTTCCGTAGGTATTCCTGATGGGCGTAAATGTGTGAAGGTTTTCCTTAACAAACTTGAGACATTCACAGCTGCTAGCCAAGACTTAGGATTTCTCCCAACATTTCCTAAAAATTTTAACTTGCTAGTTAACCTCCCCATATTATCAAGCATCTCTTGTGTTTTTAAACATACTGTACAGGACTATGTTACATTCTGTGTTTTATAATTCTAATGCTTGAATATTTTACTGTTTTTTTTTTTTTTTTTTTTCATATGTTCGTTGTTTAGCTGATCTTCATTCTGGTATCTTGTGATTCTGACTTTGCGTTCTTCTGAATAAATTTTTGATTCCTGACAGAGGTATGGGTACTTTATTTGCTTTTGCCTGTCACCTAAAGGCATTGCCAGCACAATGAGGTTTATAGGCCTACACAGTTAGTATACTATGGACTTCAAATCCTATGAAGAACTTATAAATTTCTTCTTAGTTTTTTGACATCACTTATCTGTATTTCTTGTGCTTGCCTTTTGTATGGTATATTATTTTACTAATTTGTTCTTATACTTCAGATTCTCCATTTTATACTATTGGTTTAATTCTTTGGGATCTCACAATAAATGGAGAATCTTAGTAGATTTCCCTACAAGGTGGCTGATAGTTTTTAGTTATCAAGAAAATATTTATAATTTGAGATAAAGAGAAAAACTGAGGGGAAAATGATCTTTACCACCAAAAGTTTTTCACCCTTCTGCCACATCCATGATAGGCTGAAGATATTTTAAAAATTATTTCTATATTATGTTTGTATTTTTCCAGGATAAATCAATTGAGGAATTCAATCTTTTCTATTCTGGACATAGAACTTATGCCAAGTTTTGAAGAAGAACAAGGAGAAATAACTGGGAATCCAGGAGAATGTAGGGATAAGTAGAAGATAATCACATAGATAAATCCTATGAATGATGAAAAGAATACATGCATTTTAAAAAATGAATTGAAAATAGGACAACAATCCTATATAATATTATTAAAATTATGGCGTTTTAGAGAATTCAAGAAGTGAACACATATTCACAATTGAAGCAGACTTTGGGTATCTTGGGAAAAGTCAGGTTTGGTACAGAAAGAAACATTTACAGTAAGTAGAATAAATATTTCAAGAGGAGAATGAGAGTATAAAATATTTATTATCTAAAGAAAAAATGTTTGTTTTATATATAATATATGCATGTTATATATTATATACAAAGTAGTTCTGTGAAAGAATTTGTGAGAATGGCAAAGATTGCAGTTTTCGGGCATTTTTCCTTGTTTTGTCCCTCTGTTTTTCATCTCACCTTCATACTTAGGAATTTTTGTTCACATTACAGACAAGTGCTTCCTGTCATTTTACTCAATAAAAACTGAGCATATTCATCAAAACTCTTGCAGAAATGTGCTAGGTGTGTGTGTGTAGGTGTGTGTGTATGTGTACAAGGTACAAGTTGACATAATTGGGGCACACATTTTAACTATTTAGTGACTGTAAACCTCTGATTTGCCTTTAAAAATCTTTTTAGGTCTTTTAAATTAAGCTGGAAACAAAATCCAAGTGTTAGTAGCATGCTGGAAGCTGAAGAGGTAATCAAAATTTCTCACTTTCCATAAATTTTTTCCATCTTCCAAAAAAGTAAAGTTCTTATGTGGGTCCATTACAGTAATTGGGCTGTTGACCTGAGCTGATGTATCTATCTGCTGGATCAGTGACCTCTCTCTCTTTGCATCATTTTAGGTTTGGATTGAGTTTCCATGTTGGAATTTATCTATCATGTAGCCAGTGTAGGAGAAAAGTAGGGACACATCTATCTTGGTGAGGGTATCTCTTCCCATAATATGATCAAATGGAAGCCTACTCAGAGCCAAAAGGAAAGAAACAGTGGAAGTTTCTTTAGGTTGTCATTACTTTTAGATTTAGGATTCCCTTCCCTTTCATGTAATCCATTCAATTAATCTTAATGACAGGATTCAAAGGAGGCTGAGAACAATGTACTGGAAATGGTATTACTCTGTTTGACACCTCGAATACACTTTTCTTAATATGTCCTCTGTTGAATTCTGTGAACATGAAAAGTAAACTGTAAGTCTCTTCAATGAAGATGGATGAAGGCAACAATATAATAGCAAGTTATGGCTTGTTAGAAGTACTTCCCATGGTGCCTAACATGTAACATGTAGCAAGACTTAAAAAAATACTGATAAATTTACATTGGAATTCTCGGCCAGCTTTGAGGTAAGGAACACAAATGATTGACAAAAGGATGAAAGTCTTAAATATAAAAATTGAAAAAGGAGATTACAGTGTCTTGATTACAGATATTTTAGTATGTAGCTGTGATTAATGATGGATATTTGAGATTGAGTTTCTTTTATGAGGACTCATTATGAAGTATTAGTAACTATAATACTAACAGAATTAGTATTACAGTGTTTGATTTTATGTCACCTGAAACCTGTTATTTTTCCAGTGTTTTTTGATTTAGTTAATATATTTTTCCAAATTTTTTTGCTGCTTCTAGACATGTATAAGGAACTATGTTAAGATACATAAAAGAAACTGACAAGATTTTCACTGAAGAATGAACCCTAAGAGGAGATTGCTGCAAACTGCAGTCAGAAGCGATTGGCCAGCGTTAGAGGGGAACATCGATTCTCAACATAGCCTGGTGTCTCTCAGTGGGTTTGGCATCTGGAAATGTCCTATGGATTCCTTCTTGATTCCTGCGATTAGAGCATGCTGTAATAAAGCGGTTGGGGAAAAAACAAAGCAGTGTTTATCTTCCAACTCTGTGGGACATAAAAGGCTTAAGGCATGCTCAGTTTTACAGTCATGTGCTGTCTATGTGTCAAGAGATGAGGCATACAGCAGAAACCAGGAGGCTGACAAAAGCAAGACTAGATTGCCATGGGGCAAACATCAGAGAGAATTAACAGTAGCATGGGTATTTTTGAGAGTGTTAGTGTAATAACATAATGCACATTAATGGTACACCTTCTACTTTATGCATTGGTGAAAACAGAACTAGAGGAGGAAATATGTCAAATTCTAAATATGTGGTAGTCCACTGAGGCAAAGTTGCAAGAATTCCACCACCATATCAGAATCATCTAAAGAGAGGCAACTTGGGACTGAATGAAAGGTACATTAGTTTGCCACAGTCATCCTGGCCCCATTCTTACTCTCATGGTAGTTTGAGACACCAAACATCAGCTACAATTTCCACAATTTCAAAGTCTCAGAAGATTTCCCTAATGATGTTTCCCCCAATTTTTTAGTCAGTGTTGTCTTGATTGAATAAGATCAGATTGATCAAATGGCTTCAAGGGATCACATTTATATGTGTCATCTCCCCTAGGAGGCTGGTTAATTTCTCCTGTATCCTACAAAAGCATTTGCTGTTGAGAACAATCTGCACAGCTGGCTGTGTTAGTGGTTCACATAAATCAGAATGAATTTAGAGTTCTGATAAAAGCTTCTAATAAACTTCTCTCTGCATCATAAAATGAGACACACTTGGAATCATTTATTCTAATTGTCTGCTTTAGAGATTATTATTGAGGATGCAAATGTTTTAATACGTATACAATTTAATTTCTTTACATGAGAACAGGTATAGTATTCTTTAATAGCATCTGATTTATGGTTCTTTGTCTCTTAAGTCAGTTTCTCTTCTAAGCCCATAATTAAAATAAAGCCAAGAAGCTGGAGTCAGAAAGAATGATTTGACCTAGAGAAAATAGAAAACCCTATGTCTACTCTTTAAAATCTAACTAGACTAGAAAGGGAAGAAAAATAACATTTCTTTTATATCCTACGAAAGTGTTTGTGAAGAATAAAGGTGGCAGGGAATGGAAGACACTCCTGAAGTATATATTTCTAGCTTTCATCTCCAAAGTAATGCCTTAGACTATATATGTATATTGAATAAATTGGTAAGAAATCTAAGCACAGAAAGCATTAATAATCTACCTGCTGTTTGAAATGTTTCTATACCCTCACTGATTCGGGGATGAGCTACTTCAAAATAAATTTGATGGGGCATAATGGTTTTGCCAAGGAATATTCAAGTTTAATTTAAGTCATCTTTAGTTCTCACATAATAAAGAGAGGACTCAGAGTTTCACATATTTTCTTGATAAGCCCATGACATTTTCTTAGTTGAAAACAAATACCCTAGTTATGTGTGAGAGGATGGTGCATGGAACACTGTGGCATGCACAATCAAAACCTACGTGTGGTAAAACTACAGTACACACATCCGGCAAAATCCACGGTAGGAACAAATAAGGTGGAAAATACCATCCAACATTGACTAAACCAAGAAGACAGATGACAATTTACATCAACAAGTCTTAGAAGATTCTAGGAAAACAACCACATATCATGGTCCCCATCTCAGAGAACAACCTAAACCAACTACTTTACAGGAGAGAGTATCAAGTTTAACTGTGAATTAAAGCGGAGAAAATGCAGGAAACATAATGTCTGTCTAATAGGAGTCCCTGGAAAGGGAGGGGGAAGAACAGAAAAAATAATAATAATAATAATAAATTAACTCACAAATCCAAGAAATACAAGAAACTATACCAAAACCAATCAGTCAAATTGCCTAAATTTAGTAATGGATAGAAATATTTTCAAAACATACAGAGAATGAAAATGTAAACATTGTCAAAGTTTTACAAAGTTGTGGAAAACAAAACACAAGTAATAAGGTGATAAATTTAAACTCAATTATATCACTAGTGATATTGACTATTAATTAACTCATTAACTCAGTTAATACTAAAGAATGCCAGAATGTATATTAAAAATCAAGACTATATCATATGCTGATAATGACAAACATATTAAAGAAACAAATTGGTTAAAAGTACAAGAATAGAAAAGAAATACATTTGCTATCACTAATAGAAATATAGTATTTAGAAACAAACAAGAATGGAGGACACCTTGTCAGAATCTCTGAGATACTACAAAAGCAATTCTAAGAGGAAAGTTTGTAGCTTTGTGTGCAGGTATTAAATACAACAGCAGAAAAAACCCAAATAAACAATCTAATAAAGTTCAAGGTTTAAGAAAAGTAAGAACAAACTATGTCCAGAACCAGTAAAAGAAAGAAAATCATTAGGATCAGAGCAGAAATTTATGAAATTGAGGATAACAAAACAATACAAAGGATTGATGCAACAGAGTTGATTCATTTAAATGATAAACAAGATTGATAAGCCCCTAGACAAATCAGTCAAAAGAAGAGACAGAAGTCTCAAATCAACAAAATTAGAGATGAAAAAGCAAATGTCACCACAGATAGTTCTGAAATTCATGGGATCATTAAAGACTATTCTAAAAAATTACATTTCAACAAATTGGGAAATATGGAAGATATTCACAGATTTCTGGACACACAGGACCTACCCAAATTGAACCAAGAGATTAGAGAAAACCTTCATAGACTAAGGTCAAGCAATGAGAATGAAGAAGCAATTAAAAGCTTTCCAACAAAGAAAAGTACAGGACCAGATGAATTCTCAGCTAATTCTTCCAGACTTTTAAAGAGTAAATCCTTCTCAAAGCTATTTTATGAAATAAAAGTGGGGAATACACTTCCATGAAGTAGCTATCACCCTAATACCAAAACCAGATAAGCATACTTCAAAGAAAGAAAACTATAGACTAAAATTCCTGATGAACAAAGATGTAAAAGTCCCTAATAAACTATCAGTAGTGCAGGTTCAAAAATGAATTGAGAAGATGATACCCCAGCCTGTAATCTCAATGCTCAAGAGGCTGAGGCAGGAGGATCTCAAGTTCAAAGCCAGCCTTAGCAACAGGGAGGCACCAAGCAACTCAGTCAGACGCTGTCTCTAAATAATATACAAAATAGGACTGGGAATGTGGCTAAGTGGTTAAGTGCCCTGAGTCCAATCCCCAGTACCAAAAAAAAAAAAAAAAAAAAAAAAGAGAGAGAGAGAGAGAAGATGGTACAACACAATCAAGTTGGTTTCATCACAGGGATGAAAGATTGCTTCAACATTTACACACAATGAATGTAACTTGCCACATAAATAGAATTAATAAAAAAAGTGATTATCTCAACAGAAGAAAAAACCTTTAACAAAATCTAGCATTTATTCATGTTAAAAACACTGAAGAAATTAGGGATAGAAGGAACATCACAAATGCTATGCATGACCAAACCAAAATCAATATCATAATTAAGAAAAACTGAAAGCATTTTCTCTAAAATCAGAAACAGGATAAAGGATATCAATACTCACCACTCCTATTCACTATAATACTTGAAATTTTAGCCATAGAAATTAGGCAAAAGAAGAAAATAAGTATATACAAATAGGAAAGGAAGAAGTTCAATTATCACTGTTTGCAGATGCATGATTCTATAATGTAAAGACCTAAAAAGCTCTACCAGGAGATTTTTAGTGCTGATAAACAAATTTAGCAAAGTAGGAGACACAACATCAACAAACAAAAATCAATAGCTTTTCTATACACCAATAATAAGTCCAATGCAAAAGAAATCAGGAAAACAACTCCATTTAGAGTATAATAAAACAAAGATCAAAACCAAAACAAAATCTGTGAACAAATCTGACCAGCGATGTTCACCGAATAAAGAAATTGAAGAAGAAAGAAGTAGAAAGATCTCCTATATTCTTGGTTAGGCATAATTAATATTGTCCAAAGGGCCACATCACCAAAAGAAATCTACAGATTCAATGCAATCCCCATCAAAATATTAATGACAGTCTTCACAATATTTGAAAAGAGTTCTAAAATACAAATGGAAGAACAAAAGACCCAGAATAGCCTAACCAAATTTGAATAATCAGAACAGAGTTGGAGGCATCACAATACCTTCCCACAAATTGTACTACAGAGATATAGTAATAAACACAGCAACAGAACTGGCATACAAATAGGCATGCAGACCAGTGGAATAGAACAGAAGGCACAGAGACAAATCTACAGATACAATCATCTCATGTTGACAAAGGTGCCAAAATCAAGCGTTGGACAAAGACAAACTATTAACAAATAATGCTAAGGAAACTGAGAAAACACTTTTAAAATAAAGAGACTAGATACTTATCTATCATCCTGTACTAAATTCAATTCAAAGTTAATCAAAGGTCTAGGAATTAGAATAGAAATATTGCAACTTAAGGAAGAAGAAAACAGGGTCAACATTCTAATATATAGGTGCAGGCATTGGCTTCCTTAATAAAACCCCGAAAGTGACAAAAATAAAACCAAGAATCAATAAGTAGGATGGCATCAAATTCAAAGCTTCTTCACAGCAAAGGAAATGAGAAAATGAAAAGAGAGCCTAAAGAATGGGAGAAAATCTTTGCAAGTTACTCTTCTGTCGGGATATTAATATCCAGAATATACAAAGAACTCAAAAAACCCAATCTACCTGGTAAATGGGCAAACAAATTCAATTCACATATCTCAAAAGAAGACAAAGAAATGACCAACAAATAAGGTAAAATATGTTTGACATTATTAGCAATCAGGGAATACAAATCAACACTACACTGAGGTTTCATTTCAACCCAGTTAAGAAATGTATCCATCAAAAATATAAATGATATTACATAGTGGTGAAGATGTAAGAAGAAAGGAACACATACTTATACATTGTTCATGGAACTGCAAATTAGTATAACCACTATGAAAATCAGTATGGAGTTTCTTCAAAAGACTAGTTTAACCTGCTGTATAACCCATCTATTTCATTCTTTGTATTTATTCAAAAGCCCTGAAATCATCATACCCTGGTGATACACACATTTCGACAATCAACCAATTTCATTTAATTTTTATTTACTGAACTCTCCACTGAACAATAGCAAAATAAAAACATTGTTCAAAGGTACTACTTGGCAATTCACAATAACCAAATTATGGAACCAGCCTTGATGCCCATCACCAGGTGAATGAATAAAGAAAATGAGGTATATTTACACAAAGGAGTTTTACTCAACTATAAAGAAGAATGAAATTATATCATTTGCTGGTAAATGGATAAACTGAAGAACAAAAGGCTAAGTGAAATAAGTCAGGCTCAGAAAGTTAAGAATTATATGTTTTATATGACAAAGCTAGAGAGAAGGGAAAAAATTTTAGAAGGTGGAGGTAATTCACAAAAATAGAGTAGAGCAGAAGTAGGGGATTAAAGGGAAGGACCTACTTTTTCTTCTGTAATGTTCAGGGTCTCTGGTCTGATGTCGAGTCCTTGATCCATTTTGAGTTGAGTTTTTTGCAGGGTGAGAGATAGGGGTTTAATTTCATTTTGCTGCATATTGATTTCCAGTTTTACAAGCACCATTTGTTGAAAAGGCTATCTTTTTTCCATTGCATGTTTTGGCACCTTTGTCTAGTATGAGATAACTATATTTATGTGGGTTTGTCTCTGTGTCCTCTATTCTGTAACATTGATCTACCTGTCTATTTTGGTGCCAATACCATGACATTTTTGTTACTATTGCTCTGTAATATAGTTGAAGGTCTGGTATTGTGACCTACTAGTTCTCTCTTCCTGTTAAGTATTGTTTTAGCTATTCTGAGTCTCTTATTCTTCCAAATGAATTTCATGATTGCATGCTCTATTTCTATGAGGTATATCATTGGGATTTTAATTGGAATTGCATTGAATTTGTATAGCACTCTTGGTAGTATGGCCATTTGGACAATATTAATTCTGCCTATCTAAGAACATGGGAGATCTTTCCATATTCTATGTTTTCTTTAATTTCTTTCTTTAGTGTTCTGTGGTTCTCATTGTAGAGGTCTTTCACCTCTTTTGTTAGATTGATTCCAAAGTATTTTATTTTTTTTTTTGAGGCTATTGTGAATGGGGTAGTTTTCCTAATTTTGCTTTCAGAGATCTTTCACCTCTTTTGTTAGATTGATTCCAAATATTTTTTTTTTTCAGGCTATTGTGAATGGGGTAGTTTTCCTAATTTTGCTTTCAGAAGATTCGTCACTTATGAATAAAAGTGCATTAGATTTATGAGCATTGATTTTATATCCTGCTACTTTACTGAATTCATTTATGAGTTCTAGAAGTTTTCTGGTGGAATTTTTCAGCTCCCCTAAATATATAATCATGTCATCAGCAAATAGGGATAGTTTGATTTCTCTTTTCCTATTCATATCCCTTTAATTTCCTTGGTCTGTCTAATTGCTCTGGCTAGAGTTCCAAGGAAAATGTTGAATAGAAGTGGTGGAAGAGGGCATCCCTGCCTTGTTCCAGTTTTTATGGGGAATGCTTTCAGTTTTTCACCATTTAGAATGATATTGGCCATGGGCTTAGCATAGATTGTTTTTACAATGTTAAGGAATGTTACTACTGTCCCTATTTTTTTTTTCTAGTGTTTTGAGCATGAAGGGATACTGTATTTTATCAAATGCTTTTTCTGCATCTATCAAAATAATCAAGTTATTGTCTTTTTTTTATTGTAAACAAATGGGATACATGTTGTTTCTCTGTTTGTACATGGAGTAAATGCATACCAATTGTGTAATCATAAATTTACATAGGGTAATGTTGTTTGATTCATTCTGTTATTTTTCCCTTCCCCCACCCCTCTTTTCCCTCTATACAGTCCTTCCTTCCTCCATTCTTCCCACCCTCCTTAATTAACCCTAACCCTAAACCTAACCTTAACTCTAACACTAACCCCTCCCACCGCCCATTATGTGTCATCATCTGCTTATCAGTGAGATCATTTGTCCTTTGGTATTTTGAGATTGGCTTATCTCACTTAGCATGATATTCTCCAATTTCATCCATTTGCCTGCAAATGCCACAATTTTATCATTCTTTATGACAGAGTAGTATTCCATTGTATATACATGCCACAGTTTCTTTATCCATTCATCAATTGAAGGACATCTAGGTTGGTTCCACAATCTGGCTATGGTGAATTGAGCAGCAATGAACATTGATGTGGCTGTATCTCTGTAGTATGCTGATTTTAAGTCCTTTGGGTATAGGCCAAGGAGTGGGATAGCTGGGTCAAATGGTGGTTCCATTCCAAGCTTTCTGAGGAATCTCCATACTGCTTTCCAGAGTGGCTGCACTAATTTGCAACCCCACCAGCAATATATGAGTGTACCTTTTTCCCCACATCCTCGCCAACACCTGTTGTTGCTTGTGTTCTTGATAATCGCCATTCTAATTGGGGTGAGATGGAATCTTAGGGTAGTTTTGATTTGCATTTCTCTTATTACTTGAGATGTTGAACATTTTTTCATATATCTGTCGATTGCTTATAGATCTTTTTCTGTGAAGTGTCTGTTCATTTCCTTAGCCCATGAGTTGATTGGATTATTTGTATTCTTGGTCTTGAAGTCCCTTGATATGGTGAATTACATTTATTGATTTCCAGATGTTGAACCAATCTTGCATTTCTGGGATGAACCCCACTTGATCAAGGTGCACTATCTTTTTAATATGTTTTTTTATATGATTTACAAAAATTTTGTTAAGAATTTTTGCATCGATGTTCATTAGGGATATTGGTCTGAAATTTTCTTTCCGTGATGTGTCTTTGTCTGGTTTTGGTATCACAGTGATATTAGCTTCATAGAATGAATTTGGAAGGGTCCCCTCCTCTTCTATTTCATGGAATACTTTGAGGAGTATTGGAATGAGTGCTTCTTTGAAGGTCTTTTAGAACTCAACTGGTCCAGGATTTTTCTTTGTTGGTAGGCTTTTGATGACTACTTTCATTTCATTGCTTAAAATTGAACTATTTAAATTGTGTATGTCCTCCTGATTCAGTTTCAGTGGATCATATATCTCTAGAAACCTGTTGATATCTTCGAGGTTTTCTATTTTGTTGGAGTATAGATTTTCAAAATAACTTCTAATTATGTTTTGTATTTCAAGTGTTTCTGTCATGATATTTCCTTTTTCATTTAGAATTTTAGTAGTTTGAGTTTTTTCTCTCCTCTTTGTTAGTGTGGATAAGCGTTTATCAATTTTATTTTTTCAAAGAAATAACCATTTATTTTTTCAATTGTTTCTTTTGTTTCAGTTTCATTAAATTCAGCACTGATTTTATCTATTTCCTGTCTTCTACTATTTTGGTATTGATCTGTTCTTCTTTTCTAGAACTTTGAACTGTAATATTAAGTTGTTTATTTGTTGAATTTTCCTTCTTTTATTGAAGGTGCCCTATGCAATGAATTTTTCTCTTAGTACTGCTTGAATTGTGTCCCAGAGATTTTTTTTTATTGTAAACAAATGGGATACATGTTGTTTCTCTGTTGGTACGTGGCGTAAAGGCATACCAATGTGTAATCATAAATTTACATAGGGTAATGTTGTTTGATTCATTCTCTTATTTTTTCCCTTCCCCCCCACACCTCTCACCCCTATTTTCCCTCTATACAGTCCTTCCTTCCTCCATTCTTGCCCCCCTCCCTAACCTTAACTCTAACCCTAACTCTAACCCCTCCCACCCCCCATTATGTGTCATCATCCACTTATTAGCGATATCATTCGTCCTTTGGTTTTTTGAGATTGGCTTATCTCACTTAGCATGATATTCTCCAATTTCATCCATTTGCCTGCAAATGCCATAATTTTATCATTCTTTATGGCTGAGTAATATTCCATTGTATATATATACCACATTTCTTTATCCATTCATCAATTGAAGGACATCTAGGTTGGTTCCACAATCTGGCTATTGTGAACTGAGCAGCTATGAACATTGATGTGGCTGTATCTCTGTAATATGCTGATTTTAAGTCCTTCGGGTATAGGCCAAGGAGTGGAATAGCTGGGTCAAATGGTGGTTCCATTCCAAGTTTTCTAAGGAGTCTAAACACTGTTTTCCAAAGTGGCTGCACTCATTTGCAGCCGCACCAGCAATATATGAGTGTACCTTTTTTCCCACATCCTCGCCAACACCTGTTGTTGATTGTATTCTTGATAATCGCCATTCTAATTGGGGTGAGATGGAATCTTAGGGTGGTTTTGATTTGCATTTCTCTTATTACTAGAGATGTTGAACATTTTTCCATATGTTTGTTGATTGCTTGTAGATCTTCTTCTGTGAAGTGTCTATTCATTTCCTTAGCCCATTTGTCAATTGGATTATTTGCATTCTTGGTGTAGAGTTATTTGAGTTCTTTATAGATTCTGGAGATTAGTGCTCTATCTGAAGTATGATTGGCAAAGATATTCTCCCATTCTGTAGGCTCTTTCTTCGCATTGCTGATAGTTTCCTTTGCTGAGAGAAAACTTTTTAGTTTGAATCTATCCCAGTTATTGATTCTTGCTTTTATTTCTTGTGCTATGGGAGTCCTGGTGAGAAACTCTGGTCCTAAGCCGATATGTTGAAGCTCTGGACCAATATTTTCTTCTATAAGATGCAAGGTCTCTGGTCTGATTCCGAAGTCCTTGGTCCATTGTGTGTTGATTTTCATGCATGGTGAGAGATATGGGTTTAGTTTCATTCTGTTGCATATGGATTTCCAATTCTCCCAGCACCATTTGTTGAAGAGGCTATCTTTTCTCCAATGCATATTTTTGGCCCCTTTGTCTAGTATGAGAAAATTGTATTTATTTGGGTTTGTGTCCTTGTCCTCTATTCTGTACCATTGATCCACCTTTCTATTTTGGTACCAATACAATGCCGTTTCTGTTACTATTGCTTTGTAGTAGAGTTGAAGATCTGGTATTGCGATACCCGCTGCTTCACTCTTTCTGCCAAGGATTGCTTTAGCTATTCTGGGTTTTTTATTCTTCCAGATGAATTTCATAATTGCTTGCTTTATTTCTATAAGGTACATTATTGGGATTTTAATTGGAATTGCATTGAATCTGTATAGCAATTTTGGTAGTATGATCATTTTGACTATATTAATTATTCCTATCCAAGAACATGGGAGATATTTCCATCATCTGAGGATTTCTTTAATTTCTTTCTTTAGTGTTCTGTAGTTCTCATTGTAGAGGACTTTCACTTCTTTTGTGAGATTGATTCCCAAGTATTTTATTTTTTTCAATGCTATTGTGAATCGGGTAGTTTTCCTAATTTCTCTTTCTGAAGATTCATCACTTATGTATAAAAATGCCTTAGATTTATGTGCATTGAACTTATATCCCACTACTTTACTGAATTCACTTATGAGATCTAAAAGTTTTCTGGTGGAATTTCCTGGTTCCTCTAAGTATATAATCATATCATCAGCAAATAGGGATAGTTTGAGTTCTTCTTTTCCTATTTGAATCCCTTTAATTTCTTTGGTCTGTCTAATTGCTCTGGCTACAGTTTCAAGGGCAATATTGAAAAGAAGTGGTGAAAGAGGGCACCCCTGCCTTGTTCCAGTTTTTAGGGGGAATGCTTTCAGTTTTTCACCATTTAGAATGATATTAGCCATGGGCTTAGCATAGATGGCCTTTACAATGTTAAGGAATGTTCCCACTATCCCTATTTTTTCTAGTGTTTTGAGCATGAAGGGATGCTGTATTTTATCAAATGCTTTTTCTGCATCTATTCAAATAATCATGTGATTCTTGACTTTAAGTGTGTTGATATGGTGAATTACATTTATTGATTTCCTGATGTTGAACCAACCTTGCATCCCTGGGATGAAACCCACTTGATCATGGTGCACTATCTTTTTAATATGTTTTTGTATGCAATTTGCTAAAATTTTGTTGAGAATTTTTGCGTCGAAGTTCATTAAGGATATTGGTCTGAAATTTTCTTTCCTCAATGTGTCTCTGTCTGGTTTAGGTATCAGGGTAATATTGGCTTCATAGAATGAGTTTGGGAGGGTTCCCTCCTCTTCTATTTTATGGAATACTTTGAGAAGTATTGGAATGAGCTCTTCTTTAAAGGTTTTGTAGAACTCAACTGAGAACCCATCTGGTCCTGGACTTTTCTTTGTTCGTAGGCTTTTGATGACATCTTCTGTTTCATTACTTGAGATTGGTCTATTTAAATTGTGTATGTCCTCCTCGTTCAGTTTAGGCAATTCATATGTCTCTAGAAACATGTTGATGTCTTCAAAATTTTCTATTTTGTTGGAGTATAGATTTTCAAAATAGCTTCTAATTATGTTGTATTTCAGTTGTGTCTGTTGTGATATTTCCTTGTTCATTCCGAATTTTAGTGATTTGGGTTTTCTCTCGTCTTCTCTTTGTTAGTGTGGCTAAAGGTTTATCAATTTTGTTTATATTTTTGAAGAACCAACTATTTATTTTGTCAATTTTTTGTATTGTTTCTTTTGTTTCAATTTTGTTGATTTCAGCTCTGAGTTTAACGATTTCCTGTCTTCTACTACTTTTGGTGTTGGTCTGTTCTTCTTTTTGTAGGGATTTGAGCTGTAGTGTTAGATCGTTTATTTGTTGAGTTTTACTTCTTTTATTAAATGCGCTTCATGAAATAAATCTTCCTCTCAGTACTGCTTTCATAGTGTCCCAGAGATTTTGATATGATGTTTCTTTGTTCTCATTTACCTCTAAGAATTTTTTTTAATTTCCTTCCTATTATCTCTGTTATCCATTCATCCATATAATAGCATATTATTTAATCTCCAGGTGTTGGAGTAGTTTCTGTTTTTCACTCTTTCATTTATTTCTAACTTCAATCCATTATGATCTGATAGAATACAAGGTGGTGTCTCTGTCTTCTTGTATTTGCTAACATTAGCTTTGTGGCATAGAATATGGTCTATTTTGGAGAAGGATCCATGTGCTGCTGAGAAGAAAGTGTATTCAATCTTGGTTGGATGGTATATTCTGTAAGTGTCTGTTAAATCTAAATTATTGATTGTGTTATTGAGGTCTATGGTTTCTTTGTTCAATTTTTGTTTGGAGGATCTGTCTAGTGGTGAGAGAGGGGTGTTAAAATCACCTAGTATTATTGCGTTATTGTCTATTTGGTTTCTAAAATTGAGAAGGATTTGTTTGACAACATGGATGAGCCACGGTTTGGGGCATAGATGTTTATGATTATTATATCTTGCTGATTTATGCTTCCCTTGAGCAGTATGAAATGTCCTTCTTTATCCCTTCTGACTAACTTTGGCTTGAAGTCCACATAATCTGAAATGAGGATGGATACTCCAGCTTTTTTGCTGAGTCCATGTGCATGGTATGTTTTTCCCCATCCTTTCACCTTTAGTCTGTGGGTATGTCTTTCTATGAGGTGAGTCTCTTACAGGCAACATATTGTGGGATCTTTCTTTTTAATCCAATCTGCCAGTCTATGTCTTTGATTGATGAATTCAGGCCATTAACATTCAGGGTTATTATTGAGATATGATTTGTATTCCCAGTCATTTGGTTCATTTTTTAAATTTTATTTATTTATTTTTTTGACACAACTTGGTTACTCCTTTATTTGACGGTTCCTTTAGGATAATTCCTCCCTTTGCTGATTTGCTTCTTTGTTTTTTATCTCTTCCTTGTGGAATATTTTGCTGAGAATGTTCTGTAATTCTGGCTTTCTTTTTGTAAATTTTTTAGCTTTTGTTTATCATGGAAGGATTTTATTTCATCGTCAAATTTGAAGGTAAATTTTGCTGGGTATAAGATTCTTGATTGGCATCCATTTTCTTTCAGAGCTTGAAAAATGTTGTTCCAGGCCCTTCTAGATTTTAGGGTCTGGATTGAAAAATCTGTGGATATCCGTATTGGTTTCCCCCTGAATGTAATTTGGTTCTTTTCTCTCACAGCCTTTAAAATTCTGTCTTTAGATCCAAGATGGCGGCCTAGAGGGTGACTGCACCCCCAGTCGCTCCAGAACCCAGGAGTTAAGAAGGGGAGGCATCGAGAGACTCGGACTGAAATAGAGCCACAGGTGAGTCTGCCCACTGGGTAAAGCTCGGCCCGGGTGGCAGGCCCAGATAGAGGTGGCTTATCGGAGCCGGGCAGGGCAGCTAGCGTCTTCCCAAGGTAGCCTTCCACACTCTGGCAGTGGGCTCATCCCACACGGCCAGCTGCACGGTGCAGGCCCACAGTGAGAGCATTTCCGCACAGAACCAGTTCCAAACCGTGGAACCAGTAGGGGGCTAGGGGCAGTTTTCATCGGATGCGCTGCTTTATCAGATTCCTCCAAGACATCAGACTACTGAAGGCTGGGAGGTGATACACTGGAAATCTACCGGGACACTATAAGCCAATAGCAGAAAACTGCAATATCTCGGGTCCCACTGACAGCTGACCAATATGAGAAAACAAGGGAAGAAAATGTACCAAACAAACCTAGATACTACATCAATAAAACCCAATGACAGCAAAGCCAAAGAAATGTCAGAAAGGGAGTTCAGAATGTACGTAATTAAAACGATCAGGGAAGCTAATGAGGAGATGAAAGAGCAAATGCAGGAATTAAAGGAGGAGATGAAAGACCAAATGCAGGCATTAAATGATTGCACCAATCAACAGTAAAAAGAGCAAATACGGGAAGCAAGAGATCATTTCAATAAAGAGTTAGAGATACTGAAAAAAAAAACAAACTGAAATACTTGAAATGAAGGACACAATAAACCAAGTTAAAAACTCCATAGAAAGCATAACCAATAGGATAGAACACCTGGAAGACAGAACCTCAGATATTGAAGACAAATTATTTAATCTTGAAAGCAAAGTTGGCAAACAGAGAAGATGGTAAGAAATCATGAACAGAATCTACAAGAATTATGGGATATCATGAAAAGGCCAAATTTAAGAATTATTGGGATTGAGGAAGGCTTAGAGAAACAAACCAAAGGAATGAACAATCTATTCAATGAAAAAATAACAGAAAATTTCCCAAATCTGAAGAATGAAATGGAAAACCAAGTACAAGAGGCTTATAGAACTCCAAACATACAAAATTACAACAGACCCACACCAAGGCATATTATTATGAAAATACCTAACATACAAAATAAAGAAAGAATTTTAAAGGCCGCGAGAGAAAAGAATCAAATTACATTCAGAGGGAAACCAATAAGAATATCAGCAGATTTTTCAATCCAGACCCTAAAAGCTAGAAGGGCCTGGAACAACATATACCAAGCCCTGAAAGAAAACGGATGCCAACCAAGAATCTTATACCCAGCAAAACTTACCTTCAAATTTGACGATGAAATAAGATCCTTCCATGATAAATAAAAGCTAAAGGAATTTACAAAAAGAAAGCCAGCATTACAGAACATTCTCACCAAAATATTCCATGAGGAAGAGATGAAAAACAATGATGCAAATCAGCAACAGGAGGTGCTAGCCTAAAGGAATAGCCAAATAAAGGAGAAACCAAATCATGTCAAAAACAAATATGAGTCAATTGACTGGGAATACAAATCATATCACAATAATAACCCTGAATGTCAATGGCCTGAATTCATCAATCAAAAGACACAGACTGGCAGATTGGATTAAAAAGAAAAATTCAACAATATGTAGCCTGCAAGAGACTCATCTCATAGAAAGAGGTACCCATAGACTAAAGGTGAAAGGATGGGGAAAAACATACCATGCACACGGACACAGCAAAAAAGCTGGAGTATCCATCCTCATTTCAGATAATGTGGACTTCAAACGAAAACTAGTCAGAAGGGATAAAGAAGGACATTACAGGCTGCTTAAGGGAAGCATAAATCAGCAAGACATAACAATCATAAATATCTATGCCCCGAACATTGGCTCATCCACGTACGTCAAACAAATCCTTCTCAATTCCAGAAATCAAATAGACCACAACACAATAATACTAGGTGATTTTAACACACTTCTCTCACCACTGGATAGATTGTCCAAACAAAAATTGAATAAAGAAACTATAGATCTCAACAACACAATCAACAATTTAGACTTAACCAACATATATAGAATATACCATCCAACAAAGAATGAATACACTTTCTTCTCAGCAGCACATGGATTCTTCTCTAAAATAGACCATATTTTATGCCACAAAGCTACTGTTAGCAAATACAAGAAGATAGAGATACTACCTTGTACTCTATCAGATCTTAATGGGTTGAAATTAGAAATAAATGACAGAATAAAAAACAGAAACTTCTCCAATATCTGGAGATTAAATAATACACTATTATATGATGAATGGATAACAGAAGACATCAGGAGGGAAATTAAAAAATTCTTAGAAGTAAACGAGAACAAAGACACATCATATCAAAATCTCTGGGACACTATGAAAGCAGTACTTAGAGGAAGATTTATTTCATGGGGTGCATTCAAAAAGAGAAGTAGAAATCAACAAATAAACGACTTAACACTACAGCTCAAAGCGCTAGAAAAAGAACAGCAGACCAATACCAAAAGTAGTAGAAGACAGGAAATAGTTAAAATCAGAGCCGAAATCAACAAAATTGAAACAAAAGAAACAATCTGAAAAATTAACAAAATAAATAGTTAGTTCTTTGAAAAAATAAATAAAATTGATAAACCCTTAGTCACACTAACAAAGAGAAAGAGGGAGAAAACTCAAATTATTAAAATTCAGAAAGAACAAGGAAACATCACAACAGACACGAGTGAAATACAAAATATAATTAGAAGGTATTTCGAAAATCTATACTCCAACAAAACAGAAAACCTCGAAGACATCAACAAATTTCTAGAGACATATGAATTACCTAAACTGAATGAGGAGGACATACACAACTTAAATAAACCAATTTCAAGCAATGAAATAGAAGAGGTCATCAAAAGCCTACCAACAAAGAAAAGTCCAGGACCAGATGGGTTCTCAGCCGAGTTCTACAAAACCTTTAAAGAAGAGCTCATTCCAATACTCCTCAAACTATTCCATGAAATAGAAGAGGAGGGAACCCTCCCAAACTCGTTCTATGAAGCCAATGTCACCCTGATACCTAAACCAGACAGAGACACATCGAGAAAAGAAAATTTCAGACCAATATCCTTAATGAACATCGACGCAAAAATTCTCAACAAAATTTTAGCCAATCGCATACAAATATATATTAAAAAGATAGTGCACCATGATCAAGTGGGTCTTATCCCAGGGATGCAAGGTTGGTTAAACATTCGGAAATCAATAAATGTCATTCACCATATCAACAGACTTAAAGTTAAGAATCACATGATTATTTCAATAGATGCAGAAAAAGCATTCGATAAAATACAGCATCCCTTCATGCTCAAAACACTAGAAAAAATTGGGGTAGTGGGAACATTCCTTAACATTATAAAGGCAATCTACGCTAAGCCGATGGCTAATATCATTCTAAATGGTGAAAAACTGAAAGCGTTCCCCCTAAAAACTGGAACAAGGCAGGGATGCCCTCTTTCACTGCTTCTATTCAACATCGACCTTGAGACTCTAGCCAGAGCAATCAGACAAACCAAAGAAATTAAAGGGATACGAATAGGAAAAGAAGAACTCAAACTATCCCTGTTCGCTGATGACATGATTATATATTTAGAGGAACCTGGAAATTCCACCAGAAAACTTTTAGAACTCATAAGTGAATTCAGTAAAGTAGCAGGTTACAAGATCAATGCTCATAAATCCAATGCATTTTTATACATAAGTGATGAATCTTCAGAAAGAGAAGCTAGGAAAACTACCCCATTCACAATAACCTCAAAAAAAATAAAATACTTGGGAATCAATCTCACAAAAGAGGTGAAAGACCTCTACAATGAGAACTACAGAACACTAAAGAAAGAAATTCAAGAAAACCTTAGAAGATGGAAAGATCTCCCATATTCCTGGATAGGCAGAATTAATATTGTCAAAATGGCTATACTACCTAAAGTGCTATACAGATTCAATGCAATTCCAATTAAAATCCCAATGATGTACCTTGCAGAAATAGAGCAAGCAATTATGAAATACATGTGGAAGAATAAAAAACCTAGAATAGCTAAAGCAATCCTCAGCAGCAAGAGCGAAGCAGGGGGTATTGCAATACCAGATCTTCAACTCTACTACAAAGCAATAGTAACAAAAACGGCATGGTATTGGTACCAAAATAGACAGGTAGATCAATGGTACAGAATAGAGGACATGGACACAAACCCAAATAAATACAATTTTCTCATACTAGACAAAGGTTCCAAAAATATGCAATGAAGGAAAGATAGCCTCTTCAACAAATGGTGCTGGGAAAACTGGAAAACCATATGCAATAGAATGAAATTAAACCCCTATCTCTTACCCTACACAAAACTCAACTCAAAATGGATTACGGACTTCGGAATCAGACCAGAGACCCTGCATCTATAGAAGAAAAAGTAGGTCTGCCATCTTGGAGGAAGTTGATAATGCAGTGTTCCACAAGGAAGTTGCCTCTCTAGGGTTGGTGATACTCAGGTGGGGTATATTCCCTGATAGTGGACAGAGGTGCCTCCACTTGTTGACCAATGGTCATCCAAAGGGGAACAAGGCTGCGGGCTGAGGCAAGTCCCGTTTGTGCTTGTGTCTCTGGTTTTACCGACCTTGTGGGAAAACCTCACCCGGTGGGGAAGACTCACCTGGTGGGGAGGTCTCGCTGGTCATTTCCCCTCCTAGAGGTTCCCCTCAATCTACAACCGCCTGGGCTGGGCTGTCTTCCTCTGCAACGATCCCAGGGGCCCGGACCTACGTCCTGGGCCTGGGAGCCTCACCCTTCACAGGCGAGTTTCCTTAGGCTGCCTCTTCTCAGAGAATCTGCCCGCAGTCCTGGAAACTTTGCTCCGCCCCTAGGCTTGTCTCTGTGCGGCTCTTCCAGCAAGAAGCTGCCTGGGTCCTGGGACCCTGCTCTGCACCTAATCGCCTGGCTATGCGGCCTCTCCTCTGAGCTGCCACCTGGAGCCCCGTACAATAGCTCCAAGACCCAGAGACCTGCCACACACCTCCTCCTCCGGACAGCCGCCCGGTGTTCCGACGCAGTCACTAGGAGTCCAAACAACTCACTTCGAATCTCTTCCTCCCGCCAACCGCCCGTAGCCCTAGGCAGTCACTCCGAGTCCAAATGACCCGCCCTGTTCCTCCTCCTCCTCCTCGGGGTAGCCCCCCGGGTGTTCAGGAGCGGTCGCTCGGAGACCAAGCAACCCACCGCGCTCCTCCTCCAGGCAGGCCACCGGTGTTCAGGAGCAGTCACTTTGAGTCCAAACAACTCACCACTCACCTCCTCCTCTGGCAACTGCCTATGGCTCTGATGCAGTCACTCCTAGACCAAGCGACCCGCCGCGCTTCTCCTCTTCCTCCGGGCAATCCCCCGGTGTTCAGAAGCGATCGGTCTGAGTCCAAACAGCTGACCCCGCTGCTCCTCCTCAAGCAGCCGCCCGGAACCCCAGTGGTTGCTCCGAGTCCAAGCACTGTGCTGAGCCGCCTCCTCTACGATGATCACATTTGTCCGTGTTTACCGCTCCAGCCAGGGGGAGGGGCGTCTCGCCGGGCAACTCTACTTCACAAAGTTCCCTGCGTTCCAGGGCTACTGCCCCATCTGGGACGCCTCCCGACAGGAGAGACTCACCGGCGGCTTTGAGTTGGTCCCAAGTCTCTCACAATCTCCTCTTTTGAATCCTGCTTCCTGGAGCAACATGAAATGCAGCCGCCCTCTAGTCTGCCATCTTGAAAATCGTCCCAGAGATTTTGATATGATGTATATTTGTTCTCATTTACCACTAAGAATTTTTTTATTTCCCTCCTGATGTCTTCTTTTATCCATTCATCACACAATAGCATATTATTTAATCTCCAGGTGTTGGAGTAGTTTCTGTTTTTTATTCTGTCATATTTCTAATTTCAATCCATTATGATCTGATGGAATACAAGGTAGTATCTCTATCTTCTTGTATTTGTTTGCTAACATTGGTTTTGTGGCATAGAATATGGTCTATTTTGGAGAAGGATCCATGTGCTGCTGAGAAGAAAGTGTATTGGCTCTTTATTGGATGGTATATTCTATAAATGACCATTAAGTTTAAATTATTGATTGAGTTATTGAGATCTATGGTTTCTTTATTCAATTTTTGTTTGGAGGATCTGTCCAGTGGTGAGAGAGGTGTGTTAAAATCACCTAGAAATTTTGTATTGTGGTCTATTTGATTTCTGGAATTGAGAAGGATTTGTTTGACTTATATGGATGAGCCACTTTTTGGGGCATAGATATTTATGATTGTTATGTCTTGCTGATTTATGCTTCCCTTAAGCAGTATGAAATGTCCTTCTTTATCCCTTCTGACTAACTTTGGCTTAAAGTCCACATTATCTGATATGAGGATGGATACTCCAGCTTTTTTGCTGTGTCCGTGTGCATGGTATATTTTTTCCCATTCTTTCACCTTTAGTCGGTGGGTATCTCTTTCTATGAGATGAGTCTCTTGCAGGCAACAAATTGTTGGATCTTTCTTTTTAATCCAATCTGTCAGTCTATGTCTTTTGATTGATGAGTTCAGGCCATTAACATTCAGGGTTATTATTGAGATATGATTTGTATTCCCGGTCATCTGACTCATTTTTGTTTTTTGACATGACTTGGTTTCTCCTTTATTTAGCTATTCCTTTAGGGTAGTTCCCTCCTTTGCTCATTTACATTGTTGTATTTCATCTCTTCCTCATGGAATATTTTGCTGAGAATGTTCTGTAGTGCCGGTTTTCTTTTTGTAAATTCTTTTAGTTTTTGTTTATCGTGGAAGAATTTTATTTCATTGTCAAATCTGAAGGTAAGTTTTGCTGGGTATAAGATTCTTGGTTGGCATCCATTTCCTTTCAGAGCTTGAAAAATGTTGTTTTAGACCCTTCTAGTTTTTAGGGTCTGGGTTGTAAAATCTGCTGATATCCATATTGATTTCCCCCTGAATGTAATCTGATTTTTTTCTCTCATAGTCTTTAAAATTCTATCTTTATTTTGTATTTTGGGTGTTTTCATTATAATGTGCCTTGATGTGGATCTGTTGTAATTTTGTACATTTGGAGTCCTGTAAGTCTCTTGTATTTGATTTTTCATTTCATTTTTCAGATTTGAGAAATTATCTGATATTATTTCGTTGAATAGCTTGTTCATTCCTTTGCTTCATATCTCTGTGCCTTCTTCAGTCCCAATAATTCTTAAATTTGTCCTTTTCATGATATCCCATAATTCTCATGATTTTTTACCATCTAGTCTGTTTGGTCAACTTTGTTTTCAGTATTAAATATTTTGTCTTCAGTGTCTGAGGTTCTGTCTTCCAGGGGTTCTATCCTATTGGTTATGCTTTCTATGTAGTTTTTAATTTGGTTTATTTTTTCCTTTTTTCAAAGATTTCTGTTTGTTTTCTTTTTTTCAGAACCTCTATCTCTTTATTGAAATGATCTCTTGCTTCCTGCACTTGCTATTTTAACTGTTGATTGGTGCGATCATTCAAGGCCTGCATTTGCTCTCTTATCTCAGTTTGTTTCTCTGATCACTTTAATTATATACATTCTGAACTCTCTTTCTGACATATCTTCTGCCATGCTGTCATTAGATTTTATTGATGTAGCATCTAAGTTTGTTTGGGACACTTTCTTCCCTTGTTTTCTCATATTGTTCATGTATCTTCTCCTCTAGGAGTGCAAATCTGAGATATTGCAGTTTTCTCCTACAGACTTACGGTGTCCCTGCAGGTTTCCATTACCTTACCTTGAAGTGAGAGATCAATATTTGCAGCACACCATACAAAGAATATGAACCTTAACTCCAAAGTCCCCTTTAAGATATTAACCATATTGTCTTAGTAAACAGAGTTTATGAGTTTGATTATTATCTACAGCTTAGCCAATAGGTTTGCAATAAAGACCATGATTTCTAATGGTGGAAAAAGAGGATGAGGAGGGGTGCAGGATATAACATTAATGAGATAAGAAGTATGTCTATAGAGGTCCTATGTCATAGGAGTAGTGAATTAAAAGACATTGGTTGTTAGCATGTGAAAAGGGAGAAATAGTCTCCAAGGAGACAAATAAGAGGAAAATAGAGAGGATGAGAAAAATATTAATAAGAAAAAGAAAAGTAGGAATAATAGTAGGTAGAATAGGAATAATTATAATATTACTACTAATAAAAAAATCTATAATAAAGCTATATAGTACTGTTCAAATCTCCTAGTCTTCAGTAGCCTGATGACTGGGAGGAACTTGATAATGTAGTGACTCAAGAAGGGTGCTGCCCCCTAGGGATGGTGGCCTCCAGTTGGGGTATAGTCCCTGCTCATGGGCAGAGGCACCTCCACATGTAGACAGAAGGTCAACCACAGCACTAGCATTAGATCACAGGCTGGGACCGGGCTGGGCTGGGGCCGGGCTGGGCTGGCCTGGGCCTGGTTCTCTGGGCTGGGATTCCCAGGCACAGAATTCTCACCACATGGTAATCGAAGCCATAAAAATTAAGAATAAACAAACTACATTTTGACAATAGTAGAATTAATAGAAATCAGTAAAAGAAGGACAAGTTGAAGATATTGAATTATTTGGAAACTAATAAATTTATTTCTGAAATACCTTAGTTCAAATAAACATAGAATAAAGGGGAAAATGTGAGTTGCAGTTAAAACAGTTCTAGTAAGAAAAACATAGCATTTAACTATAACAGTAGAACAGAAATTCTCAAATTAATGATGTGAATTCTCACCTTAAGAATTTAGAAAATGAGGATTAAAATAAATCTAAAATAAAGGTAAGAAAAAAGTATTAATTAGGAGAAAAGAGATGAAATACAAAATATGAAACAATCAAGAGGGTCAATAAAATGAGATATGTCTTCCTTGAAAAGGTCAATAAAATTAATCTATTTAAGTCATAATATTTGAGAAAAACATTAAAATACAAATTGTCAATATCTGGAATAAGAGAGTTTATATCAGTACAGATTTCATAGATATCCAAGGTAGAAAAAATACTATGAAGAACTTGGTGCCAATGAACTTTGAAAGGTTAGATAAAAAGGACAATTTCCCCCAAAAAGACACTACCTCATTGAAAGACACAACCACTTTCCTAGAAAGAAAGCATCAGTCCTAAATGACTTTACCAGGGAATTTTACCAGATATTTAAGGAAATAATACCAATTATATGTTAAAGTTTCCAGGAAATTGAAGAGAGAAGAATACTTCAATTTATTCATGAGACCAGAAATATAGATATTAAAACATTTTTACATAAAATCCCTCAGGCCAATATACTTAATTAACAAATTAAAATATTCCAAATAAAATGCAAAAAAAAATAAAAAAACACAATTGAGATTTATGTTTGGAATGTAAGGGTGATTTATTTCACTTTCATATATTAACCAACATAGTTCTCCATATAAATATACTATCAAAGATAAGCCATATGATCAACACAATAAATTCAGAAAAATTATTGTATGAAAGCCAACAGTGACTCCTGCAAAACTTGTCAGTGAACAGACTATCGAAAAAAATTTCCTCAACCCAAATACTGATCATCTATAAAAACCATACAGCTAATTTCATACTTAATGATGAAAGTTGGTATACTTTTCTCCTAAGACCAAAAACAAGATGAAGGTAGCTGCTTTTGGCCCCTTCTATGAAGTGTTGGAGATTTCACGTGATGAAATAAGTCAAGTTAATAAAAAGGCATCTAAATTGTAAAGGAAGAAGTAAACAATCTTCATTCACAGATGACATGATCATCTATGTTGAATATCTCACCAAATAAAAAATAAGTAAAACAAGTTTCTACAACTAAATGAGATTGGTAGAGTGGAGGGATATAAAATTACTAGATCTAGTTCCCAGATCTTTCCTAACTGGATCCTAGACAGAGACTCAAAATATGACCATCTCTAGTGGTATTTTTTTTGTGGAATAGAAATTCTATTTCTTATATTTCTAGCAGAGCATTGCTGTAATTTTCTCATGACATTAATTTGTACTTGATATTCCTAAATTAAGTGGACTCATTAAAATTACTTACTATCTTGAGAAATGCATTGACAATATAACATATTGCAATGCCCCAAAGAATGACTGTCAAAAATAATCTTAATTCAAGATCTAATTGCATATATAGTTTTGAATGCATTTTACATTTCTGACATTCAGTTCCATTATCTTTTAAAATAAAATATATTAATGCCATAGGATTGCTATTTTTAGAAGAGCTTTATAAAATAAAACATTCTGTAGTAATGCTAATGAATTAGTATCTATATTTCTGTTTTACAATCTTCCAATGGCAGAGTCACAATTGCTGAGGTCAAAAGAGTAGTTTAATTGGTGTTTTCTTCATTCTAAGTGATAAGCCTGGAAAGAGTTTTGTATTTGTCTGTAATTAAAACATTTTACTTCTCTTTAACATGGCATCTGGATTTCTGGTTTTTTTTTTTTTTATTACTCAGTATTTAAACTCTTTTAGAATCTCTTCTTCTTCATATCTATCTGGTTCAGAAGGAAACAGGGTTGAGATTAGGTTGAAAATGTAATGTTAGTTAAAATATAGGTATTTACAGATATTTATATACTAAACTCTCCTAATAAAGTTAAATTATTCAAAGTGAAAGGAAGATTCCTCAGATACAGTGGATGTTAAAATGAACAGGAAAATTTTTATTCAATCAGATAATATCCCTAGGGCTTTCTCCTAGTCTATTAGGTTAATTCTATTATAAACATCCTTTATGGCTTCTGATCACAGAAATTAGAAGGTTACACAGTCAAAGAGCAGAAGTAAGTTGACTCAAGATTAGTTTTGTTTCAACCTTAAAGCAAATAGTCTGCAAACTGATTTCTGAGATTGACATACCCACTCTGTTGTATGAGAAGAAGTAAGGTACTTGGAAGCAAAGTATGCCTGAGATTTGAAAAGCATTTCCAAACTACTAAAAGGTCAAGGAAAACTGGTTGGTTGGTTGGTTGGTTGGTTGGTTAGTTAGCTAGTTAAAACACTTGCTATAAAGGATTATGGAGATGTAGGAAACCTCAGCTTTGATTCATTTTAAACTTCTTTGTCTGAATTTCTACAGTGTCCTGCAGAGTGACTCTTTGGGAGATATTGATGTTTAGATTATGAAAAAGTAGTCAGATATAGCAGGTAGAAAAAGCATATTTCATATCCAACAAACTCTCCAAGTAATCCTAAAGTAAAAATACATCTTGAATTATTTTAATCTTGGTGGTCTTAACTGATATTGGAAAATGACACCTGTTTTAAACACAATGCATTTTCACTTCCAATGGAAAATGCATTTGCATTTAAGTTTGTTCACTTTTTTTTTTGCTATTGTTGAGATAAAAATAAAAACATAGTAGAATCGAATTCCTCTCTGTCGACTTTGTCAAGGTTGAATCTGAATCACCATTATATATTGTAACTAAGTCTTTGTTGTTTATCTTAAAGTAGCAGACTCTAGATACAGGCAGAAAAAATTAAATTCCTCACTATGGAGTCCACAAATCTACAATTGAGTGTCACACCAGTTTACGTTTCTTACTCTGTGAAGGTAGTTTTCCTATAAACTCAACCCATGCCTCTTTCTGCAGCTTATTAAGTCATCTACTTTAGTATGGCAGAACAGTACTTCTACATTCTTCGGAAATGATATTTTTGTAAGTGTATTTTTTCTGTTATGGATATTCTCATATCTTTAGAAGAGAAAATTATTACCTGAAGTCTTTTTGTTAAAGATTATAAGATGTCAATTTAAGGAAAATAACAAGAAAACTAAATGAAAATATAAACAAAAAGAGACAGGAAGTTTTCATGTTCTTTTCAATCCATAAAATATTTTACAATGAACAACTTTAAAAAAAATGCATTTGCATGAAATATTAACTTCCTTTCTTACTTTTTGGCAAAAGAAAAAAAGCAAGATGAGAGCACATCACTAAATTTCTATCCCAATTTTCCACTTAAATGATGCATTAAAAATGTATTAAACTGCTATCATTTTCAAGATCGGTGTAGGGTAAACCAAGAATTTATTTATTTTTTTCTTAAATATTGGATTTTTTTCCAAGAAAAGACCAATGTCCGTGTCTAAACTGTGACAGAAAAGTTTGAGAACAGATATTAATGAAATGCTACTGTTACAACTATATATAATATGAAAGCATTGGAAGTAACTGAGTCTAGAAGTTGGGAGTGAGTAGTTCCATGTTTATCCTTTGTCCATGAAAAGTATCTGTATATGGAGGTCCCGTGGGAAGAACTTCCACAGTGGAGGTTCAATGGAAGCTCAATGGGGCACTTGATCTCAGCAAAGACACTGTAAATAAACATACAACCCACACAGAGAGGGTGATACACTTTCAACAGACTGTACAAAACTCCATGAGTATTCAAGTCCACCACAAAAATTTTGCTTCTTTCTGGGAACACAAATAGACAATGTTTCCCAGACTCTGTTGTAGTCAGTTGTGGCTCATAGATTGCGAGCAGGTGTAATATGTGACATTTTCAGATCTGGCCAAAAAAGGCTTCCTGTGTTGTTCCATGTTTTTCTTGCTCTTGTTGATCTTTGGCAATCCACGTAATCTAGGAATCTATATTCTAAAATGACAGAGCTAATTCTAGCTTGAATTCTCAAATGACTTTGTTGAATCTAAATTCCCTATCCTTCCTCTCCTCCTTCCCAAAACACAGGTACATAAGCCTTGATGTGGGTCTATTTATCACTGCAGCCTACTTTTGGCTAACTAATTCATTTTCTGCTTCTTCTATCTGGGATGGTAAAATTTAAACAACAGTTTTCACCAATCCAATGTATTAAAGACAGGGAAACAGAAAAATCATTTGAAACTATGGGATAGGATTGGGAATTGTCACCTCCCTGAATTGTTCCACTGTGAGGAAGCAGAAAAAGTCAAGTACAATCTAATTATGGTCTTAATAAGCTTCAAGATTACTTATCACCTTGACTGTAGGAAAACAAAACCAAGTTTCTTGCCATCCCATATGGAATCTCACTAAAATTACCAAATAAAAACAATAACAAGGTAGAAAACACATCATAACTGCAAATAGAAAATGGTAGTAACTACAGGAATAATGGAGTGTGGGAATCAATTGAGGGAACTTTTCTGAACAATGATAGTGCTATATCATGAGAAAAGTAGCAAAAATCAGAAAGAAGCAAATGAAGCAAAACTAGAATTTTGATTCCAAGGTACAGGCAAGCCGTAAAAGAAATGAAGTCCCACCACCTGAAGCCATGAGTAAATGCTGAACAGATGATGATGGTGTAGGGGTAGTATACAAGGAATGGAGTGGGGGAGATTATGCTAGCAATGACAATGATGATGGTCACAATTTGGGAACTTTAAAAAAAAATATGAGAAAGCAGCTGCTTTCCACTTTTGAGGAAATAACTTAAAATGAAATTAAAATGTTAAATAAAGCAAGGAAAGTATAAAATCATCAAGGAAACAAATTGTATCAAATTCAGAATATTGAATTTGCAGTGTGGAGGGAAAGTTTAAAGTGTTCTGTAACAATGTAGAAGCAAAATACATAAACTAATATCAAATCCTAAAGAAGCTGATGAAAGTGAAAGACTGATAATGGAAACCTCAAAAAAAACCTTTGTATCTAAAGAAAACAGAAGACCAACAGAGCACTGCATGACATTGACTTGAATTTTGTCTCCATCTTAACCACTTGGATCATCACACGTTAGAAATTTTGAACAATTTATTTATCCTCTCAATACCCAATGTCAGCAACTAAAAAGTAACTTTCATATTAATATCACTTTCATAGAACTATTGTGAATGTTAAATAAGATAATATACAGGAAGAGATTTAAACACCCTGGCTATTAGTTCACGCTTGGTGCATCCTCAATATTATATTATTAAATTTAAACTTAAATAATTTAGTAAGGATAATTTTAACATCTAAATTCTGAATTTTAATATCAAGGGGATTATTATCATCATTTTTATTATTAACATTTAGTACAAGGGATTGAACCCACGGGTGCTTAACCACCAAGCCACTTCCCTAACCTTTTTTTTTTTTTTTCTATTATTTTTCATTTTAAAACAGAGCCTTGCGAAGTTGCTGAGGATGACCTTGAACTTGCAATCCATCTGCCTCAGCATCCTGAGTCTGGGATCACAGTTGCGTGCCACTGCACCCAGCTTCAAAGGAATTCTTATAGATGGCAACAGTAATGAAATGTGATCTATAACTGGGCCACTCTGATTCAAATTTTTGAATATCAACAAGTAAAATAAAATTTAATTATCATACACTAAATCAATGGACGATAAAATTTCTTTATAAATTATCATAATTTTTCTCCTCAACCATGTAATAGTAATATACACTTCCAGAGCCTTCTACCACCTGTCTTTGTTTTTGGTTGTTCATGTTACCAAACCTAGCAAAAAAGGCAATGATAGAAGAAGTGAGCCCTGCTTCCCTCCACACACAGGCATCTGCATGCATGCATACACACACACACACACACACACAACACAGACATCTGTACACATACAACTACACAGGCATCTGTACACCACATACACACACACAAATACACAATCATCTGCACACACACACACACACACACACACACACACACATCACCCAGATAAGCACAAAACATACCAGCAATGTGCCAGAGGAAGACATGTCTACTTTTCAAATTCATATAATTCCTTGGCTCTTAAACCCTTAGGGAGTAAAAGAGGGATTAAGTATCTTCCATTAGAGGTTTATCTGGAAGATTTCCTATTTGTAAAATATTCTGTATCCTATATTACATAACATTCTAGTTTTAACTTTTTAAAAATAAAATCTTGCAAAAAGTGTTCTGTCTTAATGTGTTAGAAACACTTCCTTTTCATAAGTCATGGTGTATATTTAAGGAGCAATTACAAAAGAATGATTCATGGAGCTATAACTCAATGCCAATTTTATTTATTTTTAATTTGTCTAATACCCATATTGTAGTAATTTGGTGAAATGAAATGTTTAAAATTGAAGTAATTCCTTTGATCAACTATTAGGTATAATAGTTTCATAAATAATAGTATTATAGTAATTCTTTTGATCAACTATTAGGTATAATAGTGTTATAATATAATATTTTCTTAGTACATTCCTGTAAATTGTGAGTTGATTTCTAGGAGATGGGAAAGGTTAAACTAATGAATGATTCAGACAGGAATGAATTAATTTCTTTAAAAATGAGCAATCTTCTTCAGTTGTTAAATGTGTAAATTTCATTTCAAACATGCATAACCCTCAATCTATTTAAAGACGGATATGTCAATGATGAAACATAAATTATAGAAGCTAATCAAGTTTAGAAACCCTGAGCTCCTGGCTATGGTTACTGCTGTGATGACGGGCTTCTTCCCTGATTATGAGAGATGAGAAAGAAGAGGTGGCACTTGGAGCAAATAGTTCCAATGTAAATAGAAGATGTGATCTTTGTTAGCAATTATGGAAAACAAGGTCACAGCATTGCATGGCAATTCTTAGCAGAATACTTACTATCTTAAATAGGATGTCATGATTTCTTGCCATTGAAAGGACAGATTAAGGAATTGCAAAGAACATAAGCTTTAACTTACAATCTTTTTATTTTTAGAAAATGTATAAATTTTCTAATATAGCATGCATTTTTATATTAAGTATTTATTTCTGGAAAAATGTAAGTGCATTCCTTCATCCTGTTTTTGTGCTTTTCCCTAGTCTGTTTCCTTAGTTTGTCGACTTGGTTGGATTAAAAAAATAAATAAAAAAGAATGTTAATGTCCAGGAAATTTTTACTAATTGTCTTTCTATAGGTTTCTAAAGTCACAGAACTGAGAAATAGTAATAATAATAATAATAATAATAATCAAATAGCCTATGCATTGACATTGCACTACATAATGAAATACTATTTTCACAATAGTTATCCTATTTAGCCTTGGTTAATACTTAGAATAATACCATAAGGAAGGTATTTCCTGGTTAGCAATCAAGGAAATAGTTAAATAATTGTCAATGGAGAGGGCCAAAGCCAAAGAAAGAATCTCAAGATAAGGATGTGTTTAATAAAATTCCTTAATAGTTGGATTAGGTTAAAATATCAGCATCAATCAGCAAAAACAATTTGGTAATAATGGAAAAGCCAGTACTAGGTTGCCTCTCCACATTTAGTTTCAAATTCTAGAGAAGGAAATGGACATATGTAGGCCACTTATTGTTAGAATTTTGAATGGACCAAATATATTAAGAATATATAATATTAAATTCCAAATATGTAGAATTAGAGAAGTTTCTTAAATTACTTAAGTACCCCAAATAATCAACAGAAGATTGGAACCTAGGTCTACCTAATTACTAAGCCCATTTCATTATATCATAACCTGTAATAACCCTCATTCCAAGCAGTATGGACTTTTCAAGCATCTACCCCATGCCAAAAATAACTTCTGTGTAGCAGTATTGGTATGATTGCCTATCAGACAACATTTATTAAAAATAAACATTGTAGATATTAAATAAAATCTGGTAGAGTTTAAGGTCAAGTTTTAAGAATTTAGATAGAGGATACCAATCTGAAAGTTCTAGTCTTTTTTCCTCTTTAGTTCACTTTTATAAAAATAAAGACTAAGATGTTAGTTTTGAGCAACACTCTGGTAATTTTGATCTCTACAGAAAATTTCTCTGGTCTAAATCCAATCCCAATATAATCACCATATATGCAAAGTATAAGACAAAAAATGAAGAATAAAAGGACTATGGATCACAACCCACCCTGGAGCTCGATTCCATTCTTGACTTCCAGAATTGCAGATTATCACTAAAATAATAAACCTTTTGTATTCAGAACACTGATATTTGAATTCTAGTTTCAACTACATATGACCTTAGGAAAGGCATTTAATCTCCTGGCAATACAATTTTTACATTTGCAAAAGGAGATTAAAATTTCAGATATAAAAACAAAATGAGTAAGGTATTTTATGAAAGGGATACTAGAAATAATTAAGTGTAATAATTCTAATTGCCAGTGACACCTTCAAGAAAGACTAAGATAGTTTGGGGGTTGATTACTACTATACTGTTAAAATATTTTAAGTTCTATCTTACTACATCTTACTCATTTATATCCCAGAAATGGTCATTGCTTCTAAACTAGGTACAATTTCTCCCTCAATGAAATGAGGCACACATAAAATAAGGAACTTGAAAAATTGTAAGTTCCTTCCAAAATGCAATTTTTTACACAAAGATCCTAATTTGTCATTTGTCAATTATCTAAACTTCTTAGATTTCTTCATATTCATATCCTATCCAAAGTTAATACAACTAACTTTCTTCATGTTATGTTAACTAGACAACTAAGAGTAGATTTAGCATGTGAAAAGCTCTTGTAAAGATTTTCATTAAATGATAAAATAATCAAACATTAAATGAGTATTTGATCTCACTAATCATCGTAGAGATAATCAAAATGCAAAAGAAAAAATAAATTATTGCAGCTGCCTTCTTATCAAGTAAGTCATTGTGATTACCCCCAACTATCTTCCCCAATTAGCTCAACACTTCCAAGAAGTAGAACAATTTTCTCCCTTTGTATAACCAGAAAATTGGGCCTATTATTATTTCATTACTGTACCATTAGTGACAGTCAAAATTTTTAGTTTAGCATAAAATAGTGTGAATATGATTTCTCTGTTGAAGTTTCCTATTGCAGGGTAGATTCCTTCAACAGGATAGTATTTAGAAAGGTGTGCAGCATTTCAATAAACTAAATAAATGTAGAAACACAGCCTTTCTTATTTTTTGAGCCCTTCATTTCATTTATCTCCAAAAAATGGGCTAATGTATGGATAAATGCTTGGAAACTAGAAATTGTTCTTCATTTAAGGCAAGTAATATAACAAACAATAGATTATAAATTCTCTAATCTTTATAACTGGTTTCCAGAACATAGGCTTCATGATGTAGGGGTGCTAGAACATTTCTTTTTAAATCACCATCTCCTATGCTCAGCCACTATACTTAGAGATAATACAAGTTCTTATTTATAAGTGATAGATGAATGAATGATAAGACCAAATAAGCAAATGCCATTTGCTCAAATACTAGCATAATTATTTAATCTAACATCACAATAACAAATTGTGGCTTAAATAAGGGGAAATTTAATTCATTCTCACATCCTAATTCAAGATTAAGATTCTAGAACCTATACTATAGATCTGGGCCCTTTCTGATTTGCTGTTCTCTCTCAACATGTGGATTCCATCTCATATTTCAGAACGATTGCTTTGGATCCTATCCTCATAAATGACTTCCTAAACAGAGAAGGGAGAGGAAGAAAATAGAGCACATGTCTATTCTCTTCAAGGGCAGCACCCAGAAACCATACTCATTGCAAAGTCTCACATTCTACTCTGTGAGACTATTTATGTGGCTTGAATCTATAGACTCATATAATATCAAGGAATGGAGAGAAGCAAAATCCTCAGTGGGTGGCCATGTTCTATTGAGGGTTCTAAGGGACATAGAAAATCTGTACTAACTAGCATTATCTGTCATAATCATCGCCTTTTTATCTACCCTAAAGCAGGAAATAGAGGCAACTTGTATCTCTGCCATTTCATTATAAGAAAGGTAATGAAAGCAATAATAGCTTTTCTAATACCGAGGACCAGTAATACCAACTATCAGTTCTATTCTCCCATCCATCAGGGTTTAAAGTACTTAACAGGTTTAACAAAACTCTTTTAATTATATGGGTGCACTTAGAGATCAAAATAGTTCTAAACTTTTAGATTTCTCTTATTTAAATTATTTCTTGTTTGTCACATCTGTGCTAGCTAGAGCCTCTTGATCAAAATACAACTAGCACACAAGAATTTTCAAAAGACTTATGATGGATTAATTCTTGGGATCTGTAATCACAACCATCAGGAGCAGACCAAGGCTCATGGTATGCCATAGTTCATCCTAAACACACCACTGCAGTTCTAAATTGCCTGAATTCCCTTCTTGAAGATAAACTCAATGGTCAGAAGGTGAAACTGACTGAATACTTCTCTTATTATATCTATTATTCAATCCAATCAACAATTAATGCTGAAATTATAATTCATCAGAGCTGCCACATATTTTCACCCTCAGCAAGCAGCTTAGTATCTATAACTATGTGAGGAAATGATTAGGTCACACACGAATGAGTTACATAATATACAAACTCCTTAAGCTTATTATTAATATAGTAAGTAATAATTCAATAGTTTATGAATGGCGCATCTTGTCTCCCCACCAATGAACTGGAGCAATGAACACCACAGATTTTTTATCCTTGTAACATCTCTGATAGAATAGCTCCCAGGGCTTCCTTGATTCCACATCAATAATACTATGCAGATTCTCAGAGATTTTCCCTATCCCTTCTTGAACAAGAAAAGAGACAAGTGACTCTATCTTATCTTGGCATCCATGGTTCTTCTGGCTACTTGCTTGTTAACAACCATCATGCTAATACTGACACATCAAATTGATGAGAAATTTAGAGATCCAACCATAGTTTTTACTAAAATATTTGTAAATGTTCCTGCAACAAATCTTCAGTTCACCATCTTTCATGGAATAGGTCAGGTGAGTGAGAAAGGGAAGAAAATTGGGGGTAAAAAACCTGCTGCCATACTCTACTGGGAATTTTCATCCCACCTGCTCCAGAGAGGTGTTGCATGTGGCTATATCTGGCTATCTCTTCTAGATGACCTATCACCTAAGAATGCTCTCATCTTCACTTTAAAAATTATCACTAACAAGATTATAAAAAGCATCAGTTTTCTTATGCGATCCAGGATTCCTGGAGAGCTCTTACCACAATTTGAAATTTAAAATAAAAGGCCTGGTTCGGAACGGATGTACCATTCCCTAGAATAAAACCCTAAATTCAGATTTCTAAAATCAGAGTATTCCACCTTGGAGTCAGATTATATCAAGTATTAGCTTCTACTATATCCTTTTTCTTTTTCTTTTTCTGTTTCTTCTACTTCTAATTCTATTCCAGCTACCCAAAATAACTACAGAAACTGTCAGAAAAGATACTTGAGGGCACAGTGAAAGAGTAGGGAAAGGAGAAAATTATAAACACCAACTACTGACTCTACCAACAAAGAAATGAGCTTCTAATGGAGGAATGTTGGATGGTGTAGAGGAAAATGGGGTGGGAGAGGGTTGGGGAAGGAAAGATAGCAGACTGAGACAGACAGTATTACTCTATGTATATGTATGATTACATGAATGGTGTGAATCTACATTGCATACAACCGTAGAAATGAAAAGTTGTACCCCATTTGTGTACAATGAAATAAAATGTGTCTGTAAAAATAAAATTAAAAAAAAATAGACACCAACTTAAAAAAAAAAAAAGATAAGTTGGCTTGACAACCTGCTTAATAACCATCAAGCAAAGAAAGGGTGCCCAAGTAGCTGAGGCTGCAAAATAGACCTCTTTTCTGGGAGAACAAGAAAATTTACTAAGTAGAGCCATCTGTTTGCCAGGAAGTAACCTGGCAAATAGTAACATGGGTTCAAAATGCACAAGCCAGCTGCAGGTCTATCCAGGCTAATTTTGGGGGTAATGATACTCTTGTATAATGCATTGCTCTTCTGACATTCATGTAGAAGTTCTTCTAATGTCCTGTTCTCCCAGCACTATGAAGTGCCCTCCTCTACCAGTTTTGTCTTTCACTCACTTATTCCCTTAATCACCTCAATAATTGGTAAGTTGCTATTGATGCCAGAGACCATGCACATGGTCCATTCTCTTCTAAAATTTTTGGATGTTAGCCACTCCAGAGGGAAGGGAAGAGTTAACACAGACATGATGACTTACAGTAAAGGAGAAAATAGTTTTATTGTTCGTTTGATTTTTTATTGTTGTTTTTTTTGTTTTTTTGTTTATTTGGAACCAGGAATTGAACCTTGGGGTGCTTAACCACTGAGTTTCATCTTGGGCCTTTTTTTAAAATTTTGAGACAGGGTCTTGCTAAATGGCTAAGGGTTTCATAAGTTGCTGGCACTTGTTTTGAACTTCAATTCTCCTGCCTCTGCTTCCTGAGCTACTAGGATTACAGGTAGCATGTGCCACCATGTCTGATGAGAAAATAGTTCTTAATTTGATAGGAAAAAAACAAACAAACAAAACAAAACAAAAAAGCTCTACTGAATCAGATGAAGTATACATGAAGATGTTGAAATTGAAGATTTTACTGTCAAGTAGAAATGAGACCTCATAAAGAAAATAAAACTCTATTAGAACAACAGAGTTTCAGTTGAATACACATCTATTTGGTGACTTTTATTTATTTATACAATAAATTTTATCTAAGTTTACTAATTGATCCCACTAATCTGTATCCTCAACCACCCTCTGTATCAGCTACTGATGAATTACATTATTCTTCAGAGATACTGTTTGGCATTTTCTCAATCAGGAACAACAAAAAAAAAAATCATGGGGAGAGAGAGAAAGCAAAAGAAGTTCTAATAGATAACTGCTGACTGTCTTCATATTCAACATTAACCATGAGTATGTAAAACAATTCAGGCCATAAACCTGACATAATATTACTAACCACCTACAGTCCACACAGGAAACCCTAAAATCAGCAAAGTTTTTGCACCATGGTATGCTCAGACTAATGATACCCAAATAATCAAATTTTCCAAAATTTATTTTTTATTTTGTATTTTTGGTTGTTTAGAAAAAATTTATTTAGAATGCAAATTGCCTGAATTGAGAGTCTGAGACTTTTATTTCTTTGCCACCATAATCTCTGAACCTGGAATTGTTTTACAAACACACACACACACACACACACACTTGAATGTTGATAAATAATTTACAGATTGAATTATTTGCTCAAAAAACCACTCCCTCTATTCTGAATAATAGAACATATTGATAGTTACACTTATGATTTTCTTCTTACCAAAGCAAAACAAAAATATTTGTTATATACATTCCAAATGGTAAGAAATTAATTCCAAAGAACAAAGATCTACTTAAGTCATTCCTAAAATATAACATGATCTTTTTCTATCTACTCTCCTTCCATTTCTTTGTCTAAATTCCTTTATTACTCTCACATTCATGCTAGCAAGCATTAATTATATAGTTATCTTTCATACATTTTGCTGTGGACCATACAGAAAGAAAAAAGTAAATACAACATGGTTTAACCTTTAGAAAACCAACTGAGGAAGTAGCATTTAATTTATTTTCAACTGATACATTAAAACAAAAAATTTTACAGATCAGTGGGGTACCATGTAATGTTTCCCTACATGTATATATTGTCTATGTATAACCAAGTTAAATATATTTGTTTCCTCAAACATTGATCATTTTGCAAAATTTCTTATATTCATTCTAAACCAATAATGTCTTCACAGAGACACTGAGTCCCATATACCATGTCATAATGCAATTGTTCTTCCATCTTTCCCATATAACATTGTTCTCTGACAGAACATTCTTCTCAGATGGCCCCAAACTTTGGGATCTTTTGCAGGTCTTTATGAGTCTCCTCTTTCAGGATGTCTCAAAGAATGTCTCAATGATTTTAGCTTCTCTAATTATTGTTCTTGACTGCATCACTTCTGCCTTAACTCTTTGGAATGTCAACATACATACAAATGATATTTCAAGTATCTTCATCAGCTACTTCATTTCCTTTTCTTCACCAAAGACGTCTCCCACCAACCTCAACCACTCATTCGTACGATCATGTGTTTCAGAACTTGTAACCTTCATTAACTAGCTACCCCTTAATTATCCCCAGGTGTTATCTTTGTGTGTTGTACCCTAAGTATTCTTAGCAAGCAGCTGTCTTTCCTGTTTCTAACTTGTTTGCTGCAGTACATTGACTTAATACTATTCTTGACTTGCAGAACACCACTCCATCTCAGTTTATTAATTCTACAAAGTTGAACTGTCCCTTGTCCGTTCCCCTTTCTTTTCTAGCAAATTGCACGATAGACAATAACTATTCTACTGAACATACACTCTTCTCTGCCTCCCTCTCACCTTGTGGTGTTTATCTGATAAAATTATTACCCTGTTTGATCCAGTTCTTTCTACTCTGTGTCTATGTCCATAAAGGAGCATGTAGCTGGAACAAAACACAAACTTGAATAAAGGCCTTTTTAAATGCATGCCTACGAATCTCAAATCAGCCCCTAATGATGATACCCAGTAACTCTACTCCTTAGCTCATTTGTTCTCTTATTTTTCCTTTTTTCCTTAGGAAACTTTTATATCTTTCCCTCTCACAAGTACCACTAAGACCTCCGCTTATACTCCCCTTCTCAGTTAACAATCTTGCTAATTCAGTGACAATAGTAAGGACTCCATTGACTCCTATCCCCTCTTCTACCTACTTACTAGCATCTAAGGTCACATTCTCTGCATCCTCACCCTTTACCATCAATCAGCTCTCGATGTCCCTCTGTAAAGTCAATTCTTCAACTTGACATCTCTCTCCAGCACTTCTTTCTCCCTTACACTGTCAATAGTTCTCTCCTATTATTCCCATTAAGAAAAAAGGGAGGGAGGAAGGGAGGGAAGGAGGCTAAAAGAGAGAAAGAGGGGCGCTGAAAATTACATGTATTTTTTTCGTATTACAAAAGAAAAATAAAAGTAAAAGCAAAACCAAATCTTGTCTGCTGTCATTCCATGTCTTTGCCTCCTTTGCCAGAAACTCCTTGACTGGGATGCCTGTTTCAAATCCCTTTCCTCCACTTCTTTGCCAGACTATTCTGGTCATGTTTTTGCCATTTCCAACCCTGTGTGCCGTAGAAGACCTTTGTCAAGGTCATGAGTGCACATAACTACTCCATTATTAAATCTAATGCTCAGCTCTCATTTTCTTAATTTACTAGATTTCTCATCACTTTCCAACTAGGTTTATTCTTCCCTTTTCCTTAACACTTACTTCTTGTGAATTTTCTGATGCAATGAACATATTTTATCTAATTCACTTGTCACTTTCCATTTCTTTGGCTAGAACCTGTGCTTCTATTTTAAACCTTGATGTGGAATAACCCAAAGGTCAATCCTTGGTTCTCTTCACTTATCCACTATTACTCCCTGATGCTCTTAGACTTTCATGACTGAAAACCCATCTGTGAGCCAATAGTTCCCATATCCTGTTTCCAGAAGAGACCTCAGTAATGATATGTAGATTTCAATATTTGACTGTCTACTAAACATCTCACTCATGTGTCTGTTGGGCACCTCAAATATAATGCAATTAGACTTGTTTAGTTTTTGCATTGCTGGGAATTGAAGGACCGGGCACATGCTAGGCAAGTGTCATAGCCACAACTACAAACCTGCCCAAATTAATCTGTTAATCTATTTCCAAAAAGTTCCATCTGTAACCTTCCCCATTCAAGCAGGAATCTTGAGGTCATGGTCATTCATTTTTTTTGACCTTTTTTTTATTTTTAATGTAAACAAATGGGATACATGTTGTTTCTCTGTTTGTACATGGAGTAAAGGCATACCATTTGTGTAATCATAAATTTACATGGGTCAATGTTGTTTGATTCATTCTGCCATTTTTTCCCTTCCCCCCACCCCTCCACCCCTCTTTTCCCTCTGTACAGTCCTTCCTTCCTCCATTCTTGCCCCACTCCCTGAACCTAACGCTAACCCTAACCCTAACACTAACCCCTCCTACTGCCCATTATGTGTCATCATCCACTTATCAGCGAGATCATTTGTCCTTTGGTTTTTGAGATTGGCTTATCTCACTTAGCATGATATTCTCCAATTTCATCCATTTGCCTGCAAATGCCATAATTTTATCATTCTTTATGGCGGAGTAATATTCCATTGTATATATATGCCACAGTTTCATTATCCATTCATCAATTGAAGGACATCTAGGTTGGTTCCACAATCTGGCTATGGTGAATTGAGCAGCTATGAACATTGATATGGTTGTATCTCTGTAGTATGCTGATTTTAAGTCCTTTGGGTATAGGCCAAGGAGTGGGATAGCTGGGTCAAATGGTGGTTCCATTCCAAGCTTTCTGAGGAATCTCCACACTGCTTTCCAGATGGCTGCACTAATTTGCAGCCCCACCAGCAATGTATGAATGTACCTTTTTCCCCACATCCTCGCCAACACCTATTGTTGCTTGTGTTCTTGATAATCACCATTCTAATTGGGGTGAGATGGAATCTTAGGGAAGTTTGATTTGCATTTCTCTTATTACTAGAGATGTTGAACATTTTTTCATATATCTGTTGATTGCTTATAGATCTTTTTCTGTGAAGTGTCTGTTCATTTCATTAGCCATTTGTTGATTGGATTATTTGTATTCTTGGAGTAGAGTTTTTTGAGTTCTTTATATATTTTGGAAATTAGTGCTCTATCTGAAGTATGAGTGGCAAAGATTTTCTCCACTCTGTAGGCTCTCACTTCACATTACTGATAGTTTCCTTTGCTGAGAGAAAGCTTTTTAGTTTGAATCTATCCCAGTTGTTGATTCTTGCTTTTATTTCTTGTGCTATGGGAGTCCTGTTAAGGAAGTCTGATCTTAAGCCGACATGTTGAAGATTTGGACTTACTTTTTCTTCTATAAGATGCAGTGTCTCTGGTCTGATTCCGAGGTCATTGATCCATTTTGAGTTGAGTTTTGTGCAGGATGGGAGATAGGGGTTCAGTTTCATTCCGTTGCATAGGGATTTCCAGTTTTCCCAGCAACATTTGTTGAAGAGGTATCTTTTCTCCATTGCATATTTTTGGCCCCTTGGTCTAGTATGAGAAACTTGCATTTATTTGGGTTTGTGTCCATGTCCTCTATTCTGTACCATTGATCAACCTGTCTATTTTGGTACCAATACCATACCGTTTTTGTTACTATTGCTTTGTAGTAGAGTTGAAGATCTGGTATTGCGATACCTGCTGCTTTGCTCTTTGTGCTAAGGATTGCTTTAGCTATTCTGGGTTTCTTATTCTTCCAGATGAATTTCATAATTGCTTTCTCTATTTCTCTAAGGTACATCATGGGGAATTTAATTGGAATTGCATTGAATCTGTATAGCACTTTTGGTAGTATGGCCATTTTGACAATATTATTTCTGACTATCCAAGAACATGGGAGGACTTTACATCTTCTGAGGTTTTTTTTAATTTCTTTCTATAGTGTTCTGTAGTTCTCATTGTAGAGGTCTTTCACCTCTTTTGTGAGATTGATTCCCAAGTATTTTATTTTTTTCGATGCTATTGTGAATGGGGTAGTTTTCCTAGCTTCTCTTTTTGAAGATTCATCACTTATGTATAAAAATGCATTTTTTGGATTTATGAGCATTGATCTTGTACCCTGCTACTTTACTGAATTCACTTATGAGTTCTAAAATTTTTCTGTTGGAATTTCCGGGTTCCTCTAAATATATAATCATGTCGTCAGCGAATAGGGATAGTTTGAGTTCTTCTTTTCCTATTCATATCCCTTTAATTTCTTTTGTTTGTCTAATTGCTCTGGCTAGAGTTTCAAGGACGATGTTGAATAGAAGTGGTGAAAGAGGGCATCCCTGCCTTGTTCCAGTTTTAAGGGGAAATATTTTCAGTTTTTCACCATTTAGAATGATATTGGCCATGGGCTTAGCGTAGATGGCCTTTACAATGTTAAGGATTGTTCTCAATATCCCTGTTTTTTGTAGTGTTTTGAGCATGAAGGGATGCTGTATTTTATCGAATGCTTTTTCTGCATCTATTCAAATAATCATGTGATTCTTAACTTTAAGTCTGTTGATATGGTGAATGACATTTATTGATTTCCTGATGTTGACCAACCTTGCATCCCTGGGATAAAACCCATTTGATCGTGGTGCACTATCTTTTTAATATATTTTTATATGCGATTTGCTAAAATTTTCTGATAATTTTTGCATCGATATTCGTTAAGGATATTGGTCTGAAATTTTCTTTCCTTGATAGTCTCTGTCTGGTTTAGAGATCAGGGTGATATTGGCTTCATAGAATGAGTTTGGGAGGGTTCCCTCCTCTTCTAGTTCATGGAATACTTTGACAAGTATTGGAATGAGCTCTTTTTTAAAGGTTTTGTAGAACTCGACTGAGAATCCATTTGATCCTGGACTTTTCTTTGTTGGTAGGTTTTTGATGACCTCTTTATTTCATTGCTTGAAATTGATTCATTTAAGTTGTCTATATCCTCCTCATTCAGTTTAGGTAATTCATATGTCTCTAGAAACTTGTTGCTGTCTTTGAGGTTTTCTGTTTTGTTGGAGTATAGATTTTCAAAATAGCTTCTAATTATGTTTTGTACTTCACTCGTGTCTGTTGTGATTTTTCCTTGTTCATTCTGAATTTTAGTAATTTGAGTTTTCTCCCTCTTTCTCTTTGTTAGTGTGGCTAAGGGTTTATCAATTTTGTTTATTTTTTCAAAGATCCATCTATTTATTTTGTTAATTTTCGGATTGTTTCTTTTGTTTCAAATTCGTTGATTTCAGTTCTGATTTGTAACTATTTCCTGTCTTTTACTACTTTTGATGTTGGTCTGCTCTTCTTTTTCTAGGGCTTTGAGCTGTAGTGTTAAGTCGTTTATTCGTTGATTTTTACTTCTTTTGTTGAATGTGCTCCATGAAGTAAATCTTCCCCTAAGCACTGCTTTCATAGTGTCCCAGAGATTTCGATATGGTGTGTCTTTGTTCTCTTTTACTTCTAAGAATTTTTTTATTTCCCTCCTGATGTCTTCTGTTATCAATTCATCATACAATAGTGTATTATTTAATCTCCAAGTATTGGAGTAGTTTCTGTTTTTTATTCTGTCATTTATTTCTAATTTCAATCCATTATGATCTGATAGAATACAAAGTAGTATCTCTATATTCTTGTATCTGCTAACAGTAGCTTTGTGGCATAAAATATGGTCTATTTTAGAGAAGGATACATGTGCTGCTGAGAAGGAAGTGTATTCGTTCTTTGTTGGATGGTATATTCCATATATGTCTGTTAAGTCTAAATTATTGATTGTGTTATTGAGATCTATGATTTCTTTATTCAATTTTTGTTTCGAAGATCTGTCCAGTGGTGAGAGAGGTGTGTTAAAATCGCCTAGTATTATTGTGTTGTGGTCTATTTGATTTCTGGAATTGAGAAGGATTTGTTTGACGTATATTGATGAGCCAATGTTTGGGGCATAGATATTTATGATTCTTATGTCTTGTTGATTTATGCTTCCCTTAAGCAGTATGAAATGTCCTTCTTTATCCCTTATGAATAGTTTTGACTTGAAGTCCACATTATCTGAAATGAGGATGGATACTCCAGTTTTTTGCTTTGTCCATGTGCATGGTATGTTTTTTCCCATCCTTTCACCTTTAGTCTATGGGCATATCTTTCTATGAGATGAGTCTCTTGCAGGCAGCGTATTTTTGGATTTTTCTTTTTAATCCAATCTGCCAGTCTATGTCTTTTGGTTGATGACCTCAGGCCACTAACATTCAGGGTTATTATTGTGATATGATTTGTATTCCCAGTCATTTGACTCATTTTTGGTTTTTGACATGATTTGGTTTCTTCTTCATTTGGCTATTCATTTAGGCTAGTTCCTTCCATTGCTGATTTGCATTGTTGTGTTTCATCTTTTCCTCATGGAATATTTTGCTGAGAATGTTCTGTAATGCCGGCTTTCTTTTTGTAAATTCCTTTAGCTTTTGTTTATCATGGAAGGATTTTATCTTGTTGTCAAATCTGAAAGTAAGTTTTGCTGGGTATGAAATTCTTGGTTGGCATCTGTTTTCTTTCAGGGCTTGGTAAATGTTGTTCCAGGCCTTTCTAGCTTTTAGGGTCTGGATTGAAAAATCTGCTGATATTCTTATTGGTTTCCCCGTGAATGTAATTTGATTCTTTTCTCTAGCGGCCTGTAATATTCTGTCTTTATTTTGTATGTTAGGTATTTTCATTATAATGTGCCTTGGTGTGGGTCTGTTGTAATTTTGTGTATTTGGAGTCTTATTAAGCCTCTTGTACATGGTTTTCCATTTCATTCTTCAGATTTGGGAAATTTTGTGATATTATTTCATTGAATAGATTGTGCATTCCTTTGGTTTGTTTCTCTAAGCCTTCTTCAATCCCAATAATTCTTAAATTTGGCCTTTTCATGATATCCCATAAATCTTGTAGATTCTGTTCATGATTTCTTACCATCTTCTCTGTTTGGTCAACTTTGTTTTCAAGATTAAATATTTTGTCTTCAATGTCTGAGGTTCTGTCTTCCAGGTGTTCTATCCTATTGATTATGCTTTCTATGGAGTTTTTAACTTGGTTTATTGTTTACTTCATTTCAAGGATTTCTGTTTGTTTTTTTTTTTTTTCAGTATCTCTAACTCTTTATTGAAATGATCTTTTGCTTCCCGTATTTGCCCTTTAACTGTTGATTGGTGCAATCATTTAATGCCTGCATTTGCTCTTTCATCTCCTCCTTCAATGCCTGCATTTGCTCTTTCATCTCCTTGTTTGCTTCCCTTATTGTTTTAATTATGTACATTCTGAACTCCCTTTCTGACATTTCTTCTGCTGTGCTGTCATTGAGTTTTATTGATATAGTATCTAGGTTTGTTTGGGACATTTTCTTCCCTTGTTTCCTCATATTGGTCAGATATCAGGGGACTCTGAGATATTGCAAATTTCCTCTTTGGTTTATAGTGTCCCTGTAGATTTCCAGTATTTCACCTCCCAGCCTTCAGTAGCCTGAAGTCTTGGAGGAACTTGATAATGCAGTGCTTCCGAAGAAAGCTGCTCCTAGTCTGCTACTGGGTCCATGGCTGAGTGCTGGTTCTGCGTGGAAATCCTCTCAGTGGGTGGTCCTGCTCCCAGAAGCTGGCTATAGACAGGACCTGCCCCCGCCTGAGGGAGCCAGACTGCTAGGTGAAAGCCTCTCCCTGTCCTGCCTTGGTCCCAGTAGCCCCCTGTAGGCCAGAGCCTGCCACTGGGTTCAGGGCTTGGGGTTGTCTTTGTGCGGAAAAGCTTTTACAGTCGGATCTGCTCCGAGGAGCTGACTGTAAATTGTGCCTGCCACCAGAGGGAGCAGGGCTGCTTGTGGAAGTCTCTGGCTGCCGGGCCCTTGTCCCAGAAGCCGCCCACTGGCCAGGGTCCGCCTCTGGGTCCAGGACTTGGAGTTGGTTCTGAGTGGAAAAGCTCTCACTGGGTGGCCTGCCCCAAGAATCTGGCTGTGGATTGAGTCTGCCACCAGAGGGAACAGGGCTGCTTGGGGAAGTCTCTGACTGTCCTGCCCTGCTCCAAGAAGCTGCCCCTGTCCGGGCTTGCTGCCCTGGTGGGAGAGACTCACCCCACGGCTCTATGTTGGTCTGAGTCTCTCAATGCCTCCCCTTCTTGAATCCTGGGTTCTGGAGCGACGGGAGATGCAGTCACTCTCTAGTCCTCCATCTTGGATCTCCTTTGAGATCATTCTTATCTCTGCTCTTCCTCTCATGCTTTGTATCAAATATAAAGAAAAAATACTTAATTTCTACATGCAAATCTATGCAATTAATGATTGTAAGTACCCCCATTGCTCTCATTTTGAAGAAGTTTTCAATATTTCTCACCTACATCATTGCAACATCTTTCTAACTTATCTCTTCCTTTTGTCTTTGCCTTCCATGCCAAGAGTAACTCTCAAGTCAGAAGCACAATATACTTTTAAATTGGAAGTCATATCATTCCTCTACTCAGAATTCTGAATGAGTCCTCATTTCATTTAGAATAAAATTAAAATGACTCACAAGCCACTTGAGATGACCCCCATCATCAATCTGGCTATTTGTCCTATCTTCTCCTTTGTGCTGATTCTGTTAGAGTCACCCTAGACTTCTTTAATTCCTCAAATATGCCATGTGTACCCTCACTGAGAGCACTTTCCACAATGCCTGGCTGTCCTTACAACTGGAAAACTCTTCACCTTCACCTTTTTCAAAAGTTCCCACCAATTCTATATTTTCAAATAGGCCTACCCTGACCCCGCTATACAAAATTTTCATAATAGTTTCTCCAATACCCAAGATCCTAGCTCCATATTTTCTCCATACCACTTTATATCCTGCCAGCAATATGACCTTCAAACAAACTGTATAATACTCTTATTAATTATGCTTTTCTATAATCTTTCTCTCTCCATTGAAATGAAAGTTTTACAAGGGCAAGAATCTCAGCCTGTTTTGTATATCGATACCTCCTAAACAACTCAAGAAAAACTCTCAGAACACAGTAAGTGCCCAATAAATATTTTTAGTAGTCTATGAGTAAAATAAGAAGATACATTAGTTCTAGTTTATAACATCCCTTACAATGTTTTATTTCTTTTTCTTGGACACTAGGGAATAATTAAAATTAAAATCATCTCAATTTTTTTTTCTAACTAAATTAAGATGTTTCCTATAGAAAAGGGATGAAATATCCAACTCAAACAAACTTGAATTAAGAAAGAAATTATATCAGTTTCTATAATTGGGATGTTCCTAAAGGAGGTGAACAAAGTGGTTTCAAACACATGCAGGGCTTCATATCATCATGAAGTTTCTCCCTTGTTTTAGTCTGCTTTGTCATTGCTGTGATTAAAAGACTCAACAAGAACAAATTGTAGAGGAGGAAAAGTTTACACAGGGGCTCACAGTTTAAGAGGTCTCAGTCAATAGGCAGCTGGCTCCACTCCTCAGGACTCCAGGTGAGGCTGAACATCATGGCAGAAGAGTGTGGCAGAGGGAAGTGGCTCACATGATGATCAGAAAGCAGAGACAGATTCCACTGCCTGATACAAAATATATATCCCAAAGGAACACCCCAAATGACCCACCTCCTCCAGCCACACTCTACTCACATTCAGTTACCTTTCATTAATCCTGTCAGAGGATTAATTTACTAATTGGGTTAAGGCTGTCATAACCCAGTCATTTCTAAACCTTCTTGCCTTGTCTCACATGTGAGCTTTTGAGGGGTATCTCATATCCAAATGGTTATTCAGATCCCTTCACATCACCTCACATCCCTTATTCTCAATTGCTTTTATATTTTTTTATTATTATTATTTTTTTTTTGTCTCTTTCCTTCAGGAGGCTAGACTGCTTCCTTCTGAAGAAATAAGGACTTCCTCCATGTATCCAGAGAAGTTGACCCTGCAAGCCATGAAATTAAATCCCGCCAGCTTTGTGTCCCTAAAATAGAAAATTTTCTTTCCTACTAGCCCTTTAAAAAATGTCCTGAAAAGGTCTCCAACCACCCAAATGAGAATTATCACTTACCTGTGAGTTGAGCGTAGTACATTGTAACTAAGAAATTTGCCAGGAGGATATATTTAAAGAAGGATAGCCCCTTCAAGTAGGGATGCTAAATAGAAGACATATTTACTTCATACCATATTCTGGTTTTCCCTGCTCCGTAGACTAGGATGTTTCACGGCCCAATTTCTATCTGATGGTACAGATCGGTCTGAAAGTGTAGAGGAAAAAATAAGACGGATGAATTTTAATTTGTATTTCTACAACTTTTAGGATAAAATCTGAGCATACATTGGCCCACCATGTATGACCAATATCCAGAAATTCCAAGTTAACTATATTTTATTCAATTTTAACTTAATAAATGCCTCAAAAGAATGATTCATTTTATAGGAATTGATAAATAAAATAATCTTTTTGAAAAAATTGAAGTTTTACCCATTTCCATTTTATTTCAAATATCTGTTCATATAATATTCTTATTACATCATGAAAACTTAAGTTGCTTCTATATCTTGACTGCAGTGAATAATGCTGCAATAAACATGGAAAAATCAATGTCTGTTTGATATACTGATTTCTCTGATCATCAGATAAGAAAATTGTTCATGTCTACAACATACAATTCAAGGAACTGTATATAGGTCTTGGGGATGCAAAGATTAATAACATATATAAATACTTGATTAAGAATATAAATCCATTGCATTTGCAAAATTCACTTATGTAACCAGCATGCTAAAGTCCTGATGATAGCAGATAAAACATGTATTTAAAATCTCATTTTTGATTCCTAGAAATTATCATAAGTAACATTTATAGAAAGTTAACTTTGTGCCAGTCACTCTGTCAAGTACCTTATGAATTATTTCATTTAATCCTCACATCTTATGTGGAAAGTACTATTATTAACTCCACTGATGGAAACTGCTAAAACCCCAGAAAACAGATGTATAGTTCTCATGGTTAATGAAGAAGTAAAGTTGGGGCTCAAACTCAGCAGTCTGATTTCAGAGATAAACTTTTCCAACATTCTGCAGTGAGACTTATGAATTTTTAAATTTTATTTTTCTTTAATTGATAATACATAGTTATTGAACATAACATGATGTTTCAAAATGTATTTGAGGGAATGTCTAAATCAAGATATTTAACAAAGGTATTATTTTACAACTTGTCTTTGTGTGTGTGTATGGTAAAAGCACTTAAACTATACTCTCAGTGATTTTTCAACAATACAGCACATTGTTTTTAACTATAGTTAAATAAATGTTGTACAATGGATCTGATGAACTTATTTCTACTGTCTACCTGAAACTTTTTGTACTTTGACACATCTCCTCAACCAGTCCCTGATCATCACCATTCTAATCTTTACTTCTGTAAGAGAAACATTTTTAGATTCCACATATAAGGGAGTTATGAAATATGGTCTTTCTGTACCGGACTTATTTCACTTAACACAATGTCCTCTGAGTTCATCCATGTTTTTGTGAATGACAGGATTTCCTTTTTTAAAAAAAGCTTAGTAGTATTCTACTATGTATATATATCACGCACTCTTTTTCCATTCATCCCTTCATGAAAACTTAAGTTGCTTCTATATCTTGACTGCAGTGAATAATGCTGCAATAAAGATGGGAGAGCCAATGTCTTTTTGATATACTGATTTCTTTTCCCCTGGATAGGAACCCAGAAGTGGGCACTGAATGTTAGGGTGGTTCTATTTTTAACTTTTTGAGGAAACTCTATACTGTTTTCCATGTTAGCTCTATGAACTTATGTTCCCAACTGTATGAAAAGTTGCTCTTTTTCTCACATCCTTGCCAGATCATATCTTTTGTCATTTTGATAACAGCCATCCCAACAAGGGTGATAGTAATGTTGAACAGCTTACTATGTGCCTGTTAGTCATTTGCAAGTCATATTTTCATATAAATGCCCACATTTAAATTGTGTCATTTTTTTTCTGCTATTGAGTGGTTTGAGTTCTTTATATATTTTGAATATATATATTCAAATAGAAGATGCATTATTTGTGAACATTTCTCCCATTCCATAAGTTTTCTCTTTAATCCACTGGTTGTTTCAATGGCTGTTTTTCTTAGTTTGATGTTATACCACTTGTCTATTTGCACTTTTGTGACTTGTGCTGTTGAATTATATCCAAAAATTCATTTCCCCAATTACTATTATAGAGCTTTTCCCCTCCATATGTGTTTGTTTCACATTTTTGCCCCTTTTGGAAGTTTTACTTCTTTAATTCACATTGATTTTTGTATATGATATGAGATATATGTCTAAGTTCATTTGTCAACTCCTAGATATTCAGTTGTCCCAACATCATTTATTGAAGAGACTGTCATATTTCATTATGTGTTCTTGGCATCTTTGTTGAAAAGTTAATTAACCATAAATGCACATATTTATTGCTGAGTTCTCTATTCTGTTCTATTGGTCTGGATGTCCGTTTGCATACCAGCACCATGCCATTACTATAATTATAGTTTGGAGTATGTTTTAGTCAACTTTTTCACTGTTGTCACCAGAAGTTCTGACAAAAACAATTTTAGAGGAATAAAAGTTTATTTGGGGCTTACAGTTTCAGAGGTCTCAGTCCATGGACAGTTGGCTCCATCAATCTGGGCCCAAAGTGAGGAGGAACATCATGCAGAAGAGTATGGCAGAAGAAAGGGCTAAGGTCATGAAACAAAGAAGCAGAGATTCTTGTCACCACGACAATATACATACCTCAAATCATACCCCCTGTGACCAACCTCCTCTAGCCACACCCTACCTGCCTACTGTTACCACCCAGTTAATTCCTATCACACAATTAATGCATTGATGAAATTAAGGCTCTCATAACCCAATCATTTCACCTCTAAACTTTCTTGCATTGTCTCACACATGAGCTTTCTTTGGAACACCTTATATCTAAGCTATAGCAGTGTATAATGAAGTCAGGTAGTTAGATGCGTCAAGGTTTACTATTTTTGCTCAAAATTGTTTTGGCTATTGAGATCTTTTATGATTTCAAATGAATTTTAAGATTCATTTTCTAAGCCTGTGGAAAATATCATTGGAAATTTGATTAAGTTTACATTGAGTCTGTAGATTGCTTTGGGGAGTTTAAGTGTTTTAACACTATTAATTCTTACAACCCTTGACATGGGATATTTTTCCATTTGTTGGTGTCTTCAGTTTCTTTCATCAGCGTTCCAAACTTTCCTGTGTATAGGTCTTTCTCTTCCATGATTATATTTATTCCTAAGAATTTTCCTTTTTTAAAGCTATTGTTAGTGGGATTGCTTCCTCGATTTCTTTTTCAGATGGTTCATTATCAATGGAAGAAACACTGCTGATTTTGTATGTAAATTTGGTATCCTTTAAATTTACTGAATTTATAAGTTCTAGTACTATTTTGTAGAATCACTAGAGTTTTACACATATGATCCTGCCATCTGCAAACAGAAAATTGAATTACATCCTTTTCAACTCAGTTGCTTTTGTTGCATGGTGTGTGTGTGTGTGTGTGTGTGTGTAATTGCTCTAGTTTAGCTAGCTTAGTACTTCTGGTACTAGGTTGAATAGAAGATAAAAGTAGGCAAATTTTCTTGTTCTTGATCTTGGAACTTTCATATTTTCACCATTAAGAATATCAACTATGAATTTGTCATATGTGGCCTTTATTGCTTTGAGGTACATTCCTTCTTTAATCTTTTGATTTTTTGATAATGAAAGGATAGTGTATTTTGCCAAATGTTTTTCACATACATTGTATTGAGATAATCATGTGGATTTCATCCTCCATTCACTTAATGTAGTGTATCATATTTATTAAATTGATATGTTGAATAGATTAATCTGTACATGTTTGTTAGGTTCATTTAGTCCATTGCTGACAGTGGGGTATTGAGGTTCACTAATATTATTGTATTACATTCTATCTTACCCTTAAGATATTTTGATATTTGCTTTATATATGTAGGTGAGTCATATGTTAGGAGCACACTTTTTCAGTTGTTATATTCTCTTTTTGAATGGACTCCTTTATTGTTACATAATTATGCTCTTTGTCCCATTTTACAGCTTGGACTTGAAGTCTATTTTATCTTTTGTCTCATTTAAATTGAATCTGATTTGAGATCTTTGATCTTCTTATACTTGTATATTTATCTTTCCAGTTTCATATTTTTTCTGCTATCTTTTTTCTTTAAATATCCTTTTTACCCTCTTATTTTTCTCTTTTATTGAACTCCTATAAGTCAAATATTTGCTCTTTTGATTGTTTTATAAATCAAATAACATTTCTTTATTTCCTTTTATTTTCCTTTCTTTTTTCTCCTTTGTATATTCTCAAATCACTTATCTCTAAGTTCTCAGATTCTTCTTTTTTCCCAGTTAATTATGCAGTTGATGTGTTTTATTGTATTTTCCATTTCATTCATTGTATTTTCAGCTCAGAATTTAATATTTTAAAAGTTAGATGTCTATCTTTTTTTTTGTTTGCAATTTATTGTTTTTTTTCTGAATTAATTAGATCATCCATCTATATTTTCTATATTTTTCACTGAGCCTCCTCAACGCAATTATTTTTAATTGTTTTGTAGGCAGTTTGTATATCTCCATATCTTTGAAGCTAGCTACTGGTAGATTACTATGTTCTTTTCGTGTTGTTAGGTCTCTTTGGTCTTCATATTTCTTGTTGCCTTCATGTCCTTTAATTCGAAGAAGGAGGGACCTATTCCAGTCTTTATAAACTAGTTTTCTTCTGGAAAAGCCTTCACCAGTCAGCTCATTCAGTGATATAGGGGGGTCATCTGTCATGGTATTTGTGAAAGCATTCTGCTGGAATCCTAGAGCAGACTGGCCTACTATCTGATTCAATAAATGGATAGAACAGGAGTCTGGATACACTGTGGTAGACCTTTTGATTGAATCTGTGTGGGTTGGCCTGAATCTTTGTCTTCAAGTTGAAAGCTGGGGTCATAGCAGTTGACTGGCAATGAGGTTAAGCCTGAGTCTGAGTTTAAATACTGGCTAAGTTATAGGATAAGCCTGATATCTGGATCAACTGGGACTGGACAGGATTCTGTGTCCACATGGGCTAGCCTAGCACTAGGTTGGTCCTGGATTCTGAGTCCACAGGTATGAACCAGTATAGCATTAGGGTTTATTGACATGGTCTCCTGGACCCAGGTTCTCATGAAATAGAGTCACTGATACCCTGAGACCAGGAATGGGAAACACTGTACCAGGGAAAGCCTCAAACCTGTGACTGTGAGAGACAAGCTGTTTCTGCTCTGGTCTTAAAACTGGAGCAGAACTGCAGTCTTGGTCCACAGGGGCTGTCCTTGGTCTGAGAAGAACCTAAATCCTGGGTTTGTGGAGACCAGCCTGGTGCAGGGGTAAGTCTAGAGTCTGGGTCCTGTGCAGTTGGCCTTGTGGTATAACCAGCTTGTAGGCAAAGTCAGTCAGACCATTCTGGTTCAATGATATCTATTGTGGCATGGAGATAGTCTTGGAGGTTCCATCTGAAGGTACTGGCCTGGCATCTGTGACCATGGAGGCCATGGTGCTGAATTTTGCTAGGGAAGGTCCATTGCTGAGATTCAAGGCAAAGGTTGGTGCTCACTTCTCATTATTTTTCCCCACACATAAAATAACTCCACTCCATGCTGCATGCGGAAGCGGGAGGGGTGACCCAGGTAATAAAACAAACTGTCTTTTCTGCCATACTTATTGCTTTTCTTTTTATTTCTGTGCTACATCTAGGTGACATAATCTCTATAATCTCTCTTTGTTTTTCTTAGCTTTTGTAAAGATATTTTAATACACAGATGGTCATTTAAATTGATATTTCAGCAGGACAAACTCTGGACACTCCTTTTTGACTGTCTTGATGACATGTTTCCTAGTATTAACAAATTTTCTACTGCGAGATGACTCATGTCCCATATAGGATAAATAACTACACACTGTAAGATTTGTGCTTCCTGACTGAATAAGTGGTGTCCACATGAAGATTTAATCTTGATACCAAAAGAGTTTTTTAAGATATTTTCAATGACTTACATAGAAAGTAAACTTATATCAGTTGAATGAGATTTTTGAAATGGCCAACTTATTGCTAGATATGTTGTAGCCAGAAACAAATGTGGTATTCTTGATTCTTGTTACCAACTTTGCTATACTCTGTATCCTAGGCCTTAATTGCAGACAACCTAGAAGGACAAAGTACATATTGAGAGTAATAGCAGAGTACAAAACCTCTATAAGATCAAAAGATCATCTCAAAGAAGCTGTACTTTTAAAGCTCTATCCTGGGATGACTTGAACCATCAGTATACACAAATTATTTTAATCCTTGATAGTCCTGCCTCATTAAGAATTATAGCTGAGGATATGTAAAAGGAAAATAATCCTCAAACATGATTTTTGGAATGATGGTTACAGGAGATGGGAGGGAAGACATAGTAACCCATACTAAATGTGCATGCTACATGTAAACTTGGACTAGATGGTATAGTTTAATATTCTAATCATTTTTAATTATAGTGATGCAACATCAACAAATATTTATCTAAGATTCAAGTGTTAAAGAAGTATGTGTAATTTTTGTCATTATTTCTCAAGTAATCAATGCAGATTAGATTTGATGACAAAGACTAATTGAATACTGCCTATAATATCCAGAAATTAAAATTAAACAAAGAGTGTTTTGTCTTCAATTGAGAAATGGGGCTAAGAGTCACAGAAAAAAAAAAAAAAAAAAAAAAAAAAAAAAAACCTCTGTGGAATGAGATGATGGGGGAGGGTGGTGGGCACATGTGTGAGAAAGTGAAGTTTACAATCTTGTGCTTAACCCTAGAGTACCCAAAGTCAAAGTCATCAGTTTCAAATACAAATAAATGCAGAACAATGAGATCTCATTTAAAAACAAACAGATTTCATTAGAATTTTTATGTCCCATTTTGGTGATATGATAAGTCTCTGATGTGAATTAAAGGAAATGAAAATTCCTCCACAAAGGAAGTCTGCCAAAAAAACCTCTTTGCTTTGGAGTGTACTCATTCGGGTTACAATTTCTACTATGCTTCTGTTTTAACATTACATTTGAGTTTCGTCTTATTAAGTTCATTTACATCAGTATGAAAGTCAGTGTAATAATAGAATAAATTATTTTGAATTAATGTTAAAATACTAAAGACTCCAAGGCAGCTTTGATGATTAAAGTTGATTATAATGGCTAAATGTTGACAATATAATATATTCTCCAATTATTTCTCTGAATATTGCATCTCATGATACATTTTTTCAACTTCTTGTGTAATTCTTTGCATTCAAAGAGGCATCTCTGAATATGTCACCATAATCTTGGTTTGGGCAAAGTAGAAATATAGTACAATCAATAAATTAATTAATATGGACATGTAAATAATTTAGGAACTCAAAAATAGATGCTACATATTCATTTATGTAAAATGATATTTAAAGAGTAAGTATATAAATCAGAGAAGAGTGCAGAGACATAATTTTGTAGATATATCTAATTTAGACCATCACCAAGTTTAGGAATTATTTGTTTTATTTCTATTTTGGGGACTGAGGATGCGTAGTAAGAGAACATTGTATTTAACATTGATGTACTTATTCCACAGGATAAATTGTTACATATTTCAACCATATTCAGCAGATGAAAAAGGTAAGGAACATACCACTACTGATCCAAGAAAATGGTATCTAAAAATTGAGGATGTTGATTGATGATAGAGGAGCACATGAATTTATGGAAACACACCTAATCACTTGGTATCACCAAATGAAAAAGGAAGATTTCATGGTGTGCCTGGAAAAAATCCAATGGGCAATAATTTCAGGTAAAAAAGCATAGAAGTGGTTAGGGCATGCTTGCTTATTAACTTGTAAGAACATCACTTCCTCTAGCACATAGAATGCATGTGGGAAAGAGAAATCCATGAAGCTGGTGATATCTTAAACAGAGATAGTTCATGAAGGTTATGAGATACTTATTAATTAAAGTCTTTGAATCTGATCTTAGCTATGATCTCAACCCACCAAAAGATTTAGTTGAAAGAGTGACATAAAAACATGTAGCATCTGCAAAGATAGCTTTCAGTAGTTCAGGAAATCTTACAGACCATTACTGTTTGGTAGAAATTCTATGAGAGAAAGGAAAATATTCCCTGTCTTCACTGTTTAATATGGTAGCCACTAACTGTGTGTGTCTATTGAGAACTGGAAATGTGGTAATATGGACATATGGAAACATGGAAACTAAATTTATTTTACTTTAATTAATTTTAATAGCTACATTTGATCGATAGTGTGTTGAACAGTGCAATTGTACTTTGCCCAAAGATGAAACAGCAGGAATAAAAAGATGGTTGAGAAATTTAGTTTTCCTTTGTATGTATTTTTATTTTCTGTTAAATACCAAGTATGAGAGTTTAAAGAAGTTATGGTTGGTCTGTTGATTGCACCTGTTTTGCCATGCTCTGTTCTGTCTGAAAAAGCTTACATTTGTAAGCCAAAGTTCAGAACTCTGTAGAGTGGAGGCCATGGCAACAGGAAAAATGTATCTGAACATCATCACCTAGAGTTTGAAACTCAGTCCAAGTAAATCTTCCACCATATATTGGTAAGTAAGCGCTCTGAAAAGTAAACCAACAATTAATTTAACATTCAATTTTTATTCCTTTAAATAGGTGTTGAGCATGTTGCTACTTACCAAACTTACCATTGTGCTCGATTCTGGAGATAAAGGCATGAGCAGGTCTGCAGTCCATGGATTCACAGTATCAAGACAGGTAGATTTAGAAGTAGTTAGTCACGATACTGTGAATAGCATATGGCAATGGGCAGTTTTTAAAAAATGATAATCAGATCTGAAATATAGAAGAAGTTAATTCTGCAAAATTGATTAGGAAAGAATTGAGTTAGAAGATGATTCTAAAGGCGAGAAGAAATTTTCAGGGTGGAACGTCCAGTGGAGGGGAGGTAGTGGGTATGAATGGTGCCTGCATGGTTGGGACAGGGAAAAAACTGTGGAGTTGACAAAGAATAATAAAGACATTCATGTACAAAAATTAATAATTATTTAAAAAACTGCATATTAATATGGATACCATGAAAATAGAATTATGGCCAAAGTTGGAACTAAGAATCCATACTATGCTACATGAAAAAGATTGGACTTTAAAGATTTTATGTTCTTTTTTTTTTAATGATATAAGTTGCTCAGGTTCAGATTGTTAAAGAACATTGGAAAATGATGATAAATGACAAAGATTGAAAAAGGACACATGACCTTGAATGTGATTGGACAGATTTTTCAGATGTCAGAATTTTAAAAAATTTAATGTTGTTACCTATAACTAAGGTCACTGTGTACTTCCAGCCTCAATAATTAAGTGAGCTTTTCTTTTTAAATGATTATTTAAAATGAATATGTGTTTTCTTCTGGCTTGTAAACTTCCTAAAACCCACCCACCCTTCAGATGATTTGAAACTCCTCAACTCTCTATGGACTACCTACTGACTGAACAGGTCTTAGAGACCCATTCAATGAGCGAGTAAGAATGACAGAACAAAGACCAGTGCAGAAGGTCTGGGTCTGGAGACTGTGGCAGATGATTTGATTAATAAGGAAGACAGACAAAGAACTGAGGATTGGGAGGGTGGTAATGGATTCTGAGCCATTCCTGCTTCCAGCTTCTGTTTATCTTTTTATTGAGTGACAGTAAGGATTACTCACCCTGTTACAAAGTGCCTGCAGTTCTTGTGAGTTTAATCTTCACGAGCAATTACTATTACTGTACATCTGTCTGGCTGGAAATTGCTAACTGTCCTACCTTAGAGCAACTTCAAGTTGCATGACGGAAATTGTTTAGGCACACTGTATTTTATTTGTACAGCTAATACTTTAGCAGACCTGACAGAGCAAGTTTAACTGAGAGGTTTTCTTTCCTAGCTACTTTGCTCCAGGAAAGTATGGGTAAATCAGTTAATAGCCTGTGCATTTCTTGAAGAAATGGAAAATGCACTAAGGATGGAATTTTTCACAGGGAAAAGAAAGAACCAAATGTATATTGAACTGTAATCACAAACTTGGTATATTCCTGTTTAACTTTCTGGTACCAAAACACATTGGTAGAAATTTCCTACTGGCTTATCACACTGAACTAAACTGTACTGATAGCTAATATTTTGCAATGGGTACCTGAACTCCAGAGAATTCTGATCTGCTTTTTTACCACATTCCTAAGTCATTCATCAGGGCTCCTCAGGGTTCCTTGGTCCCATATGAACTTCATAGTCAGGTATAGATTATTATTCTTGGTATTGATGTATAACTTCATAGGCAGGAATCTTACCACCTACAGGCATGAAATGATATCCCCATGTCCAGCCAGGGTCCAGGACCCTGATCATAGAACCTCCCTCCCTTCACTCTGGCAGGGCAAAAGAGCTGACTGGTGGTGCTCCAAACATAATGTGGATCCCCGGCTCATTTTCAACTGGTAAAATTTGTAATTTTTAAAATTGGATTTCAGATACAATATGTCAGAAATTCTACACTGGAAACAAGGTTCAGGTTACCACATCTGCTGGAAATGCATTTGGTGCTCTGAGTCATGTTTAGAAATATTGACTATACTTAAAAATTACAGCAAAAGAAAAAGATAGTCCCAAGGACCAAAGCCATAATATTGTTAACTTTTAAAGGAAAATATCATAAAAGGGAAGTTATTTGATTTAACCTATGATTGAGTGTAACATTATATGCTAATGTAGAAACAAAGTCCAAGAAAAAAAAAACCCTAAAATGCCCCTAAACCATACAAGGGAGTAAGGATAAGTCATCACTCCTGGGTCTCCCAAGCAATTCTGATGATCTGCTTAGGATGTCTATGTCTTCTTCATTCTTCCTTTGTGCCTAGTCTCTTCTACTAGGCTCTGCTTCTCCAGGTCTCTGACTTTTGCTGCTTTTTTCAGACTTCACCTCTCTGAGCACTTTTGAGGATGCTTTCTAAGCATGAAGCTAGCTCCACTGTACTCCATTGCCATGATCCATTAGTCAAAATTGAGAGTCTCATCCAATACCCTGATGTCCTGGAGATACAGATGAGACTGTAGACTTGTAGACATGTACAGATGAGAAATGGGGGTGGGGACTCCAAGTAGGAGATGCCAAACTTCACCCCTTATGACAATTCAGACTTCTTACCAGAATGTGTCCTGACACTGGCTTCCCTTTGGATGAGGGATGTTCCTTTAACAAGTGTGAGAAAAGGACTGAAGCCCAGGAGCAAATGGCTTAGCTTCAAAGCCAGACCCTAACTGCATAGGAAAAACATCAGAAGCAGTCAGTGATCGATCTTCCTACAGCCAAAGGCAGTTTTGCATTCTACATAAATATCAACACTTTGAACTGATTAAGGGATTTCAAAACTATAATTAAAATATCATTGAGTAGATTTATATAATCTTTTTTAAATAGCACATGTTAAATGTGTTTAAACTAGTAAAAATATGATCAAGGTATTTGGACTTCAGTTGATCAAAATAATTTTATTCCCAGGTGCACTAAGTTTGTTGCCAAAATTAATCAGATGATTAAATAAAATTCTGAAAACATTTTCCAAGTGGTCATAACACTTATGCTTTCCAGTATAGTTTACTAAAAGAATCAGAATGAGGTAGGCAAAAAATATAGGAATATAATTCTTATTAGGAATATCCTAATATGGGATATAATTCTAATCTCATGAGTTTTTTAATTAGCATGCATAATAAATAATGTAAATAACCTAATCAAATAAGTCATAGTGGCTCAAACATTAGGATTGCTATACTTAAAACTAAAGTACAGCATTCTATTCTTGATCTAGTTTCAAACTCTTCATTCAGCATATATCCAAATATATTTATATTGAATATACAAAATACATCAGGCATTAAGCGTCATACCATATACTGAGAGATGATCTGCTCTCTTGTTGAAAGAAAAAAAGAAGCCTATATAATATGCTATTATTTTCTACTACATGCTCTCAAAAATAAGACCTCACAAAACATCATAAAGAGACCAGCTCTAGGTGTCTATTTTAAAAATAAAGATTCTGAGCCTTGATACTTGCCCTTCATCCTACAGAATGAAAACAAGTTCAAACAGATCTTCACTAACCACTTAGATTATCAAATCTGTTATGGTTTGGATATGAGGTGTCCCACAAAAGCTCACATGTGAGGTGATGCAAGAAGGTTCAGACAAGTGGTTGGGTTGTAAAACTTTTAACCCAATCAGTGATTAAATCCCCTGATAGGGATTGAGTGAGTGGTCACTGGAGGCAGGTTGGGTACGGCTGAGGAGGTGGAAATTGGGGTATGGCTTTGGGGTATATATGTTTGTATCTGGTGAGTGGAGTCTCTCTCTGCTTCCTGATCACCATGATGTAAGCTGCTTCTCTCCACCACCCTCTCCCACCATGATGTTCAGCCTCACCTTGCTCCTCAAGGAATGGAGCCGGCCTTCTATGGACTAAGACCTCTGAAACTGTGAGCCCTCAAATAAACCTTTCCTCCTTTATAGTTTTTCTGCTCAGGTCATTTAGTCACAGCAGCAAAACAACTGACTAAAACAAAAACTTTATATATGTGAAATTTGAAAACAAATAGGTAACTAAGTGTAAAAATAAAGTCTTGGGTAAAAAAACATGAACAGGTAGTTTATTAATAAAAGTGAGGGTGTGTGTTCTCTTGCTACTGTGAGGTGCTGCCACTTCTTCTGTAACAAAATGTTGTACAATCCTCACACCCAGGCCTTATGCAGAGACTTGATTGTTTGCTTATAATTTGTACATATTGTTTACTTATAATTTATACATATTTTAACTGTAAAGGTCCATTATAATCCATAGTGGGTTTTCCAGGAATTGTCACTATCTTTCGTTGTTGTTGTTCATCTTTTCACTTAGAATTTTCAGCTGTGAGAAATATATGTGGATTATATAATATTTGCTTTCTTTATATAACTGATAGCATAGTGATATCATAAAAGGCTAAAATTTATACTAAAAGAAGGTATGGAATAGCTGTATGTAGTCTTAGATCTCAAACTCTGGGAAGTTAGCAAGTTTATTACAAACCATAATTTCCCACTCCAACTGAACTGAAATGATGTCTTTGACCATAGCATTCAAGTCAGAAGTTAAGAGATGGACTTCCTGGTTAATCTTCGACGGCTTTGAACTGGAAGCTGTGAACCACATTGTCATAGCAAGTAGAGCACAGGCCTTGTGAGACAGAACATCCACTCCATAAAAGAAAATGAGATATGCATATGATCCCATAATTGGTACCAGGAAGTGATGTGCAGTCGTTTATGCTCCCCAAAGATGATGAGTTCTGTACTGATTTCTATAAAAAGTAAGGCACTTGAGAAAGTCAAGGGAGACTCTGATTTTATGTTATGTTTATAGAAAAATGATTGTGGGTTTGTGAAATGCAAAACTGAAAATTAAGTTGGATTCTGTTCCATTCAATGTACAGGTTTTATACTTACCTACTTACCTACTACATTATTTAGAAAGAGAGAGAGAGAGAGAGAGAGAGAGAGAGAGAGAGAGAGAGAGAGAGAGAGAGAGAGAGAAAAGAAAGGAGGAAGGGGAAGAGAAAAAAGAAGAATGAGAAAGAGAAAAGAAAGAGGATGAATAATACTTCCTAATGCATGCTATTGTCATCTTGGTGAGAAGTTAGTCACACCCAGTGGGTCATTTTTGTAGTCAGCAACAGTGTCAAAAATAATTCCCAACTTCTTGTTCACTCTCGAACTGGCAGGAATATCTTATGTTTCTTCCATTTCCTCCTCTCAGGCATTGTGTCACAGAAATGTGAGAGAATATAGGAAAGGAGGTGAGAGGGCTACTACACCTGAGTTGTTTCTTAAGTTTCTATCATCTTCCGTCAGAGACTGAGAATGGCAGCTCAAGCAACAGTCCTAGTGGAAGGCTATCCTCGCCTCAACCTGACTACTCGTCAAGTCAGCAAGGAAACATTGTGAAGTCTGCTGTTAGTTGTTGAAACATTTAAATGTTCATTTGTCTCCTTTTAAAATTTTGTCTTATCAAGAAAACTTGTCAGTTGGGGCATGGACATCTGCAGGCAGTGAGAGGGTGAGACATAACATCAGATTCTTTTTGCAGAGGAGAATATGCAGAGTGGCAGAGGATGAGGGATGTGGGTGGAGAAAACAGAAAGTGAACACAGTGTCCAAAATGAGCACCACCCCTAAATCATAGTACAGCAAATCCCTCAATGTCAGAGACTCAGACGAAGGGGCTGGAGTGTCCCCCAGGGGAAGCACAGAATGAGGCAGGTAAAACTAGGAAGGCGATTGAAAAGTGAACAGCTGTCACACTGTTCGTCAGTGACAGGGAACAAGATGCAAAGCTCTGAGCAGAGGGAAAATGAGACAGCCAGCCAACAAGAGGACAAATCCTATAAGAAATTAGACCCAGGGAGCAAAATAAGACCCAGTTACTTGAAAGTAGGTGCACATGTGTGATTGTGGCGTAAGCACAGATGTGAGAAGTGGAGCTGAGTGCTGTCTGTAAGATGTCACATGCTACACTCTCTGTAAGACGTGAGGGTGCTGATACTGAGCAAGGGCTTATTCCCCCCTGTGCATAGAAACCACTGTTATGGCACCAGGTTTTAGCAAAAAGAAAAGCTATATTGAAGGCCTGCAGACAAGGAGCAGGAGACATGCTCAGATCTACCCCTCCAACTGGTTGGTAGCTACAGAATTTGTGGGCAGGGAGAGAGGAGAAGATAATGTTTGATTGCCAGAAGAGGAAGTTTTAGAGTTCCTTTGTGAGGACCTAGATGATCGACACACTCTTCACAGATTGCATGTTTCTTTTCCAGAGAATTTATCTTTGCTGCATGGGGAGTTTTGAGATTCTGCTGTTTGACTGGTCATGTGACACAGGAGCGGGCTTCTGCATATGCTCAACTGGGAGTAACTGGCTTTTAATGTCTCTGGCAGATTTTGTTCCTGCAAAACCATCTTGAAGAGTTTTGCTGCTTGGCAAATGCATGCCTTGTTTCTAGCCAGTTTCAGTACCCACTGGCCCTAGAGAGTGGCATATGGAGAATTCCAAGGTACCAGACCATGTTGTGTGGTCTGACATAGTAAGTAAACCAAGAAGGAGTTTCGCTGAATTAAAAAGAGGAAACCACGACAGGATTCAGCAAATCTGAAGACAAGGATTAAAAGGTAGAAAGAATGAGTTTTACAAGTGGAACAATAAAGTGGGACAGGATGAGTTTTAAGGATCAGATCAGAGAAGATGGCTCTGTTCTTAAAATCAGAAGGGCACACCCTTTTATACGGTAATGGAACTCCAACTCAGGGTGAAACTAAAGGAACTGTTTGTGACGGGAGAGCAGCTGCTTGATGCCAGGAGAGGTCCTGAGGGTCACAGCTTTAGGCAAAAAGGAAAGAGGAGGCATAACTGCAGACAGGGAACAGATGTGACCAAAACCCAGCAGAGCATGATATTCCACTGCCCGTTAGGTGCCTAATCACCATTTGCTGTCTTTACCCTTCCAGTCCTGGAAACAGTGCCTTAGAGAACAAGCTGGACAAGAGGCATAAGACTCTATCCTTCACTGACATGACATTCAGAGCAGGAGCTAAACTCTGAGGCGCATGTTAACTAATGGAACAATGACACATGACATGGCTGTGTATGAGGTTGACATTTATGAGCCACATTGTGAATTTTAATTTTAAATTACTCTATGAATGTATTATTTCCATCTGATAATTTTCCTGAGGTGTCAGGCACTCACATCCCAATTTCCAATAAGATGCAGGAAGGTGACATTTGGGAATCTCTCCCAAATATCTGAGACCCTGGCCCTTTTACAGGTCATAAGAAACTGTTCAAAGTCCGACAGATGTGACAACCTCGAAGGCATCTGCAGCCTCTTTGCCAACCCCTCCCATAGAGGCAGTGGTGTCATCAAGCCATCAAGACCTCTCCATGTGCTGAAGCACCTCTCAGCTACCAAAAGCCCACACTAGTTGTGAGAAATGGAAAAAAAAAAAAGCCAAAAATCAAGGTGAACTCAGATTTGCAAAGTAGAAAGCTGAGAAAGATAAATCAGGTCTTTCTAGCACTATGAGAAAATGTAACCTGCTTGTTTTACTTCAGGTTCTTTGAAACCAGATGTTCTATAGGAGATGCGTTAACAAGACTTAATGGAAGACTGCCAAATGCACTTGTTTGCATCTTAAGAGAAAATAATTCCAGTGTTCCCAAGCACCAGTATCAGCCTACAAAAACCAAGAGGAAAGGGAAGACTTTTCTTTATTTCAAGTGTTATAAAAAGTTTTCAGATCAGAGCTTCTTAGATTTCAATGTGCGTCCACATCACCTTGGACCTAGTTCAAATGCAGGTTCACATTCTGCAGGACCAGGGGAATGGAGGAGGGGCCAGGATACAGAATTTCAACAAGCTTCCAGGTGATACCAGAGCTACTGGTTCCCTGACCCCATGCTGAGTAGCAAAGTAACAGATATCTAGGGCTGTGATTGAAAAATAACTATCATGGAGTGTACGCACCTATGAGAAATTTAGAAAAAAAAATACCATCATATAAAAAGAAAGATTCTTGATATCAGAATATGTCTTGAAAGTGCTTGACAAGTGATGCTTCTTCTTTGTATTTCTAATTTACTTGCAAAGTCAAGATACATGCACTTTCTATGCATACGCTCACAACATGTATAGGGTGCAAAGTCAGAAGCTCTGGGTAATGAGGGTAAATTAGTACCATACCCTGGACTACATTTTTCTCAGCATCTCCTTCTAATTAAGAAACCAAACAGTAAAACTATTGTTTGCATTAAAATAACAAACATATGAGATCATCATATATTACCAAGCTCTTAATAAATGACAACCTGAGTCAATAATGGTAGCAAGCAGCATTATCACTCCACAATTATTTTTGATCTTAAAACTTCCTGATAATAAGAAAAATAATTCTCCTTAAATACTTTGAGGACTGTAGAAAAGGACAGCAAGTAAAATGTTTATTTAAATGCATCCTTAATCCAATTACAAAGAGATATGTACCCTTAACACCCACTTTTATGAATATCTACCTGATATTTAAGTCAGAGGATATTGGATGGAGGTGTGTGGGTGTGTGTGTATGTATGTGTGTGTGTGTGTGTGTGTGTGTGTGTGTGCAGAAGTGCACATGCATGCACACTTCTATGACTTGAAGGAGTGTTTCTGTTCAAAATTCATATGTAGAAATTAAACCCTAGGGTGATATTATTGAGATTTGTGGTATTCAAAAGGTGACTAAGTAATGAAGGTTCTGCTTTTATAAACGAACCAGTGCCTTTTCACTTTCTGCTCCTTCTACCTTGTGAGAACACAACATTTGTCTTTTTGTTCCTCCTGCCATGTGAGGATGTAGCGAGATGTCACAGGTTGTCAACAGACACCAAATCTGCTCTTACTTTGATGTGGACTTCCCAGCCTCCAAAACTGTGAAAAATAAGTTTCTGCTGTTTATAACATACCCTGTGGAAGGTATTTTGTTATAGTAGGAGGAGTAGACTAAGACAATGTATATTCAAAATTCGGGTTATAATGTATATGTTATATCTTAACAGTTACAAAAATATATAGTAAAATCTTTCCTACTAAGAAATAAGTATCTGTACCATCTATTTTAATTCTTCCATTTAATTTATATGTCATAATTTAAACTGAGCCATCTCCCCAGTCTTTTTTTTTTTTTTTTTTTTTTTGTTATTTTGAGACAAGGTCTCCCCCAGTTGTTTAGGGCCTCACTAAACTGCTGAGGCTGTCTTTGAACTTGCAATCTTCCTGCTTCAGCTTCCTAAGTTGCTGGAAATACAGGTGTGCACCACTTCACCCAGTTCACTTATACTTTAACCAGATGTTCAAGCTTGTACTTTTTTCTATTGTGAAATATTAAAATAGCATTGTATTAACCATTCTTATAAACATTATGTGCACATATTTGCAGTTATAAATTCAGAAGCAAAAGTTGCTGGAATAAAGGGAGTGCTCATTTTTAAAGCCTTTTGATACCTATTCCCAAATAAGCCTGCCCAAGGTTTAACCAGAATCCACTCCCTCAGTCATGGGCATGTGGTGGTGGAAAGATCAGGAGGAGAGCAGAAACTGGGGGTCCAGGTCAGGCAGGCCCTGGAAGACAATAGGAAAGACTTTGAATTTCAGCATTAGTGAGCTGGACAGCAGAAATGGGTTGGAAATAGTAATCTGACTGAAGTTTTAAAAGGATTGAGAGTAGGAGCAGGAGGACCAGAAAGGAAACTGTTGCAGAGGACAGCAGGAGGAAGCCATCTCTTGCTGAGAGAGGGCTGGGGCTACAGTGGAGGCAGTGGGTAAGAGCTGGATTCTGAATACAAAGCAAAGATAATGGTAACAGGATTTGCTAAAAGTGAAAAAAAAAGTAAAGTTCTTTGAGTACAATTTCAAGGCTTAGGGCTTGATAAGATGGGAAAAGAGGTGTGTCATTTCCTAAATTGGGGAAGCCTGTGGGTAGAACTGGTCTACTAGAGGAAAGACTTTTGGCTAAGTTTAATATGAGATGTCTTTGAGACACTAAGTAGGCAGTTGAATAGATAAGACTAGGATTCCTTGGTTATTGATCTGTCCAAGTTCTGAAATATTTCTTGAGTCCTGGCCATTATTTCCCAAACTATCATTTTCCCAAAATGTAATTCATTTCCTTTTTATTAAGGCAGATTTATGTACAGAATCTTATTTTATTCTTTTTGTAAATGGTAAGATGTTATACTATAAAATTACAATTCTTCTTTTTTGACTTATGGAGTTAACATTTGGATATGTTCTTATTTGTTCTGTGAGTAAAGGTTGTATGTTATTTAAATTTTACCACTCATTTTACAAATTTCTAACTGTTTTATATTTACTTCACTATTATGTTTCCTTGAGTTCTCTTACTCTTCTGGTGACTTTTGCTTTGAATACCTAATTTATTTGAATTATTGTGGTTTATCTGTACAATTATCTAAGGTTGTGAATCTTTATCCAATAAACCCTCTAGCAGGAGCCCAGGAATTTTTTTGCATACAGTTCTCATTTTTGCATTTTGTAGTTGTTATTTATTTATTTTTGTATCCTTAAGTCTGATTTATCCTTTGATCCAGCATTTATTTAATATTCTCTTTGTTTTTTTATAAATATACAAGTTGAGATTTACATTGTAACTAGTTATAAATTTCTACCTCTTCTGATGCTACACAATTCTTTATTTTGCAGTGTTGTTTTGTATGTTTTGGGTGTGTCTTAAGAAACAGTACATTAACTGATGGACCTAATACACTCTTGATTGTATCAACCTCATTCATTTTACCATGAAATTTAAGATGTTTCTTTTTCTGATGTAAATGGAGAGCTTTTTAAATCTACCTGGTGTGATTAAAGATCCTGAGCCTCACCCTGTTCCAGTTGTCATTTTCTTCCTTCCACTGGTGATCTCAAAACTTTTACCACTTTGACCCCTTTTTCAACTTCAGGATATCTTATTGTCCAAGACACATAACCTTAAAATATTTTATTGAGGATATCAGAGCTCAACATTACTATAGGTATCAAACCTAAAAACTCTAATTCAAACTGATCCTTGAGTTTTCTTCCTTCTCTTCTTACATGATCTAATCTGTTAGCAATTTATTCCTTGAAATAAAGAGGGAGTTTTCTCTCCATTTCTCCCCATTGCCTGGACACTCCACTGGGGCTCCAGGTATATTTGCATTGATAATGTTCCCCACCATTCAGACCCTTGAGCTCAGTTACTGACTGTGACTCTTCTGATCTAAGTCTCTCTTGTGCGGATGGCTTGTGAAAACACCCATGTGATAAGCAGAGCTGTATTGTAGGAAGAACACTGCTCAGATTCCAGGAGGTAAGGAGTGAAAAGGGCTTTGTTTTAGTTAGCTTTTCCACTGTTGTGAATAAAAGACCTGACCAGAAAAATTGGAGAGGAGGAAAAGTTTATCTGGGGACTCATGGCTTCTATAGACAGCAGGCTCTATTCCTCAGGGCTGGAGGAGAGGCTGAACACCATGGCAGAAGAATGTGGTGGAGGGAAGTGGCTCACGTGATGATCAGGAAGTGGAAAGAGACTCACTCGCCGAATACAAAGTATATACCCCCAAAGACATGCTCACAGCGACCCATCTCCTCCAGCCACACACTACCTGCCTTTAATTACCACTCAGTTGATCCCATCAGGGATTAATTCACTGATTGGGTTAAGACTTTCACAACCCAATCATTTTTCCTCTAATCAATCATTGTTTCACACAGGAGCTTTGGGGGATACCTTGCCTATAAACCATAACAGGTTCATTTCAATTGAGATAGAGGGATTAGGATTTTTGAAATCTTTGTACAAATCACTGTTAACCTCATTAGTAATGAGACGCACAAGTGGAAAAAGATGATAATTCTGAACTATCATGGAATACGGTAACATTGGGGGGAGAACTGATGGAAAAACCAATTTGTGTGTTTGAAGCAGAAGTCAGAAATAAATTGGAAAATGTAAGGTCACATGAAAAGGAGATGTCTTATCTTAATCCATACCATTCATTTTTCCTTTATCTTTTTTTGTCAGGAGTCCTTTACTTTTTTTTTTTTTTTTCATATTCTACACATTGTAATTTGAGATCTGTAGTAATTTAAAATAAAATATAAATTTTGCATTGAATAAGATAATTGATCTGTGCACAGTAAACCCTCAGATGGCTATTGTTGTTGTAATTATTACTCAGGACACTATGGGTCTTTGCAGAAGATGAAATTATTTTCATCCCAAGGTAACAGAATAGTAGAGAAGGAAACAGGAAGTTCCCGTGAACTTTGAGTTATACTTCCAAAGAAGGGAACAGCTTACCTCTACTTTATAACTAGTCCAATTTCACTGAGTGGAACCATTGACTTTTCCCAATGATTTGTTGATCAGACCCTGAACTAGTTGGTGTCCGTCAAGCTTACTGCTTCAATGTACTTGGTGCCACTTAGGTCAAGCCTCATCTTACTTGACCTAGCCTACAAGTAATTTATTCCTTGAAATGAACAAGGTGTGAATGATAGCCCCTGTTGAGACAATCAACAATAAGCACTACTCCTGCCCTGCATCTTAAAATGGACACATTTTTAACAAAAAGAAATTAAGAAGATTCAGGTGGCATAAGATGAAAACCCAATCAAATAAGAATTATGCCCAGGCAAAAATGTCTTGCATCATGGTCTTTTATAGGCAGTTAGTGACTAACTGGGAGAGACTGAAAGCATCACACGCCATATGGCGCGATAAATATGGCTTATTTTTAAAATTGCATTTGTGTCACACAATTAAACATTAAAGCTACGCACTCCTAAAGATTCAGCTGCAAAACTTGAAGTTTTGCAAGTTTCACTAACCACTTTGGAGATTTTTGGAGACATAAAAATCTATCATTAGAAATAGAATATCTAAGTCACAGGAAACTATTTTTAAAAAGGTTTAAATATGAAAAAAAATCCTGCAATTCAATTCACAGAGCAGAGCAGTTCAAATAATAACCAATATTCAATCTAAGTTACACCCTTCCAATGAGCAGAAGGTATCCATGATGCTATGTCTCCCTGGAGCCTGGCAAAGGAAATAGGTGCTCAGGGAGCTGACTTGTCCCCAGAGAGAGCATGCAGGAACTGAATTACTTCAAGGCTGACCTGCGTATTCAGAGCGTAGCAGAGAAGTTTCAGTGGAATTGAGGTCAAGCAGGTGTGTTTTGACAATATTTTGCTGCTGAAGCAAAACCAAGACTGGTTAAATCAGTGCAATGAATTTGGCTTCTGATAGAAATCATAACAAACATACAAACCAAGTGAGAATATTAGCATTTGGTTTCTCTACCTCTCTCTGATTGACTTTGGAAAAGAAAAAGCACAAAACATTTTTTTTAACCATAAGAAAAAATTCCACCTCCTGTTTCTTTCCAAAATTGAAAACAACTGACAACCAGAAGGGAAAGAAAAATAATATAAATAAAAACACCATTTAACAAACAGCACCAAAGCAGAAAGAGACCTGCTTACAAAGAAGACACCATGGCCTGGTCTTCCTATGCCCATTGCCATGTATAGAGGTCCCAATATCAGAGGACTGTTTTGACAATTTAATGAGTTAACAAGTACATGGATCCTAGTGTTGAGAACACAGTAAGTAACATATGTGTTTTCGTTTTTATAATTGTTATTACAATTATTTTTTGTTTTACTTTTGTAGAATGTTTAGATTAATGGGCAATTCCAATAACATTGAATGACACTATTTGATGAACATTTAATATGTTCTCATTACCATATGTAAACTGCTGTATGTAGTTTCCACAATAATCTAGTGGTGGGTATTATTGTTATTCCAACTTTATAGTTTGAAAATTTGAGGCTTAGAAAGATTAAGTAAATTGTTCAGGAGCTCACACAGCTGAAAAGTGGCTGCCTCATCATTTTATCCAGGCAATTTGATTGAAGCAGCTGTTCTTAATAACTAAACTAAAAGTCCAAAACAAACAAACTAATGAAACAGGATTTATAATGGCAAAAATCAAAACATAAATTAAGTGTGATCTATATGTTATACTGCTGCATGGGATAATAAGGACAATGTCATATGTGGCACATATATGATATATAAATATGGCAAATATATGAATAATATACAGAGGTCAATATTTGGGAATAGAATAGTAATTAACAAAACCAGTAGGATCTCAGAGAGTCTTCTTGTACTCTAAGATTTCAGCACTGTCTGAAGACTTTGGGGAATGAGCCTCTCTGCTGTTCTCTTCCAAGGTCTGTGTCTATGTGTAACCTCAGGCTTTTATACTTGCAAAGAAAAGGGGCAGAGATATGTCAGTATCCAGATAAATTCATATGGATGCCAAATGATATTTCCTACTCTTCGGATGAAGGAGCAGTATACAGTGATTGAAATTTCTTTACTGAGATTGTACTGATGTAATGGACTGCAAATAACCAAACTGTCCATCAAAGCATCTTTTGTCTTCTTCCTTGAAGTCACTTAGCAAATTGATCTTCGTGACCTCTCTAGAGGTTTCAAATGTTTTCTTTAGGTTGAAACTCTGGCTTCCCCTCTTTCTTATCATTTGCCATCTATAACTCATCTCTGTAAGAGCATACTCTTCCTCTTAGATGCTAAAACATTCCCAGTACTATTGATAACCTTACTAACTCTACCTAGAAAGCAGAGTTATATACTTCATCCCTAAATTATCACCATCTGCAGCTGACTTTGAATCTTGCTTAGCCCTGCATGTTGCATTACTTGCAGACACATAAGAACTCACCAAGTCTTCTCATCTCCATTCATATCTTGTATTTGACCTTGTAGTATCTAAAAAATCTTATTAATGTCTTGTTTGGTCCTTTATGGACTGTGAACCCACATGAAGAACATGTGTTATGGTAACCAGCATTTATGAGTGATCTTGTCCCAGTTGTTCTTAGCCCAGTGTTCAGGCTACCCAGGCTATACCAGGCCTTCCTTCAGCAATGACTAAACTGCCCCCAGCTTTGTGTAACTTTGACTTCCCCTTCAACAAACAAATATGGTATATGATTAAACAAGGTCAGAGACAGAGAAATCATCTGTGTGTCAGGAAGAATTAAAAACCATATAGGAAGAATGGTGCATGATAACAAGTTGGAAAGGGATTCCATAATTTGGGATTGCTAATGCACCACCAGGATCTCTTAGGATATCTAATTCCACCACTGATTTAATTGGTCCTATGATAACAATCTAACTCTTTGAGACCACAGCAGCATAAATCTACTTTCATCTAGAAGGTAGCGGCTTCAATTTAAAGTGCTCTGGAAAAATTTAAGGTAAGAAACATTAGGTGGGATTACACAGTAAGACTCCAGATAGAAACTATAACAAATTAAGAATAAAAATAAGTAAATCAGAAACAAGTACTGAAAAGCAAAGAGAGATTGCCTGAGTGCTGGCCTAACTGTCATGTCAAAGACTGGGACCTTGATCTAATGTATGAAGGACAAAATTTGCTCAGCAACAGAGTTATTTCTCTTTAGAATTGTGAATGTAAATAGTTCATTGACTCTGACATTGCAGAATTTTAAAATACAGCATCCACTCAATTGAGTCCCTAGCACCAAAGGATATCCACTGTGTAAAATGCTAAGAGCATCAAACTTTGGGCAAACCTCATGATGGAATTGAAGGTATAATGGATGTTATACCTTCAACATCCATTACTCTGGTTCTTACTGTTTAGAGAATAACCAAATAAAGTCCACTTTGAATGTTTAAGTTTTCATTCTCATCAATCCTTAAAATCAGACCAGACTCAGTAGGGTAACTCCTTTCCTCCCCTTTTCCCTCTAGTTCCCATCAAAATTTAAAATAAAAAGAAAGAAAATTACATAATTCATTATATAAAATAAACACAGTCAGATCTAAAATTTGGTAGGTTTCTGTAAAACCATATACCTATTATGTTTTAGCTATAAAAAGGGAGTAAATCTGTTAATTTTTTTTCTGCCTCTGGATTTATTTATATGAACAGTACAGGAAGACACCAGTCCCCATAGACTGGGGCACAGAGGTCACCAGTTCTTTTGTCCTCACATTCACTAAGGTTTTTACTATGGAGCCTCTGCAGGGACCTGGTCACCCTTGGGGGCCTAGGCACCTTTGGGAGAGGGAGCAGGAGCCACAGCGGAGTCACAGCTGATACTGCAGCTGGAGTTGCAGCCCGGGTCTTGGCTTGGGCTTAGGCTTTGGCCTTTGGCTGGCAGAACCTGTGCTCTCTGGCCATGTGGGCATGAGCACACTTCCAGTGCTTAGGATGGGCAAGCAAGGCAAGGAGAGCAACCTTGCAGCTGGCACCCTTTGGCACCTTGGGTTCAACCTCCTTAAGCTTCACCAGGGCCTTGACAGCCCTGACATGTGCACTCATGGCCTTGGCGTTGTTTGCTTGCATCTTTTTCAGGTCCTTCTTATTGTGCTTCTTGGAAAAATGCATATTTCTCAGTAACTTGGGGCCTATCCCTTAAGAGACTCATATCTTTGTGACTAGAGCTTCTTGATGCCATTTCTGTGCCATTTTCGGGATTGGTTTTGTGTGGTGTGGTTCCTGAACTTGGCTATGTCTGCACTGTAAGCCAGTGCTCCTGGAGTGGTTGAGACCCGAACTGTTATTAATTTTTTGATGTCCAGGACTCCTTCGGTTCTTCCCAACTCTTGAATTTAAAACCATAGAGACAAAATAAAAACAAGGGACTATCTCCACATACTGTTGGGGTTCAGCTGTCATCATGTGACTTTCTGGTCTCTTCAACTCAAATATAAAATGTGGCATTACCAAATTATCAAGGGTCTAAAGACACTTCTCCCTATTTCTATGCATGGCCAATGACCAGTGGGAACCAAGGACAAGCTGTGTCTGCCAATGAAAATTTATTACTAGGAATCATAGATTTGTTCATAATCAGAGTAAGAAGAAGCATTATAAAATAAGCCACAAAAAGGAAACCCATGGTATCAACATAGGAGTCCAGAGAAGGCAAAATGAATATTTTTAGACTCTACC